>NC_053159.1:40987453-41587453 GCF_016835505.1 Polypterus senegalus
TTAAAAGAATTAGTCAGCTGACCTGATTAATTTCGGTAGGTCATTCCAGAGTCTGGGTGCTATAGAGGCCCTGTCACCCATGGAGTGTAAATTAGTGTGGGGCACAACAAGATTGCAAGAATCAGAGGACCTTAGTGGGCAGACGGGCACATAGTGATGGAGAAGGTCACTGATGTAGTTTGGCACAAGGTCATTTAAGGCTTTGTAGGTTATTAGTAGGATTTTATATTCGATTCTGTAAGAAACAGGGAGCCAGTGAAGGATGGGTGTTATGTGGTTGCTGCTGCTGGTTCGAGTAAGGACTCTTGCAGCCAAGTTTTGAATAAGCTGGAGCTGTGATATAAGATTAGAAGGGGCACCTGCCAGTAGGGAATTACAATAATCGATACGGGATGTGATAAAAGCATGGACAAGTTTCTCAGCATTAGAAAAGGAGAGGAAGGAGCAAACATGGGATATATTACGGAGGTGAAACGAAACACAATTCTTCAAAAATAAGAGATTCAAATTCCTTATCAGACTAGACAAAGGCAGGATCGTAACAACAGACAGCTTCTCACAGCGCTTTTGTTGGCTAATAAACTGCTGCAGCATAATGCAACTCTACAGTACTTGGCACCATAAAGTAAAAAAGAACTTCCACCTGCAGCTAAAGTCACTTCTGTACGCAAGCAATTTGCCACACTGCTGTTTAGATCAGGTGGTGTCATGATGACGGTGTATTTAGTGCTTTGAGTAGTGAGCTGCTTATTATTATCATATAACAAAAACATATATTTGATGTAAGTTTGCATCATCCTGTGTAAATTTATACTTCTAAAGGATGTTACTTTAACTTGCACGCAGACATTCATATCAAGAAATCATTTTAATTACTTTTTTTATTCAGTTTTATTCTTCGATTCTTGAATAAACCTAAATTTGAACAGTTTTGTTCATTTTTATTCTTGGACTCTTCCTTAAAAAAAACATTTAAATGACATGTTGATGTGAATGTCCGTCTGCGAGGAAAAGTAACACCCACCATAAACACTGCGGTGTCTGTTTGCTCAACAAGACACCAACAAGAACTGACTGAGCTGTGTTTGTATATCTCTTTTTATCTCTGAAATGACTGAGCTGCAAATTTAATGTCTCCTTTTATCCTTTCAGCAATAACTTTTACAAGTACCATACACTTACAACGGCAGTTACAGGCTCAAATCAAATGCATGTTTTTATTATATAATAGTAACAATAATAGCAGCTCACTACTGAAAACAGTAAATGCAAGAAGAAACCGGGATCGAACCTGCAACCTCTTGATTATAAGACAAGAGTCTAAGCTGATGTGTCTAGTTTGTATCGATTGAGAGCTGGGCTTCACTTTTTATACATTGCCAGTAAAATGTAAATTGAATAATATTTTTCTTTGGTTCTATTCTTGAATAAAAGCTCCCTTGTTTTTGGATGTACCTTTTGTGAAAGTGATTATTTGAGATTTGGACTTCAGTCTTCACATATTATACACTTCACATCAACAATATATGTGTATAACATGAAAAATGTTTCTGTTTTATTTATGTGTTCAACATTTCTTGCCTCGCATTTCCTGTCATCCTACATTTACACAGATCGTTGTAGACATGCAACACACATGAAATATCAGTATGTGTTCCAAATAACGATATAATATTTACACTATACACATTTGAAAAACAAAGATGCTCATGGAGAGGAGCGAAAGAATTTAAGGTGGCCTGGCATTAAGACTTTTTTCGTAGGCTTCAGGGATTCTACTATCAATGACTTCCAGCACAGCGGGCATGATATAGCTGAAGTTTGGCTAGAACATTCCTGACCAGTTCCCTGAAAAATGAAAACAAAAAGTGATGCACTGAACCAAAAGTTCCTCACTACAAATATGCAGCATTGGCCCTCTTAAAAGGGAACTAAAAGTCTGTACATCATATTCATTTTTGAGGTTTAATATGTTTGTCATGTCAACACACATAATAACAATAGCTTGGTGAAAGGAATTATTATGTTTGAGGGATGTAATTCAGCTGGTTTGGCTACATTTCCCAGTTTCGCTGAAATTTTCCACAAACATGGATTAGAATTACCATAAATATATCCAAATTCTCCCACCAAGTTTTCTTTTATAAATCGTGACCTTTGAGTGGAAAGTTGTGTATGCACATTTCAGGCTTCTTTTTGGGCCTAAGCTCGTTTTATAAATTTGACCTCTTAAGCTTCTAGGACAGCTACGTTTTCAGATGGCCCTCACCCTCCCTGAGCTCTACATGCAGGAGGCAGGGCAGAGAATAAGAGACAATAAGGAACACCAAGATACAGAAATGAAACGTAATACAACATTTAAAAAATGTGAATAAATAACGGCATATTAAATAAATGTGTCTAGACCGAAACCAAAAGCAGTGGTCACAGTTCTTCAAAAATGAAAGATTCAAATTCCTTAGATTGTCACAAGATCACATGACCTTTACTCCAGGGATACATTCTTTCTCTGTTCATCTTCCAGTGTAGCTATGTTATTTGTGTAGTACAATGACAACTGAACATTGTGTTCGACCTAATACATTAAAGAATCTGACTCTAATACCTTTACAGTAATTGGTTTTTAAAGTTAGTGTCTGGAGTCTTATTTTTTTAAGTTTAGGTACATGCTGCATAAAATTTAAATATCAAGTTTGTTTTCCATTTGTATATCATTTTTAAACCGTTAATATAATCACATCATATTGTTACCATTTGAAAGTGTGTTTTACCATTTTGGGAGAATAGAACAACAGCACCATTTGCTGGGGAGATAATCCACATCATTATATGTGACATCATCACTACTCAGGTAGTTAAGATGGCATTGTGGCAGGAGTGGGATCCTAGATTTGGGATTTAAACTGTCAAAAAAACAAACTCAGTTTCTAATTTCATTAAATAACCTTAAAATGAAGGTCAAAAATCAAAAACTGAAATCTTTAATTTGTATAAGTATTGAAACCCTTTGAGGTGGAACTCCAAACTGTGGTCTGATGCATCCTCTTTGCTTGAATAGTTAATTGGTTTAAATGACTTGGAGCATGAGGAAAAAGATTCTCTGGTCTGATGAGACTAAACTTTAATTCTTTGGTCAGAACTCCAAACACTATGTCTGCCAAAGACCAGTTACTGTTCATCACCTGTCTCATACCTTTCCTACAGTAAAGCATGGCGGTGACAGCATCATTCTGTGGAGGTGTGTCTCAGTGGCAGGAAGACTGCTCAGAATTAAGAGAAGGATGGATGCAGCTAAATACAGAGATGTCTTTTAAAAAACCTTCTCCAGAATGCACACAATCTCATACTGAGGGGGACAGCTAATCTTTCAGCACAACAATGACCTGAAGTATACAGCCAAGATAATGCTGGAGTGGCCAAGCCAAAGCACAGACTTGAATCCCATAAAACATCAGCAGAGAGACCCGAAGATGCCAGTTTAGAGACGTTTCCCATTCACTCTACCAGACCCTGAGAGGATCTGCCAAGAGTGATGGGATAAACCCAAGCCTAAATACAGGACTGCAAAGACCCCAGAAGACTCAAAGTACACACTTCTACAAAGTACCGAATTAAGGGTTTGAATACTTACATAAATGAGAGGTTTCAGTTTTTGTTTTTTAACAAATTTGCAAACCTTGCAAAAAAACATGCTTCACTTTGTCATTATGGGTTATTGAGTGCAGGCTGATGGGTAAAAATGGTGAACTTATCCATTTATGAATATTTCCTGAATCCACTACACAATTATGACAAGAGAGGCACCCTTGCAACATGTTTGTAAAGAAAATGTGGGATAGCTGTTTGCTTTTTTAGCTATTGTGGACTGGAATATGCAGTATTTAGTGTTTTTTTGGCCCTCAATAAATTTGTGTTTAACACAGCTGATGTAAGTCTTTCTTGAATGTCTTCTTAAAAGTAAATTATAATGTAAACCAAACTACTTTCTGAGGAAACAAAATATCTTTATTTAAGAAAAACAAAGATATATGTTGATATTTTGATTACTTGATTTTATGGATGTGGAATTTTCCATACATTCATACCAGATGTAATACATCAGCCTTATCATTCTCAACAGCACCACATTAAAATTCACTGCTTGCTCTGTTTTGTCAATTGCCCTGTGTACAGATGCCACTCAAGTCATATCTAAAAGGCATAAACCCATGTGTCTGCATTACTCACACACATTGATCTCAGTGCCAAAATCTCATTTGTATCTCTACTAGTCACAACACTTTCCACTGACTCATATTTCTATTAAAAAAAAACATAAAAATGCTCATGGATATTCTGAAATGTATATTTTTTCATTAAGTTTCTGTTTGAGATTACTGTGCTACATATTTAGAGCTATGGGGTATTTGTCTTGGCAAGAATGCATTTGTTTCTGCGTTTCTACAATCAGATACAGAGGTGCCTTATGAAAAATCTGTATGGAATACAGGTTTTTGAATGAAGGACGTTTTTGCATAAGATCAACTGATAGCTTTCCTGGTCCCCTTAGCTGATGTCTGCATTCAGGAAGTCCAAGTAAACACATTTTCTCCCCATCATTAGCTTTCCCAAATTAGTGCAAGATCTCTTCTACATACACTTTGGACTTGCCATTTGTATTTTGTACAGCATATCATTTTCAAGAATGGTTGTGCAAGTGATCTTTTTATAAGTCATCCAGATACAAAGATTCAGTGTTATGAATTGTGATTTGTGTTTCTAAAGATTTTTTCATTTATTGTGATTTTTTTTTATCATCTGTAAGTACAGTTCTTCATTTTCAAAGCTTGTTCAAATGTGAACACATTTCCTCCGCATGCATTGTTCTAATTTTCGAAAAAAATTGATTACACAATATTTCAGCATAAAAGGCATGTTTTTATACAATTGTGGACAAACGACTAGATTACTTGACATAGGGATTAAACAACAAGAGTAATGTGAAATTTTTTTCATGGACATTGTTTATATTGTTTGCAGTGGTCCGGTGTTGGTTGCCATAGATGTCCATTCCTTCAGAAAGTTTGTTCATCTCCATTCTTGATGAAAACATAAGACTAAAATATTTTCGCTCATCACTACAAACTACATGGGGTAAGTAGCATATAAAAATATAATTTTTGAGTAAATTGTTTCTTTAAATGGAAACCAGAGTAATGACTTAAAAACAGGAGTTATGTCGTACTTACTAGTTCTTGTAATAATTGTTGAAGTCGCATTTTAATTTAACTGAAGACTGCATACTTTTTGGAGACTTTGTTTCAGGAGCTCACTAGTTATTTCTTTCTTCAGGCTAGTAAAAATGAGCCATAGTTTCAATGAGTAATTTGGTGCATGTAGGTCTTACTACTGCTATACTGCTAAATGCTATTTTTTTGTTTACTGGAATTTGGTAAGCTGCAGAAGATTTTTTGCACTAAATATCCAAACTTCTTTCTTAACAATTTTATCCACAGTTATTCTGACATTTTACTTTCATTTATATTGATCTCTTTTTTATATACATGTCAATGCTAGTTCTTTTCCTACATTGTCTGTCTTTCCTTTGAGATGCAGCAACACTGATTATAAATTCCCATCTTATTTTTGATTCTTGAATTCCTGATATATCATAATCCCAAGCTAAAGCCACTGCCTCTAGCTCTTGCATATTTTTGTCTGATGTTTCTCAAGTTCAGTAGTAAACATTTTTACACTGTATTGCTAGGATCATTCTTTCTGACTTATTTTTTATTTTATGTGATTTGTCTGCTACTTTAAATATCACTTTCCATAGCTCCTATTAGAAATATCCAATGATTCTATATGGAAATATAGTTAACAGTTTCCACAGATGTTTTTAGTACTTTGTTTGGAACACATAACACACTCTAAACTGAGAAAGTCTGAATTAGAGAAAGCTGCCCTAAATCGGGGTGCTCATAACAAATGTAAGGATTTACTTTCTGAAGTAGAAGTACTTAATAAACACGAACAATTGCATCAAATATGTGAAATGTTAAAATGTGTACTTCAGTTTAAATGTTTAAAGATTCTAGATTGTAATATAAATTTGTCATTTTTCAACCTCTGATAGATAGAGGTCCATAAATAAAGGATCAATAGTAAAAGATTAACAATCAATAATAACTTCAAATTTAGAATCACTGACCATGAAATAGTTTTAAATAATACCCCAGATGCTTATGTGTAAAATTGTTTTTATTTTTAACCTTTCAGGAGTGATTCTTAGGTGGATAGGACTGCCAGTGAAAATCAGATATCAAAACTATTACAATATTCATGATCAGCAACCTCAAAATACCATAACATAACACTCCACATGCCTATATTGCCCCCATTCATTTTGAAGTTTTGTAAAAAGGAGACACTTTGATCCTTCCTATCTCATTAGGGGGGATTCTTTTGGTCATTCTGATAATTTTCAACCTATTGGTTTATTCTTTATTATAACAGTGTAATTTCCTGCACAAAATATGTTGCAAAATGGACTAAAAATGAGGAGTTTTCAACACTGGAAAGACAAAAATAAAACAGAACCTGAAAACGGTTGACAACTTGGATAACTAGATACCAAGATGCACCAAAAGGTATATCATATATAGGAGTTTTCTTAGTCAGCAGACACGGGACAAAACAAAAAGTGATTTCAAAACATTTATAAGTAATTCTTATGAACACAATATATGATCAATATTTTGGTAACACTAGCTTAAAAATAAAAAATAAATCTGGTACTCATTTACTCTTATGTAACAAGACCTCAAACAAAGGCTTTTTGTGGTCTTCATGATATTTGTAAAACATCAGTAGATAGGTTTTTCATCCTGTGCAGTGTGGTATATTAAAATAACTTGTTAATATGAAGGATTCAGAGGTCTTAGGCTGAAAATGTAATATGAATGAGAAATGATGTTTCAGTCACCTCAGATCGCTCTAATGTGAAGTTTTGCTAGTAAGTCACATTGCAGAGACAAATAAATACATTATTGATGTTTTGTATGTGTTGTGAAGACCCAAAGAGTGTTTTTTAAAGTCTTGTTACACCAGAGTAAATGATAAATAAATAATTTTTTTGCAGTACTGGGTATGATGTTGAACTGCAACTGGCCCCAAAAACAGTCCTCCAATTTGCAGGGAAAACTTGGGGGTTGGTGGCAGAACTGGCAGTCCATCCACCATAAAAACTTCACACAGCTTCTCAACGGCAGGCAAAACTACTTTCTGCTCTTGGTGGGAGCTCTGCTGTAGCCACCCAAAGAAAGGCTGCTCACATTATGAAGGGGATTGGAGAAAGTCCTTGGGAGCCTCATCCCTGGAAGACACAAAACCGGCGGAGGGCCGATGAGGTCAGTCCTGTTGGGGATCAGAACTGTTGTGGAGCTGAGACATCACCTGCTGCATGGCAGCACTTGGGTCCTAATTTCAGGTGACCCATCAGGGAAGGTGCTTAGAGCAACATCTTGTTTCTCCAGCAAGACGACCCTCTTCCTCTGATGTCAGAGGAGCATTGTAAACTCTACATTTCAGTGGCAGCACTCTCTGAAGTGTACAGACCTGGGACTGGCCAGATCTCTGCAGGCGGATACATCTTTTATTGGTCTGGTTGCTCTGTTGGCTGTCATACGAAGACAATAGTTGTTGCTGTGGTGGATCAGGTCCTCCGATGGTGTCCAATGTCACTCCTTTCAACAAGCGTATTATAAGACTTAGATTAAGGCACTTTCTGGATATCTTGTCTGTGGTCTCAGTGTATGCTCTGACCGCGGTGATTGATGTCTCGGTGAGGGAGACATTCTATTCGCAACTTTGCTTGGTGATTTATGGTTGCCTACTAGGCAACACTCCTCTGGTCAGGTGTGACTTCAATGCTACCACTGACACTGACAGAGCTGGCTGTGAGGACTATGTCAGCCCCCATAGGTCTGGCAATCGTGGTATAAATGGCTCCATGTTCCATGACTTTGCAAAAGGCCAGGTGCTGTGGATCGCTAGATCCTGGTTTCAGAGCTCAGAGCCACATCACTGGACTTGGTACTCCAATATTGGTGGTGCGGTGAAGGAGGTCGATCACATCTTCGTGGGCAGGTGAACTGAACTGCAGGGTCTACAGTAGTGCCCAGTTTGTGAATTCTGACTACAGACTTGTTGTTGCTACTATGAAGATCCAGCGTAGGTCCAGTAGACTACCACCTACTAGGAGAATGAGGCTGGACCTGGCAAGACTCCAAGATCAGGCTGCGTCTAATGAGTCTGAAGGCAGTTTGTGTTAGGAACTTGCAGACTTGGGTGTGACTGCTAATCCTAATGTGATGTGGGACCTTCTGTGAAAAGACTCTGAAGGTTTCTGAGGGTTTCATTGGTATTACCAGTGTTCCCTGAAGTTTCCAAAATACAATGGGTCTTTCTGATCTGACCTGACTGATCTTTTAACCCACTTAAGTTCCCTCTCCCAGAGAGTCATTCTTCTTGGCGATTTCAACATACATATTAACACTCCTACATGTAAACTGAGGAATAAATTCCTGTCCTTACTGGACTGTTCTGACTTGGTTCAACATGTTAATTTTCCTACCCACTCTGGTGGTCATACATTGGACCTGATCTGCACATCTGGTTTCTCTGTCAGCAACACTTATAGCAGTGAATTGGGCCTCTCTAACCTTAAAGCAGTACTTTTCACTATCTCATTACTTCTCCCTCCCCTTACTTGTAAATGTCAAAAGCCTTTCATAAACCTTAAAAAAATGTGTTCCTCTGTCCTTTCTGATCTTTTCTGTTTTCCCCTATTCCAACAATGCAAGATAGTCTTGTTAACTACTACAATTCAGCCCTTCATTTCAGCACTACATAAAACAGCTCAGTTAAAACATAAGGAAGTTTCATTTAAGTGTTCAGCTCCATGGTATAATTTAGAATCATGGTCTATGAAAGCAGCTGGCCGACTCCTTGAGAGAATGTTACGTAAGACTGGCCTCACTGTGCATATCCAGGCTTTCTCTGACCATCAAAGGGCTTACAGAGATACACTAACTGCAGGCAAGAACATGAGTTATGGCAGAATAATAGAAATGGGCCATGATAACCTGTAGGTTTTCTTCTCTGTAGTTAATAAACCACTTCAACCTGCATCTGGCCCAATTACCTACTCTGCTGAAGTCCATGAAAAATTCCTCCACATTTTCGAAATAAAATTAAAGATCTAAATAACTTAACATAAATCCATAATCCATTTACATCTTTCCCTGTCTTAACACTCCGTCCAGCTCCATTTCTATGTTTTACCAGAAACATCTGCATTTGATGATGACCTGCTTTGTAAGATTAGGTTGATTACTCGTGCACTGGACTCCATCCCCACCACACTTAAATCCTGCCTCCATTCCTGACTGTTACAACAATAATAAATACATCTCGACAATGGCTTTGTACCAGCCACTTTTGAAATCACTTCTGTAACCCCATTGTTGAAAGTCTGGTCTTGATGTTGACAGTCCTAACAATTATCAGCCTCTCTCTCACTTACCTTTCCTGTCAAAACCTCTTGAGCATGTTATAGCCTCCCAACTCACCAATTACTTAACTTCTAATAATATGATGGAACCCTTTCAGTCTGGTTTCAAGGCACAGCACAGCACAGCTGTGAAACTGCCCTTCTTCAGGTAACCAATGATTTGCTTATGGCAGCAGACTATGGACAAATCAGCATATTAATTCTGCTAGATCTCACTGCAGCTTTTGACATGGTTATGCACAGTATTCCACTGTCCAAAATGGAGAACATTCTGGGTATCTCTGCCAGTGCCCTCCAGTGGTTTTAGTCCTACCTGACTGATAGGCAAGAGTTTGTTAGTCGTGGCAACAACAGGGTCAGCTCAGCACAGATCACACAAGGAGTTCCTCAGACCTCTGTCCTCGGCCCCTGCTCTTTTGCATCTCTATGCTTCCCCTTGGCCATACTGTTCATAGGTTTATACTGGGTTATCATTTTTATGTAGATGATACTCAACTTTGTTTCAATGTTAAAAGTGAAACTTCATCAGAGCTTTCTCAGCTCACAACTTGCCTCAGTGAAATTAAAACCTGGATGCAGCATAACTCTTTAAAATTAAATTACAACAAAAGTGAACTCCTGCAAACTAGCACTAAAGCACAACTTTAGAAAACTAGCTCATTTTCAGTCATCCTTAAAAGAGCTGTCTCATTAGACCATCTTCTAATGCATGGAATCCTGGTGTAATTTTTGATTCCTCACATATCCCGTGTTCTCTCTTTAATTTCCGTTTCTAATGCTGCAAAACTTGCCCATGATTTTATCACATCCCACATTGATTATTTTAACTACCTACTGGCAGGTGCCCCTTCAAATCTTAAATCACATCTCCAGTAAATTTAAAACCCGGCTGTAAGAGTCCATACATGAACTTTCAACAGTGAGCAAATCAAGCTCATCTTGCTTCACATTTACTGGCTCCCTGTGTCTTAAAGGATTGAGTATAAAATTTTATTAATAACTTACAAAGCTTTAAATGGCCTTACACTGGACTACATCAGTAACCTCCTCCATCGCTATGCTCCTGTTTGCCCACTAAGGTCCTCTGATTCTGGCAATCTTGTTGTGCCCCACACTAACCTGAACTATAGTGACAGGGATTTCAGCTGTATAACACCCAGACTTTGGAATGACCTCCCAAAATTAATTTGATCAGCTAACTCCATTCATTCTTTTATCTTTCATCTGTTCAGGAAGGCTTTTACCTTAACCTAACATTCAGCTCCTTTCAGGTAACCTCCCTGTCCAGATGCTCAGGATAATCTGTGTGTGTGTTATATCACAAATTTGGTGATTTGTTCAGGCATTTCTTTTAATACTGAATTTAGTATTATACTCTGGTTTATTCTTTCTTTTATTGTATTTGATGCTTTGCATATCCTGTATTTACTTGTTTATTGTTCTATGCAAAAAAGTATTTGGACCTTAAGTGTCTTGAGCATGGGATAGGTGCTATATAAATACAATGTATTATTGTTATTATCCTCAGGCTAGGATGTTGGACATGATTGCACAGGTGGTGAACTAACTGAGAGCTAGTCTGGTTTTATGCCTAAGTCCACCATTGACTGCATCCTGGTACTGAGGGTCCTCATCGAATGCAAACTCCAATATCGTAAGGGTTTCTTTGCAGCCTTTGTCGATTTTCATAAAGTATTTGACTCAGTGCTCATGTCAGGGGTGTGTTCTTGTTCCTACTCTGTTCTTCGCTTGCATTGAATAGCTGTTGGGCAGGGTCATGGGGTCCAGCGGCTGTGGGGCATCTACTGGCAATGATAAATTCAATGGTCTTAACTTTGCTGATGATGCTGTGATCTTCACAGTATCAACGGAGGCTCTGATTGGGGCTCTCAAGAGACTGATCGAGGAGTGTGAGGGTTTGGAGTGTCCTGGACAAAAACCAAGATCCAAGCCTTTATTGACCTCTTGGGCACAGCCATCAGCAGTGTGTGTGTGTGTGTCTATGTGTGGTGTGAATTTCGACAGCATCAAGAGGTTTACTTACCTCAGCAGCAACATTCATTTCTTTGGTGACTCTTTCTATGAAGTCAATAGATAGATTGGGAAAGCATGGGGGGGTCATGAGGTGAATGGAAAGGGGTGAGTGGTGTTCCCACTATCAATGCAAAAGGACAAAGGTCCAAGTCTTTAGAGTCCTGAGTTTACAGTTTTTTTATATGGTTGCAAGACATGGACGCTATCCACTGACCTGAGATGAAGACTGGACTCCTTTGGTATTGTGTCTCTTTGGAGAATCTTTGGGTAACACTGGTTTGACTTTGTGTCAAACAAGCGATTACTCACAGAGTCCAATACGAGGCCCATTACCTGCCTTGTTAGGGAGCGTCAGTTACAGTACTACGACCATGTGGCATGATTCCTCAAGGATGAACCGTCTCGCAGGATCCTCATTGTTGAGGACCAGAGTATCTGGACCAGTCCAAGGGGACTCCCACGTAACACCTGGCTGCAGCAGATAGATGGTCATTTTCGGAGGGTGGGACTAGACTGTGTATCTGCCGGGGGGGAGGGGGGCGTCATGTGGTGGGTGTGGCAACACGCTGTACCAGTGCATGTTTCCAACCTAACCTAGCTAAGGTGTTGCCTGTTTTTCTAACTTGAAGTTCTGTAATACACTTTTAGTTTAAATACAAAATGAAGGAACAAATAGAAATGTTTAGAATAACACAACTTGGCCAGGAATAAATCCATCACAATTACAAATAGGTAGCTGCACCAGTCGGCAACAAAAAAAAAAAAAAAGTAAAATTAGAAACCTCAAGTTCCAGAAGTAGAGAATCATGGCACTGACTACAGATTCTTCTACTTAAAGTAAGTAATGGTGGGGGGATTATGAAAAGGATCAAATACAATATTGGGCACCCAAAGTAACAGTTTGAAGAAGAATATGCTAGGTGCCATTCATCCTTTCTCAGGCAATAAAGAAAAAGGCACAGAGGACTATCAAGGGGATACAAGACATTAGTTTAGATGCCCATTGTAAAGCAGCTATTAAAAGTCTATAAATATTTTATTAACTGTGATCTTAACAATAATAAATTTCTATTATTACAGCAACACTCTTGAATATGTTCCTTGATTATTCATTGTTTAATATCTTGGTAATAGGGGTAGTAATATGTTTTAGAAAATGCAGACTGTTAAAGGCTGCTTATAATCGATATCTAAATTAACAAGATCTCCTGGCACACAGGTAATAGCACAAGGTCCCGAGCTGGAGCTTAGCCGTCTATTTGAGGACAAGGCCAAGAAGGAGAAGTATTAATGCACTATTCTTCTGCCATATCTGGGAGGGCATCACAATGTTCTTTTCATGTAGCAGCTGAAACCAGTTTCCTTTTTAGGAGAATAGGGTGGTGTGACCTTAAGGGCTACTGTGAGGTTTATAACTGATTAAGAAGTGCTTCTCATATATGTTTTTATTTACCTTTTTATATACTTACTGGCTAATACATAATATACTTCTCTTGCCTTTGTTGATTTTTCACACCGCTGTGATGTTGCCATAATGGTCATTTTGAGCATGCAGTCTGCAGAACAAACACAGGAACACTGCAGCGCATAACCTCACTTGCACATAACTTTGTCCAAAACATGTAAGCTAATAGGTAACTTTTTGAGCAGTTATAATAAATAATGCCAGCAGAGAAATACTAGAATCTTGGCATTTCTTTAATGAACTTACTACAGAGTCTAGAGTCTTCACAACAAGTTTTTTTTCTGAAACATTTTTTTTACAGTTTTATCTTCTTATTGCCATAATTTTCTCTTAAAATGATTGTTTTTTTAATGAGCAGGGTATTTTTTTGCAGTGCTGCTATGCTATTAGTTTCATTATGAGGTTGTATTATAGATAGATACTGTACTTCTGTTAAAATCAAAGTGAGAATCAAATACAAAATATAGTAAGACTCCATAAGACCTGCCAGACAACCTTGACATTACACTTTCAAAAATGTTTGTTTATTTACTGTTTTTATTTGTATGTGCTGTATGTACATGGTAAAATTCTCTATACATAATTGAAAGAGAGTACACTCTAAGGAACTTATTTATCTAAAATCGGCTTCAGTCTATCCCTCTCTGGGGCTTGCAGCTTCACTTTTAAAGCTGGCAACAATAGAGAAATAAAAAACAACATGGGTGAGGGGTCAGTGGAACAGAATCAGGTGAAAACCTGCTCTTCAAAACCACCAGATGGAACAAAACTTACTGTTGGCAGAACAAAAGTGGTTGGGGAGATTCTAAAACATTAGTGTCAGTCTTGGGAAGATATTTTTTAAATGTTTAAAATATAAACACACTTTTTGATTTTTCATAAGGCTTTTAATTATACTCAGGTTGTGCTAGTCAAATTTTGTAGACATTCAAGGCCACCACATAGTTAATGCCCACCTGCTTTTTTAGTTCCAACAGACCCTCCCCAATTTTATTTATGGCAAAAGGGAAGGTGACCACGGACTAGGATAGTAAAGCTGAAATAGCAGATGCACGTTTGTTCAAGAGGTCAATTATCAAAGCAAAGTATGGATACAGCAAAGTGTTGAAAAGTCAGAAGCTGAGGACCAAAAGACATACCTGGATGATAAAGTCAAATAGTGAATCACTACAAATCAAAAAAAAAAAAGAAATGCCATCATCAAAACTGGATGAAACACCGTGAACAAAATCAAAAGCAGAACTGATATGAATTGAAAGTCAATATACTTTCACTACTAAAATCATACCAAGAAGTTATTTTGTGTTTGGATCCTCAATCTCAGAAGCTGCACTGAATACAGTGTGGAGTTATAAAGTATAGCATCAGTGACAGGGGACAAAGTGCCTCCTGGGAGCAAACGCAATTCTGAGGATTGTGATGGTTACAGGCAAAAATCTCAATATGACCTTTCAGCTTGTTCTCCTCAAGTCCTGACATAGTAAAATGTATTGCCATTGTTTTAGCCCAAAGTCTAAATTAATAGGGGAGAATTTAATAAACAGGAGTCCTTTATTTTAATTTTGTGAAAAACAGACTATACAGTATAAGTAAAACACCACAATACAAAGTTTTTGTAGAAAATAAAAAAACAATAAGCAATACATTTTAAACATCTAAATAAAAGAGTAAATAAAATGCAAATACTGTAAATATAAGGTGCAAATATTAATGAAAAATAAATACAAGATGCACTTTGTAATATTTAAAAACAAATAAAAAGTGTACATAATAGTAATTTAAAAATAAAAAATGGCTCGTAAAGGTATTACTGTAAGTTTAAAAAAAACAGGTTTTGGCTACAACAAATGACAACACAATACCCTCCAGGCACTCTAATCGGCTTTAAAGATGACAAACTTCTCTCAGAAGCATAAGAGACAGGAAGAGTCAGGACTGCTGAGGAGCAGAATTTTTACTTCTTAGACCTTGGTCTCACTGTCACTTCAAGTGGCTGAAGTGGTGCTGCCAATTTTGGCCATGCACCGACTTCAGTGGGGCCTGGAGAGCCTGAAATAAAATCAGAAATGGCCACATTTTCTAAACCAGTGGTTCCCAAGCTTCGCCCTGGGGATATACTGTGGCTTCAAATTTTTATTGCAATCAGATTCTAATTCAGTGGTAACTGACAATAACTCATCTAATTTAATTAGTTGGTGTTTTTTTTATCTTATTCTGCATTCAGAAAAATCACACCAGTATGATTTTACATTTTGCCCGAAGAAAGGGCCTGAGTTGCCTTGAAAGCTTGCATATTGTAATCTTTTTAGATAGCCAATAAAAGGTGTCTTTTTGCTTGACTTCTTACTAAAACATTTAGAAATATTTCTATTTTTGCTATAGCTTTAAATGCTTAACTCTCTTTTTGTTTCCTGTTATTTTGTCCTTTTCCTATGTAATTTGCTGCCTTTATCCAAGACATCCAAGCAAACAATACTGAATGATGAAAGTATGCAACATCTTCAGTATCAGACCCACTAACTAGTAACCAATGGATGTTGATTGGCAATGTTGTGATGTGCTTTCATTAAAAAACTTCTGCAGTTTTTGGTTTTTGTTTTTTAGTTGAAGATTTTGGTACAGTTACTATTTTGAAGGTGGCTGAATATTATTTTGATAACAGATTTTTATAAAAAAAAGAATTAATTAATTAAGAAATAATAATCCTTATATATAATTTGATACTATCCGTATGTATGATGCTTGCATCAATACCCCGTATGTATGGTGTTCGTGTAAATACCCCATATGTATGGTGTTCGCGTCAATACCTCGACTCAATACAAGTTAGAACCATGCAATGGGACTCTGCCTCTGTAGATAGAACATAATGTGGCAAATGCGGACGCAGTATTGCGTGATTGGCTAAGAATGTTTGAATGCTTCAGTGACGCTGCTGGACATCCGAGTATAGTAAGTCGGTGTTGGTTCAAGCAGATAACAGTAAGTTCGGTTGGTTTTTGGAATGTTGGTTTGGTGGGGCATACTTTCCAGGACTAACATCGTGGACTGACTTAAACCCTTCGACAGCTCCGGAACCGTAAGTAATTTAGAACGTATCGCCATTTGCTTGGTACGTCGAAATCTATCTTTGGGCAGTTTGGTTTTGGCATCCGTCCTTCTGACATCTATTGGCAAACTGAGTAATGATGGCTGGGTATTAACAACGGTCATTGTTTAAATTTTAGCCGATCTCAGATCTAAAATAACCACGCCAACATAATTATTACTCCGACTCTGATTATAGTCGTAAAATACGGTTTGTTTTGAAAATTTGTTTGCCAGAAAAAATCAAATGAGGTGCGCCAAAGAGCTGAGTTCACGTCTTGTAGCCCCGTTTAAACAGGAAGCTCTTCATTACATCGGCCAAAAAGATCTATTTTAAGCACAAATCAGTGCCATGATAACAAAAGCATTTCAAGGACTTAAAAAAAAAATAATTCTTTGCAGAGAAAGCATGGATTTCACTAACGTACAATTTGTAGCCCGATTCGATCGGGCTCCCAGTCACTAGTAATAATAATAAAAAGAAATAAAGATGTTAAATACCGCATTTTAACATCTTTCCATTGCATTATTTTCTTTTTCATTGGCACTGCCATTTTGGATACAGTTTCTGTACTGTTACTAGTCACCTTGTCATGCAGGACAACCAGAGGTCACATAACCCATAATGTCATGGGTTAGAGGAACCCCAAGAGGTACGACCAACCTGATGTCATCTTCCAAAGCTGAGAGTGATCCATTGAAGTTGTACAGTGTACACATCTTTTACATATTTTATTTTCTAGTTTATCTGACTTATTTTCTTATTATTCTTATTTTCGGAAAGGCCTGACCTGGGGCCTCATGTATAACACCTTGCATAGAATTCACACTAAAACATTTTATATAGACAAAACTAGAAATGTGCATACGCACAAAAAAATTTAAATCCCAAACAACATGACTTTAAACGCGCATGCTTAAGCCTGCAGCCCAACCCTGACTCCTCCCACAATTTCACCTATTTTAATATGCAAATCAATATAAACAGCCCCTTCCATTCAGGGTTTTGTTAAAAGACAGTAGTAAAAGCACAGGTTTAAAAAAAAAAAAAAAGAGGAAGAATTTCAGCGAATATGAAGTGGAGGTCCTGCTCACTGAAGTGGAAGCAAGGAAAAATGTACTATTTGGTGGCTTAAGCAGCCTTATAAACAACAAAAGGAATTTGATGGAGTGGCACAGCGGGGTGGAGGCACTCAAAATTCCAAGTTCAGAAGGTCACACACAGCCCAAAATAAAAAAGTGGTCAGATATTAAACTCAACAAGAAAAGGTGAGTCCTAACCCACCATCTGAGTGTCAACACTACTGGATGAGAAATTGACACTTACCAGGGCTCACACCATTTGAGCAATGGCTTGCTGCAATTATTAGCGGTTAAATGAAACTCCAACCTCACTGGTGGTGTACAGTAGGTTAATTTAAATTTTTTTCGCTTACTATTATCCATACTTGTGTAAATAATTTGCATTTTTAATAAGACAAACAAGATGCAGTAATACTGTTTATTCTGTTTCAAACAGTATTGCAAAACTTGACCCCAAGCAGTGATGGTGCTGCTGTTCTGAGCACATCTTTGGGCACTGGCTGTGCTCATACCTCTGCCACCGGGAAATGTGGCCCTGTGTTGACAGATTGCTAATTGCTAACTGCATTCAAATGAAGTTGTAATGCTGTGCCATTTTCTTGATCATTTCGCGGGTCAGGGTCAGGTTCAGGTTCATCATATTGCACCTCTTCAGGTACAGGCAAGCCACGATTGTGTGCCACTTTATGCAGAACACTACAAGACACTTTCTGTGATCGACAGAGAAGCACATTATCAGAGCTGAAATGATTTCTTTTCACGTAAGCAAATTTATTCTCTTAAGGCGCAATGTGTGTGTAGTTGACTGCTCCGCTTTGCTTGGTGTTAAAGAAAAAAAGATAAAACTTAACGATAATTTTTAAGTCTAAAAGGATTGTAAAGATTAAATCTAAACATTTTAATAACTGACAAAGTTGCATTAAAATCAAAACTGAAATTCCCAAAAATGTCACATTTTGTTCTAATTAATCTCATATTTTCATATAGTACTCGTCTCTATATATATATAAAATCCAACGTATGTCTGTCTATCTGTTTTTCATGAGAGAACTACTTAACAGATTTAGATTTTTTTTTTCTATAATTTGCTTGAACATTCCGGTTGATTTTGTGACTTCCCTCATTGTGCTATGTATCATAGTCCACTTATGGCACCGATTTATTAGCATGAGTTTGAGAGACATGCAGCGGGCCGAGGGATGCCGGGCGGGGACCTCCTCACTCACACACCAGTCTCAGGGTGTGTAACTAACCTCCGCTTAGCTAGCAAACAAGAGAACTACTTAATGGATTTAGATTGTTTTTTTTTCTATAATTTGCTTGAACATTCTGGTTGATTTTGTGACTTCTCATCATGCTAAGAATCATATTTCACTTGTCAGAGAGATACATTCGCGCTAATCCAAGAATCCAAGACAGAGGCTGCGGGCCGAGGGGAGGCGGAAGCGTAATTGCTTTTTATATTTTGTTAAAAGCTGTCTTTGCAATGTATTACCAACAGGTGGAAGACAAGGCACCTTGTTTTTTAAATTTCATGTGTTATTTATTAATCAAAAATGAGGTTCCAGATATTAAACTTAAGTATGATTGCTCTAACATGATCATCAGGTTCTCCATGCAAAAGACTAATAACTGATTTATTCAGTGTTTAATATTGAAATCTACAGTTTATAAAATGTGTGAAATGAAGATATGAAGTAACATACATTTACAAAATTATTGTTCAATACTTGCTTGAAAAATAATCATATCTAACCCAAACTATGCATTTTATATGAATTTGTGGTATCTAAAACTGTATGTAAACTGGAGAGTGCCCTGCTCCAAACTGCTAATGTGTATTGTTTCCTCTCTTACACACTTAAAACCACAAAATGGAAATAGTCAAAACAAGAAACCTGCCTTGCCTTCTTGTATTTTCTTAACCAAGTTAAACCCCAGCCTGTTAAGTGAGGTGGCTACCCATCGGCTAATTCCTAAGTACCACAGACAACTTCTCCAATCTTTGTATTTCAGACTCCACTGTAGCCCTGGCCTCTTCCTCTTATCAGTTAGCCTCCAACACAAACACTGCATCCAACCTCTGTCCTTCTAACCTACAGTAGACTCTTTCAGGCTTTTCAGCTCTAAACTGGGGTCAGTGGCAGGCCAGTTAAGTTTCAAGGACAGAAGGATAAACCTCACTCTATTAGTCATTGATATCCTTGGAACCTGTCTAGCCCTTTAAATGGCTAGGACTGTTAGCAGATTCCATACTTAATGTCTTAAGAAAGTATCACAGTCACCCTCTCTCATTAGGGACTGAATAATTCCAGTTAACAACCCAAGAGCCTTCTGGTCTTTTGTTAATCATTTGTGGCCAGTCTCCCTCTCTCTCTTTCTCTCATACACACACACCATTAAGAAACCAATACACTTCCTACCTATTCTATGTGCATCCTAACACTACCACCA
Source organism: Polypterus senegalus (assembly GCF_016835505.1). NCBI lineage: Eukaryota > Metazoa > Chordata > Cladistia > Polypteriformes > Polypteridae > Polypterus > Polypterus senegalus. The sequence continues at coordinate 41,007,130 of NC_053159.1, forward strand.
AGAGGAATCAGTTGCAGGCTTACCACACAATATGCTTCTTGCATGATGTTTAGAACATTTAAAAGACTGAGCCCCAGCCAATCTAACGGCTCACTATCCTGTTCTTTCCCCCTCAGACTGCATCTGCTCCAGTCCCTGCTTCCAAGCCACTGAACCCGATATTGAAGTAGACTTTGTGTTCTTTTCACATGGAGAGGGGAGCTGGACTGCCACGTTTGACAGTTGCAAACTACGTTTTTTTCTGCTGTTGATAATCGCCTTCTGAATAAAGCCTTATGTCTGTTAGTACCAGTTCTGCAATAAAGATTTTGTACCTTGGAATCCTGATCCCTTTTCCAGTCTCCTGTGTAACTCTGGGGAATATATTCCAAAGCCTTTTCTGACAAGAGATTCCATCATTCCTAGTCCAGGATGTGTTGCCTGCAACTTTCCATTACTGTCTTTCTTCAACAGTATGGCTGCACTTCCACGGACTCAACGCTTTACCTTATTTTGGGTGCTTATTAGTGAGATGCACAAATGTTATAGAAAGCAATCAATAGGGTCTGAACTTTAGCTCAATTTTGACATTGATATGTGTAAGCAGAATGGCAGCCTGCCAATATTTTGTATGATTCTGATTTTGGGGTCTTTAGAACAAAACTGTGAGACTTTCTCATACAAATGATAATTCAAAGACAGATGGGCATCATGAAGAAATACAATTTTTGAAGTCTATGTGCATTCATTAAAACCACACATTTCCAGTTGCATATATTTTGTACAGATTAAAGAGATTATATGCCCTACAAGCCTATTTAGCATTATTAAGAGAATTATGTAATTAAGAGATACAGCTAGCATTTAGTCAATAATAATAGTGTTAACCATTTAGTACAGTAAGTTACTGAATTTAAAGTTGGGATGTGAGAAAAAAAAATGTTTAATCAACTTGAAGTTGAAAACTAGTTAGGAAAATAAAAAAAAAACTGCTTGTACCTAAGCCTCACACCCTCCAACCCTTTCCCCAAATCAAAGTATGCTTTACGAAGTAAACAAAAGTTCAATATAGCCACCTTGTTTAAATGCAGGTCCATTCTATAAATGAAATTTGAAAAACTGAATCAAATCAAGTGTAACAACATTGCAACCTCTGACAGACTCTAGTAAATCAGGTTCTGAAACCCTTTATGACACACATGATCAGAAGTTATTAATCCAGTAAGTGCTCTCTCAATGGCAGTTGCACCCTTTGTGTCACTGGCAAGAAAGTACCCATGAGGTTATAGTCAAGCAGCGAGAAAAGCATACCTTAGCGAGACTGAGATACTGACATACTGTATGTAGTATGTATGTTCTGTGACAGATAGGGGGCGCTATAGCTCCCTTGAACCCCTGTCCACGAATCCAGACAACAGGTAAAAGTCCAAACGATGACTTTATTTACTTGCCACAGTGCACAAAGCACCCTCTCTCCCACAATACTCATAAACAATCACAATAAACACAATAATCCAATCCTCCTACTCCCAGACGCGTTGCCACCCTTCCACTCAGCTCAGCTCGTCGTCTGAGTTCTCAGAGTTCTTTTATATTCCCTGACCCATGTGATCCTGTATCACTTCCGGGTCAGGTAAAAAGTCCTTTTCTTCACCCCGGAAGCCTTGTCCATGTGACTCGGACATACTTCCAGGGCATAGGGTAAATAACCGTTGTTCCCCCCTGCAGCGTCTCCTAGTGGCCCCCATGACATCCAGCAGGGCTGTGTATAAAAACTGCAATGTCCATGATGCCCTGCTGGTCTTCGGGGAACCTCCATACTGCAGGGAGGGCTCCACCTGGCGGCTTGGGGGTACTGGCTGGGAGAAATGGTCGGCCATACACCACAGTTCATACTAAGAAAAAATGCCAAAATGTTCTCAAATCCATGACATAATATGGTGAGTACAATAAGCAACGTTTATTTTCATTTGTAACAGAAATAAATGGCACTGAGAATATGCTACTATTTTAAGCATTGATGGTGTTACTTTCAGTGGCATTGGCAAACTGACTGATTTTTGGTCTCAAATTTTCACAGTATTTCTGAGTGCTCATCAACGTTTGATTCCTAATCAAAGAAATGTTTGTGCTTTTCCTCTTTAAAAGCACAACACTTGGGACATGCAAGGAAAACAGAGTACCTGGTATAATGCTCTCTATAAGAGAATCAAATCCACTAGAGATCATAAGAGGGGGCACAAATCAAGTCATTATTAAGGTAAGAGTTCAATTTGGAATCGACAGTTAAACTAATCTGCACTTCTATGGGGATGTAGGAAGAAAATTATTCCAGATTGACAATGTCAAGGAGTAGAAATTGAACCCAGGATGTTGGATTTGTATGGAAGCAGAACTACCCACTGCCTGGCCAAGTTGCCCAGTAAACAATAATTGGCTGAAAGTAGAATGTAATCAAAATAACACAGGTTATTTGCAGGCTGAGCAGATAAGTATTGATTGTAAGACTGGAACCAACTGGATAGAATTCAACATGCAATTAACTGGGATATGGAAGGAAACAATACTGTCCAGCGAAAACCCACAATATCACATGAATAATATGAAAAGTTTATGTCGACAACAGCTAGGCCAAAAACAGAACCAGGGTCTTTGCCACCAAGAGAAAGCAGCAAACTATTTTATCCACGCATTGTTATATCACATATCAAAATGTAACATGTTGTGTATACAGTGCAATATATTAGGAAACCTGAATAATGGGTACAATTCATGAAATATCCATGGACAGAATATAATGAATGGATGGAGCTTATGAATCTATCATTTCAGTTATCAATTTATAATTTTTTAATAGACAAAAAAAATCAAGACAATAGAGCAAGATGGCTAAAAAAAGCAAATGAAGCATTAAAAACTGTTACATTGCTCACTGAAAACAATTTAAACACAAGAAAGAAATAATGCATGTTCCCAAGAACATTTTAATCTTGTTTCTTATGATATGCTAGTTGGTCTTAATCTTCGAGGTACGCTTTTGATTTTGTTTTAACCAGATTCTTAAAAATAGACCCCTGGTTGCTATTAATGGGAACTTCTTGTGCCTTAGATTACTTGTTATTTGACATGGTTCTCACAGATGCTTTCTACAGTTGATTCAAAACCCAAATTGTATTCCGATTTATTTGTTAAGAACCACTGTTTTGGTAACACTTTAGTTTTGGTACTACAAAAATGTATCTATTACTCACATATTCTTATATAACAATAACCTGCTCTTCTTTTGGTCTTCATAACACTTGCAAAACTTCAGCAGATATGATATGATATGAAGTGTCATGATTTGGTCTCTTTTTAAAAATGTCCTGGTCTTCTCAGGCACATTTTTTTAAAACATTTTTGACTTAAGGGTCTTGATGTATGAAAAATGTGCATAAGTGCTCTAAAAAAATGTAAAATGTCCTTACAGTCCTTTTTGTATTTTCATATAATTGTTGATGACAAATTGTTTTACACATTGTGCCACCATGTTGTGGTACAAAAATATGCTGTCATACTAATGCACTTACGAGGCAGCTAAAGGGCCTGAATGTAATTCCATGCCAGACCAGGGGGTGGCGGAGTGCACTGACTCTTTCTCTTATTTTTCTGCAGACCAGTTACGGGAAATCACGACTGGCCCCAATGACATCACTTCTGGTTTCCAACCCCACTGGTGACGTCACTTCCTCAGCTCTGCTTTAAAGCCGCCATCTTTGTGCTATCGAATAAGTTCTGTTGTGGATTCCAGTCTGTACACATCTGTACATTATCAATTTCCATTTTGCAGCCTAGAGTAATATACAGGTGGCTGCCCCAAACCTTTCTGTGGCTCTTTTGTCGTGATTCTGGCAATGTGTACAAAAGGACACCACTGCCCACTCCCGGGTTATTTTCAAGACTGAACTGTGCACAGTCCAATTTTCTTTATTTTCGATTTCCGGCATAAAGGCTTTGCTCTTTGATTTTTTTGACTTAGACTTTTTGTTTCTGTTTGATGCCTTTACAAACTGACTGATTCTTGGTAAAAGATTTTCACACCATTTCTGGGTGCTCTTTATCTTTTGATTGCTAATCAAAGAAATCTTTGTACCTTTCCATTTAAAACACAACACTTTGGATGTGCAAGGAAAATTGAGTAACTGTTGTAATGCCCTCTATAAGAGGGTCAGGTTCGCTGGAGATCATAAAAGAAGCCCTAAATGAAGTCATGAGTCATTATTGAGGTAAAAGTTCAAAAAACAAGAAAACTAAACATTTGCAATTGAACAAAAGCCAACATAAAATATTTAATGAGACCTCAAACTAAGTACTGTACAAGGCTATTTAAAATAACATGGCTTCAATAACATGACACTTATGATGGCACCAGTTATTGTTACCAAGTATACAAAAAATATAAAGCAGAGTGGAATGTTTCAGAAATTTCACAGTGTGATGGATGGCTGGCGTTTCAGTCCGGCCGGGACATCCCTGAACAGAAGAAACCCACCTTTTCAGGGCACTACATCCCACGGGACGCTACATGGCAGCTCCTCTGGATGGAAATGGTTCCTCGGATTCCCACAGGGCAGTATGGGACATGGAGTCAGTATCTTCAACCCTGTTGGGTGCCGTGGTTGCCGCCAGGGGGAGCTCAACAAGAACCCGGGGAATATTACTGTGACGCTAACCCAGAAGTTCTTCGAAGTCCTGAGAACGGAAACACGCAGTACTTCCGGGACACCTGAAGAAGGAGTTTGACCCAGAGAAGAAATACTTCCGAGTCATGGACTTTAAAAGGATTGTGGGAAACCCCAGCAGACCGAGCCGGAGTTGGGTGGTAGTGTAACGGAGCTGCTGGGATTTGGAGGATTGTTTATTGTATTAATTATTGAAGAATTGTGGAAGTGTGGTGCTTTGGGCACTATTATTGAAGAAATTCTTAATAAATCTTCATTGTGCTTTTATAAGTGTGCCTGGGACGTCTGTCTGAAGGGTTCAACGGGGCAACAGCACCTCTAAGTACCACAACAGCTATTGTCCAGGAGCTGCAAACAGTAAGATAAAAACTGATGTGCCATTTTCACCTGTGTATTCATCTTAAATCAAGTGCTTCATAAATTGATATGTCCCCTCTACTTTATAAAAAATATTCATTTATATTAAAACATGACATTTATATTGATGGGAATTCCACACATGGCAGGATAGTAAAGAATAAAGGCATCTAACTGTATAAGTAAAAAGCTTTAGAGGAATTGTTAGCAGCTGATTTATTTTTAGTGTCAATCTGACTCTGATCTGTTTCTGCTTTTTGCAGATACCTGCTGATGCAATCCTACTCTAACTCCAGCTAACTAAGTGACACATTTCATTAATAGTACAAATTAGCTTTTAATTAAGAAACTGGCTCGAATGAAAGCCAGCAACCACTAAAAGCCTGCAGAATGAAAATTAAGAGGCACTGTTGTATATTGTCTTTTAAAAAAATTGTAAAGTAAAGAGTAAACTATGGTAAGTACATATTTTTAATACATACAGTATATGTATGATAGGTTCTTATATAAACATTCTCAATTAAATATTTTTGTAATTTTTAATTCTTTTTCTTCTTTGCTCTATTTATAAAGCACATTTTAAACCCCAAAAGGATGATCAAAGTGCTACAGAGTTAAAACATTTCAGAGATTTTATAAACAATAAAACCACACAGAACCATCACAGTACATTAAAACTAGACTGAGTCCTTCAAAAAATCCTAAACAAATACTTCACACTGCACTCCCAAATTATAATGAATATAGACCAGTAGAATGTATGTTTCACATCATGAAGACCTTTGAGAGACTGGTCAAGGACTATAAGAATCCTCTGCTGATAGACCACCTGGACCCACTGCAATGCTCCTACCAGGCAAAGATTGGAGTGGAGGATGCAATTATCTATCTGCTCTTCAATGTTTATTCTTACCTGGACAAAGCTGGCAGCACTTTGAGGATCATGTTTTTTATTGATTTCTCCAGTGCCTTCAATATCATCTGTTAAGGGGTAACCTCAGAGATATTCAAGTGGATGAGCCAATGCTGTACTGGATAATGGACTATCTGTCAGGCAGACCGCAGTTTGTGAGACTGTGTGAGCAACACTGGATCACCACAAGAAACAGTTCTGCCTCCTTTTCTCTTTACGTATGTCACTTGCAGAAATTCTCACATGATTCTGCACTTATGGGGTGTATTGATAAGGGCAATGTGAGTATAGGAGTCAGTTGGAGAACTTTGTTTCTTGGTGCAAAGAGAATTGTCTGCACCTTAACATCAGCGAAACCAAGGAACTGGTTAATGAGTATAACCACATCAAAGTAGCCTCTATGTCCAGTCACTATTAGGGGGGTGATCCACTCGTACAAGTACTTGGGAGTCCACATCAATGTCAAGTTGGACTGGTCTCAGAATATAGAGAAACTACATAAAAAAGGGACAATGATAGCCAGTGTAGAGTGCTGCTCTGGTAAAATCACTTTAAGTGAGGCCCACTGCATCAACAAGCTGATTAAAAGGGCAAGCTCGGTTTTGGGACACACTCTTTGGCCCCCATGGAGGTAGTAGCAAATGAGAAAGTTAATACAAAACTGAGGGCCATTATGAATTCAGTTGCACCTCCCCTCTCTGACACGCTAACACTGAGGACTTTAAGTCAACAAATTATTGAGCAAAAGTGTGTCAAGAAATGTGACTGGGGCTCCTTTATACTGTACCAATAAAAATACATCTGTATAATGTGGTCCAGATCTAATTATGCAATTTCCATTACACAATAACTTATTAAGTTTATTACATAGAAAATCACCGGAAAAGTCTCAGACCATCGAGAAGTGTGCGAATTGACGACATGAAGAATTGTCTTCGTGCCAAACTGGAATCGTCCCCACGTAAAAAAAAAATCATCCAGACGATCTGGATCTGCATAATTAGATCTGGACCACACTGTATAATGCCTAGAAGTTACTGTGACTGCCAAGACACATTTTCTTTCTATTTAAATTTACTTTACTTTTAAATATTCCTTTTTAGTCATTCTGGTGTCTGTTCAGGCCATAGTGTGTGAGTGTATATATACTTATTAGTCTATCTATTTATGTACTGTTTGTACTGTATTTACTTATTTATTTAAAGAGCTTTTGTTAAAAGCCAGATTTCCCCCTGGGGACAAATAAAGTTCCATCCATCTATCTATCTATCTATCTATGCCAAAGTAAATAAAAACTAGGACATTAGGAGTCATTTAAATGTCAGGACTTTGGGTGCAGGTCTTACATCAAAAGGTAGGGCATCCCTGGGTGGGGGTTGATTTGATGTGAGCTTTGTTTTGTAAAATTTGACTTGTTTTTATGGAATGTTATATGCTATTATACATTCAATAAAATGCTTAACAAAAAAGGTAGGGCATTCCAAAGTTTTGGGGCATGAACTGAAAAAGCTTGATTACCACTCCATATGTGGTGAGAATATGGCACCACCAGAAAAGAACAGGATCTGAGAAACTTGGCTGTGGAAAACTTGGAAAATAGGTCTAAAATATAAGGAAAAGCCAGGTTACTTGACGTTTCACAAACAAAAGCATCTTAAACCCCATCCTGTATTTGTCACTCAGCCAGTGAATAGTCACCAGTGTTCTTGGTCGTTTGTTCGACAGTGATGTGTAATAGTAAGCTAATCACCACTTTTTGTACCAGCTGCAGATGAGTTTGAGAGGACTGACTGATACCAAAATACAATGATAACTGCATGGTTAACTCTTTGCATGTTTTTAGTTGATAGAAAAACTTTAATTCTAGCTAAATTTCAAAGATGGAAGAAACTACCCTCATATATGTATTTATCTCTGCGCCAAAAGAGAGGGAAGAGTCAAAAATTACCCCCAAATGTTTGCATCTGATTATATTTATGGGAAAAGAGGACCTAGGTTGTGAGCAAATGTGCTAATGGCAGTAGGAGGACCAAAGAACTGCCCTTTGTCTTACTTTCATTTAGCTCAAGAAAATTATTAGTCATCCAGCTTTTAATATCCTTTGAGGCAATTTAGGAATTTAGTTATTGAGTCCCTATTACTCGGCTTCAGAGGTAGATATAGTTGTGTGTCATCAGTATTGTGGTAGAAAGCAATGTTATGACACTGAATTACCAGTTTCAGAAGAAGCATATACAGGGCAAAGAATGTGGGGGCCAAAATTGACCCTTGAAGGACTCTACACTTCACAGTAGCAGAGGAAGAGAAAAACACGAATATTTACAGAAAAAGACCTGCTATTAAGATAATATTTAAACCAGGCAAGGATAGTGCCCTGAACGCCCAACAAATGTTCCAAATGATTTAACAGGATGGTATGGTCAATCATATCAAAAGCAGCACTTAGATCTAGTAGGGTCAAATAGGCTCATTCCCCGATAATGAAAGATCATTAGTCAATTTTAACAGAGTGGAATGTGCAATGTTAAGTACTCTGAAACATGATTGAAAATTTTCAGAAGGCCGATGTTTAAGAAAGCCAGGAGCTGTAGATAAACAGACAGCCTTTTCCATGATTTTAGCTAAAAAAGGATAACTTGGAGAAAGGTAACCCAAGATAACTTGGGTGAATTTTTTTTAAGAGCTGACGGATCAAAATTTGTTTTTTTGTAAAAACGGTCTGGGCAAATGTTAAAATTTCCCTTAATGGTGGTGTCAGCCCTGTGTCCAAAGCCTCTTTTGGAAGATGAGGAGAGCAAATATCTAAAGTAGATGATTACAACTTCAAATTTAAAATGGTCTCTCCCAGATCACTGAGCCATAATAATTGAAATTTTCTTAACAGCAGATTGTATGGGAGAAAAAGTTGAATCACAGGATTGGGGGATATTGAGAGATCTGATGTTATCAATCTTGCCAATAAAATAATGCAGCAATCATTCATAGATGGCAGGAGAGGAAGCTGAGATAAGAGTTAACTTAATAGTTTAGAAGAGTATTTAAGACAATAAAAAGAATTTTGGGTTTCTGACAATAACGATTGATACATATGATATCAGCAAGATACTTAACTCTGGACAGTTTTACAGCCTTGTGATAGCAGAACAGACACCCTATCTTTTCCATTTCTCTTCTCATCCTCTTTCTTCAATTTTCTCACCGCTTTTCTGCATTCCTGCTCAAGACAGCGAGTTCCTGGTTTAGACAGTCTAAGCTCTGGACTTAGAACATCTGATTCTTAAAAGGGCTGTTATATTCAGAACAGAGGTCCAGCAGGTGCTGAAATGTGAAAGCAGCTCTTCTTGAGTTGGAATCCACGGGGGCCTCAATGATACAAGAAGTAGAAGCAGCTATGGAGGCAACACAAAAAGCTCTGGCCTTCAGGTATGAAAATGAGTATAAAAAAATATTCAGAGAGATTGGGAGGCTTCCAAAGGCAAGGTGGCATTAAAGACAACAGGCTGGTAATCTGACACACAACCGTCACAGATATGCACATTCAAAAAAGAAAAGCCAAAAGACAACACCAGATCCAAGCATGTGAAGCACCATTCACAGGCTGACCAAATTGAAAGGGTCAACAAGTAAAAACTATAACCACTGGATTAGTGGGGCAGCATAAGTGGGTATTGAAATAACTAATAATATATTACCTTACCTTCACACAACTGAGGATAGAAACAAATAAAAAATATTAATAAAGTCCTCTAGGTGCATTCTAAAATGAATTTATTGATCCTTTCTTCTTCAAGCATCTGTAATTGAAGAGCCTATTTTTTATAATTTACATATTCTTCATTCACAGAATTTCTGTCTTTATGAAACTTACAGAATCACTTTCATTCAAAGCAACAACCCTATAAGAATAAAAACTGAATGAAACAATGAATGAAATCTATAGGGCGCTTAAAATCTGAATGGCAAAATAAAAAGTTCCAGAGACAGTAGGGATCCATTCTAAAAGAAGAACTACTTTTACCAGTACATAGTTATTTCTTTTTGGATATGCATTGCATTTGTCAAAAAATGCTGGCCTAGTTAACTGCTCCAGTGTATTGTGTTCTGACGGTTATGTTTAATAATGAATGCACAATATGATGTGGTAACTGCCTATTGAATTTCTGGGTCACTCTGACACAATGTCTCAAAGCATTCAAACTACACTACATGCTGCACAGGAATCAGGTATTTTGTAAAAGTCTAGTAATTATAATGTTTAAAACATGTGTTTAAATTCAAAGACTGAATGCACTGATGGATGGACTATACTATTCATATGTATCTTACTGCATAAAATAATTGCACCTTTTATGCAGCCAATTTGTTATTTTATTACTCCCTAGTATACTGTGTTAATGTGCTTGGGCTCTATTCCATGCAATGACTTGTAAAGAAAAGAATATTAAATAATAAACAAAAAAAATTACAAACAATAGATGACTATACCTGTACAAGTATTGAAAGTTCCGCAGTGACGGGTTTCAGCTTTAGGTTTAAAGAATAAATATTTCACCACAAACTCTGGAGTAGGAAAACACTTTATCCAGATTACATTTAACAGTATAACAAAATTACAGATGTTTTCCTGTAACAAGCATTTTAAGTAATCTAAAGCTGTAGGTAACCTTAGGTAAAATTAACATCCCTCTGTCAAGGTGATCATACCTACTGCACTGTTACAAATGTCTACAAATGTATGAGAATTTTTTTTTTATTATTTAGTAAAAATACATTTGTCTTGCTCAACCACTTCGTCATGCCATAAATCAGATTTAAGGTCACAAAAATAGAAGTTCTCCTACATTATTAGTAGTTAAAGGAAAGTTGTGTTGATGTACCATTGCTGAAAAATCTTAGAGGCAGAGGGACAAATTGTGATCCTCAAAGACCTTTAGGCTGTCAGCAACTATAAACATATTTGACAAATAAACTTTTTTCTTTAATTTTCTTACATGGCCTTAATCTTTGGAACTATTCAAAATGTGTTCATAAAAGAAAACTGAAGATATTAAAAAATACTGTTTTTAATTTCACTAAACAGATTTGATCATTTATGCAATAAACTACTGTATGGCTTATGAAATGACAGGACACTTTTGTCTCTTGACAGTGACTGACCAGTAACTGAATTAAAATGTGGCACTGCAAAGCCTGCAATCCTATTCAGCTTCTGTAAAATGACAGATCATTAAAATTGAAAATGTTTTTTACTATGAAGCTGCATTATTTACAATATGTTGCCTTTACATTATTGCAGAGATTTTAAAGGTGATATTCTTAATTGTTAATCATCCGTTCTTCGGTAGAACACACTGCTCAGTATCTTTAGTTATATCATGTCATTTACAGAAAAAAGAAAGTCAATAAAAGAGGAAATTGGAGCAGGAACACCTTTTAGATCATCGTTTCAAAGTTTAAATCTTTAATTAAACAAGTACGTTTTTAAATGAAGCATATTTTTATTTTTAACAACAAGTCGAATCATTTAGAAAGCAAGCATGCAGCAAAAAATCCACATTTTTGTTTCTAAACTAAAAGAATCAGCATTACAGAAAAATCTATTCATACATCTGTTAATAGCACCTTATCAGTATTTAAATTGCTTTCAAGTAGACATTCATGAAAATTCAGAAATGCCATTTTTGCTGCAATAAACAGGAAGATAATCATTTTAATGAAAAAGAAGAATTCTGATGAAATCAAAACAAGCAAATCAGACTGTCAGCAAATGTCAATATGAAAACGCAGAGAGAACAATAAAAAGCAGCTGCCTAGTCCATCCAGTATGAGGCTAATTTTTAGGTAGTTATTTTTACACACTAATAACCATACGCTGGGAGAATTGTACTTCTTTTTAAAAAACATTTTTATAGACTTTGAATGACAATTTTTATAAGGAAATGTGTACAAACACAATGTAAATCTGTATTAGGAACCAGCATTAAACTTATTGACGAATAATATAATAAAGGGTTAGTTACAGTACAGGTGAAACTATGTCATTTTTTAGTAAAACATGATCTCTTACCTTAGGTGTGCTCATATACTCATTAGTTAAGACATGGTGACTTATTAGTGCTAGAGGGGTTGTGTGGCACTGTTACTGCATCAAATGTTTAATGGAAAATAAACTTTCAGAGACTATTGTGCATCATTAAAGCTCATGGTTTACCATTATATGTAAAACGTTAAATTACATTTTTTACCTGCGTGTCTGATCATCATGCAACATATTCCCACTCTTTGGCAACATGTTCAACAAATATTAGTCAAATGTGGACCCTATATTAAAACCTCTGGATTCTACCTTCCCAAAAGTAATTTCTTCAAAAAAAAAACCCGCAAAAAAGTTTTGAACCTACTTTCCCGGTCAAAAGTCTGAAATACTGTTAAAGGTCAACCTCTACAAAAACTGTAGTTTTGCCAAAATGTCTAAGTGGTAACAAAACCCTTCCATAGCTATGCATATCCTTGGTCTTTTGTCCAATTACTCATGTAAATTGTATTCTGTCGCAATTGGATCCATACAAGAAAACTGTACAATGCTTGATTGGATGTGACACTGATTCATTAACTACAGGTACCAGATACAAGGCATAGCTGCTTGCATTCCCAGCCATGCTTTGCTCCATGCAACATCCCCACTGTAAACCAATAATATGGTTTTAAAAATATTTCTTACTCATGTACACTAATTTTCATGCAAACTGGAATAACATTTCTGGATGCAACTACTTTTATCAAAGATTACATAATACAGTATATAATTTCTATACTCTGGTAAATAACATATTGTATTTAGGTTACTGCATTCCAATTGTAAAATGCATAGATTATGGACTCTTTAATGAGAAACATTTAGTAATATAGAGTATTAAACATGTTTCTTTCAGTCAACTTCATTTTCATATATTGTATGATCCATTTTTAAACTTTCTCAGTTCAGTATCCTGTAGAACCAGATGCTAACCCGACAGCAATAACTGCAAGGCAAAAACCCATTTCTACTCGATCTAAGCTCATTACATGGTTTTAGTGCATGTTCTTCTTCTTCTTTCGGCTGCTCCCGTTAGGGGTTGCCACAGTGGATCATTCAAAATTGTTGTGCATGATATACTGTATATCTATTTTACTACCCATATGATTGATAGATTCTTGTTACCATGATAGCATTGAAGAAAAATAATAGACAATTCCTAAGTAGCAACAAGCTTCAGTATTGTTTTATGCAGTTAAAATTACAGCTAATCAATCATTGACATCGAACAACATTGGTTGTCTGATCAAAATAATCCAGGTAATGTATGTGATGACACAGCATAAAGGGTTAGGCAGGATGTACTTGGGATGAAAGAGGCACAAAGTTGAAATGAAACAGGAGAGACAGACTTTTGTAGATACTGGCATTTAAAAGAGAACTCCACACTTGCCTTGCGAGAACACCTCCACTGTGCCATAGCATCAATGATTGGGGGTATTGTTTGGATTTCTGTTATTTGGTTATTTTGTTGCAGTGTTTCCGGATTCTGTCCCTGAATTTAAGACTGGTTGTGTTTGCTTTGGGTTGCCATTCTATGGAAACCCCTTTCTCTGTTTTTTCTTCTTTTTTCCCCTTGTCTTACCTGTTGTGCTTTTTTTTGGTTAAATATATTGTACATCTACAAAAACTTGGTTATGTTCTTTAAGCCAGAGATTTATGATCATCGTCTATCCTAAAGGGCATTTTCAAATATTTTAAACTTTTTAAAACAGAGTTCCATTTTGGGCTTTTAGGACAGAAAACCTGCCATTTCAGTTTAAAGCAATGCTTGCTGCTGAAGCCCTGATCTAGCATAGTCCTTGTCTGGCAGGATTTCTTCTGATGTGTTACTGCAGAATTCTATTTAAGAGACAAAGCATTTCGAAAGTAATATGGACCAGCATCACTGCTACTTAAATTCTTATAGGAAACAAAGACAATTAAGAAAAATGTTGACTGCTACTTTGGTAGTAGACTTTGATTGCCACTTGAGACCTACAAGTTCAGCCCTGAAGGGCTGAAGTGGTTTATGTTCCAACTCAATTTTCTAATTAGAATCCAATTATTGCTTTTGAAACAATTATGGGTCTAGAAACATTTTTTGTGCTTCCATTTAGTAAGCTCACTTGTTAAGATTCACAACCATTAATTGCTTCTTTTAGACTTAAACAGCTGCATGTACTGTTTAATTGTCTCTTGTTTTCTCAAATATTTACCAATTAATGATCAGATGCAACTGACAAAGAAACCAGAACTTCCTAAAAACTTGGCTCAATTTACACCTGAGGTGCTCATTACAAAATACCGGTTTGAATAAAATATTTGGAAAGTAATGGAAGATAAAGTCGCAGAGAATTAGTAATCTGTTTAGAACACAAATTATTTAAGTAATATCTTAGGAATGGAACACCTACAATATAAGAATGAACTGATGTGCCAGAATTAAAACAAGCAGAAGTTTGCTTTGTGTTCTACTTAAATAGTAAGGATGGAACAAAACACTGTAGCCACTGTGGCCCTGCAAGGCCAGGCACTGTCTGTGCATTTTTTTTATTAAAACATTTTCTCTTTTTACACATACAATGGAATTCGTCTGATTCTCAGTACTATAGTATATACAGACCAGTTTGAGTGGTGACTCTAAAATTGCCCTGTATGAGTATTTATAAGTATGCTTTGAAATGGACTGTCTTACACCTGAAGAACTTGAATAGGCTGAGATTGGTAAAATAAACAAATGATTTATCACAATGGGTCAAATGTACAATGTTGGGCTAAGTCAGGCTGAAGGAAAAAATATTGCATGTGAGAGTAGTCATGGTAGTAATAAAGAGTGTCTCTCAGATTCCCTTTTAGCGTTACCAATCAACCTTCAAAATTCCCCCTCACTATGTCATTTTGTGTTACATTGACTTAAAGAAGTATATATAGTGCTTGGACAAAAAAGCTCCTGGCCATAATAAAGAAACACATTATCTAAGGATGTTCTGTTTGCTAAAGCTATGGGATTGGATCAATCTGCTGCAATTAGTTTCTCTCTCTCTCCCTGTGTTGCCAAGAGCAACACAGGTCTTACACAGCTTAAGGGGATTGCTTCAATATCAGCACTAATAAAGAAGGATCTTCCACATTCCTTTTCATAAAACTGTCTCAAACACTCTTTTTGTACCAATCCTATAATAATAATTATTGACTATATACTTTATATTTCACATCATACTTCTATTTCAATTAATACAGCATGTAGTGTGTTACTTTGCTTTAAACACTTTAATGAAATCTCTGTCTGGAAATCTTGCTTTTTGATACGTCAAATAAATAATCTATGGCTCTTACCACTCATGCTTTTTTTTATACAATATTATGGTTCCAATTATTATTTTTTTTATTCAAAAGTAGTTAATGGATATTCTAATAACAGAATAGAAACCATTATTAAATGTGCTACACAGTACACATCCATGTTTTTTTCTAGAGTGTCAGAAGTTACAAAGTCTTCTTCCTGCCATCATAACTGCACTTTTTGTTAACTCTAACAAAAACAAATACTTTGTGTAAAAATCCTTATCTTGTATTAAATTTGGTTATTTATTTTCTGAATACCGGCTCAGAATAATACATAGAGAAAAAAAACTACTTACATCAATACTAACATGTATAAACCATACAAAACAATACATTTCAAAAGGTCTACACTCCCCTAATAAAATTCAGCCTATGCTAGCGTTAAGCCAGAAAACAAAGCCAATCATGTTAAACATTTTCTCATTTTTTATAAGATTTTGTGGAAAATATTTAATAAAAAAAAACATTTCTCTATTATAAAAGAAAATCTTGAGACAAGACTTTTGCCAAGAGATTTTTTCAAGTCCCGTGAGACGAGACTATTGCCAAGAGATTTTGTCAAATCCCGCCCTCCTCACAACCATTTTCAAACACTCTCATTCATGTGAATACTTTTGTCAGAAAAAGTTCTTGCACTCTCAGCTTTTATACATTTTTATGTTTTCCTCATTTTAAAGTTGTTTATGAAAAATCCTCAGTTTCATCCTTTAAAGAAGCTTTTCTGGACAGTATTTTTAGACATACAATCTATTTGTTTCCTTCGTTGTAGTCCTTTTCTGGACAATAATGTTATACATTCTAGATGACACTGTTCAGCTTTAAAGTTTAAGTCTTAGACTTGTAGATCATCTAAATTGTGTTGCCATCAGGGAAAAGTAGTGTTTCTTGCCAATGAAGAGGCGCATCTGCGAAAATTAAAACATTTGTTGTTCAGTGAAAGTGAAATCCACAATACCTATAGGCAAAGTATCCGAATCTACAATAATCTGTTCGCGTTCGCAAAATGTAGATTTACAGAATTCTGGACCATACGCTATGAGAATCTGTGGTCCCACAACAATTAAAGCTACTACATGTTTAATTTCAAAGAAACCACAATTCAGTCAGGTTTATATTTATGATCACAGAGTAGCGATGCAACATAACATCGAAAGAGTTCAATGATCAGACGTATTAGAACTTTTACAGCCAATAATGGATACAAATCCATACGTCCAAAAGTATCGCACTTTACACAAAATTAATCTGCAAAACAGGGACAAAGAAGTTTACTTGGATTTCTATATGAATCTGAAAGATCACAGTCGTATTTATAGTAAACCACTGGACAACAGTGAACTTGTAAAAAAAAAAAAAAAGAAAAGAAAAGAAAGAAATCTGAAAAATTGGTCCTTCCTTGTAGAGAAGCCATGTGCTGTCGGCTGAAATAATACCATGATGGTATCATTATACTTATTGACCACAAGGAGATAGCTATGATTTGGGTGTGCCCTTGCAATGCATAAGGCCATACGTAGATTTATAGATTTCCCAATGTGTCCACATTAGGTTATGGTAAACCAAACCTGAATTCATGCAAATCGACACACACATAATGATTTTTGCCCCAAGTGCAGATGAGTACCAATATGTGAATTGCAAGTGATACCAAATTATCAACAAACAGGTGGCTTCAAATGCAGAAAAATGGAGAAAACAATAGCATGCAAATCTGGAAGAGTGAATGCAGCTTCAGAAACTGTGCAGGAATATCCATGGCTATAATTTCACTATAACTTACTTTATGAGGTATTCCCTGTGGCCATAACATTGGGGTGGTGGTTCTTTTGAAAAATACAGCTATGAATCATTCATTGTTAAATAAACGTGCCTCCTATCAGGCTTAATTCTAATTTGGTGTGCATTTGTCTCTGCCTTTCCATCCTGGTGCTCATTACTGTATATTCTTGATGCTCTTGAGAAGTGGCAACAATTACATGCAGCATAATATCCCACCTTATTATGTGTTCCTTCTTCTTCTACTACTATTTTGAATATTACCATACTATTATTATCTTTGTTGTGAAGCCTTACCATTCATATCAGAAAATCAGAAAATTTCTTCATGAATGCCAATTTGCAAGACCAGCTGCCATAAAATTGTGACGTCATTCATTCTGAGACGTGGCTCCCAATCCTTGCTGGAAATGTGAGTAGAATGCTTTGTAAATACTTTTCACATTGAGGTAGGACAAATTCTTAATCTAGTCAGACTTTAGTGCAATTCCTAGGAGTAATTCTGAGACACTGAGGTGGGCTGAAATCCTGCCCAGGGTTTATTTCCTGCCTTGTGTCCTGTGTTGGCTGGGATTGGCTCCAGCAGACCCCCGTGACCCTGTAGTTAGGATATAGTGGGTTGCATAATGGATGGATGGATGAATTCTGAGACATTACAAAACATACCTTTTATTATTACAGGCCATTTATATTTCCTTGGTCTCAGCAAATCAGAAAGCATTTTCCTATACACAGCTTTGGGTGATTGAATGTGTCTTGTTACAAAACCTATCTAGATATTTTTTAATTGCCATCCCTTTTGCTAAACTACAACAAAGACTAGTGAAGAAAATGTGAAATGAATGTAATATGCAAGGAACTTATTACCTATAATTACTCCAATTGATTTAAGTGTGCCACTGACCATTTTAAAGCCTCCCAAATGACATTTCCACCAGTCATCATTTTGAAGGGCCACTTTGATTTTCATTGTGTCCTTGTGGTACCATATCTACTTAACCTTTTAATCTATCTCTATCTATATATATATATATATATATATATATATATATATATATATATATATATATATATATATATATGCTGGGGGTGCAACCCAGCCGGGACGGCCAGGAGGACCGGAAGAGGGCTTGTGCATCCGCCAGACCAGAAGGAGGTGACCGCCCTGGATGTGTTGGGGGCCATGGGTAGAGGGCTTGGAAGTAGGGGCCGGTGGTCACCGCCAGGGGGCGTCCCGGTGCCTGACGAACCCTGGACCTCAGCACTTTCACCACAAAAGGAAGTGCTGGGGGGAAGAGGACTGGGGACACCCGGGCTTCCGAATGCGCAACCATCGTGTCCACGGAGGAATGCCGGGAAGCAGCTGGAGCCCATCCGGGCTGGTATGAAAGGGGCTGCCTCCCTTCATTCGGAGCCAAGAGTCGGGTAGAAGCAGACTGGAGTCCAGAGAGAGAGGAGTGGAGGCGGCCAGAAGGAAGGCACTGGAGAGTGTGGCCTGGACTTTGGGGGATCGGTGCTGGAGGCACTGGGCTGTGCACTTGAACTGTAAATATTTTATATAATAAACGTGGGTGTTGGGTGACATAACAATGTCTGTCTGTCTGTGTCCGGGTCACGTTCCACAATATATATATATATATATATATATATATATATATATATATAGAGTGACAGATAGGGGCACTATCGCTCCCTTGAACCCCTGTCCACGACTCCAGACACCAGGTAAATGTCCACAAATTGACTTATTCAAATGCCACAGTGCACAAAACACCCTCTCCTCCACTATGCTCATATAATCACAATAATACAAACAATAAACCAATCCTCCACTCCCAGACGCGTTGCCACCCTTCCACCCAGCTCAGCTCCCTGTCTGGGAGCTCCCGTAGTCCTTTTAAATACCCTGATCCGGAAGTGTTCCCAATCCCCAGTCCATGTGATCCTGTATCACTTCCGGGTCAGGTAAAAGTTCTTTTCTTCACCCCGGAAGCCCGTCACTCTTCCTTTGACAAACTTCCGGGTCATAGGGCACAAAAAAGTCTTTGGTCCTCCCTGCAGCTCCCTCTTGCGGCCCCTGTGGTATCCAGCAGGGTCTTGTATAAAAACTACGTAGTCCATGACTCCCTGCTGGTCTTCGGGGCACCTCCACACTGCAGGGAGGGCTCCATCTGGCGGCCTGGGGGTATTGGCCGGGATGACAAGCCAGCCACATCTCACAATATATATATAAAATATTATATATTTATATAATACTAATAATATGTATATTATAATATCATTATAACATATTATAATATATTATAAAATATATATTTCATTTATTTAAAATTATATTTTAAATAACATTGCTGATTTGTACTATTCAAACAATGAAATCCCATAGCCCAAGGCTATTCAGCCAAGAAAGTTTTGAGGAAATTCATCTAACACAGTTGATTTTTGTTGTGTATACTCACACAAAATAAAGTGGTATGAGGCCTACAAAATTAGACAGTGAAGTAGGCCTGACTCCCACCAGCCAGCCCTGAGTAGGAGCACTGAAAGGCAGCTTAAGTTACATTTTAATGTCAGGCTTTTGGTCTACACCGGGCTGAAATTATCTTATTTCTCAAAGTTCAAAAATATACTCTGAAAATCCCAAAATACACTCAACATCTAACTTTTACAGATGAGAAAAAAGACAGCAAAAATAGCAGGAGCAAAAAATAAGCAAAAAAGGACTTGCCCTAAAGGCAGTTGTGGTGTTATGGGTCCACAGCTCGTTGAGCAAAGGCCATTCATTTTAAATAAATAATCATCGCACCCGAGGCGGCTTCGTGAGGGGGGCGTTGTTCTAGCGAGCCGCGGGGCAGTCGGCGATGTGGCTGTTTCTCACGTAGTGCACAGGTGAGGAACTGCCCACATCCGTGATTGCTCCCGTGGCTAATGCTACAGCTGTGATGGCCCCTCGTCATTTAAAAAGAAGTGCAAGTCGGTTGTGAGGGTTGGAAAATGGAAAAAAAAAGATCGAGAGGAAAAGAGGACGGAGTTTACAGGGAGCGAGGAAGCAGGCGGTGCGTGCGTGTGGTGAGCGCGCGATCGAGCGCTCGAGGGCAGCTGTGAGGAAGCTGGGTGTAAGGCCGTCACCCGGGTGTTTGAGTGGATGTTGCTCCCGCTGAGTGATCAGGTAGCGGGAGTGACCAGTAGAAGGCGACGAGCCGCAGAAGGCCGTGGAAAGGCAGCGGAAGTCGGGAGACTTGGTGGTGGAGTCCCCAATGTGTGCGTCCTGGCCATTGGTGGAAACTAAGTCTCGGGGACTGGGATAAGTGCCAGTCAGAAGGCAGGGATCGGGAGGTCTCCAGTCTCATGTGTGTGTGTAGAAGAGGGCAGCTGCAGAGAACGTCTTGCCTGCTGCTAAGCCCAAACGGGATAAGCAGGTGAGACGCTACCAGAAAAGCACCAGACTCTGGTTTTTAAGGATTGTGTTTTTTCTATTTATTGGTTTTACCCCCACGTTCTTTTATTGGATTATTTATTGAACTTGAAACTACTGCACTATTTATGGAACACTGTTTTGATTGTTTCTTTTAATAAAAGCACTGTTTTACTTTTAATCATCCCCTTGCTCAGATGCTCAATTATTGCCTCCATTGACTAGCTCACTCATTCATTATCAACGGTGTTGGGTTCAAGGGTTCCCAAATAGCAATGGGAGCGTGGAGCCAGAACCCACATCGTCACAGCAGTCCAAAGCAAACAAGTTCCAAAATAAATTCTACTACAAAGATCTGATAAAGAGAGCAAAATAAATTTTAGAAGCAAAAAAATTCAACAAAACACAACTACGTACAAGACACACTAAATTCTGTCAAAGTGTGTTCAAATGAACTGCAAAAAGATTTCACTTTGCAGTTGGCTGGTGGTGGCCCCTTAACAGTGAAGGGGGATGGCCAGCCTCGTGGGGAGCCAGCCACAAAATACAAGAAATATCACACACAGAAACTAAGTTAACAGAAGATACATAATTAGACACACAATATAAATATATAATATAAACCAAGGGTGCCCAACTCCAATCCTGGAGTGCTGCAGTAGCTGCAGGTTTTCACTCTATCAATTTTCTTATTAAGTGACCAGTTTTTGCTGCTAATTATACTCCTTTTGTCTTGATTGTAATTGAATTGCTACTTCAGCCTCAGACCAGTCAATTGTTTCTTTTTTTCCTTGATTAGCAGCCAATAAACAATGGACTACAAAACAAGTCAACACATGACCAGCAACCTGTCTATTATATAATATTTGAAAATTAATAAGATTGATGTGTTCATGTCCACAAAACATTTGATGGTGGTCTTAGAAAAAAGAAAACCAACAGTTTTAGAAATGTCTGGTGTGGCTGAATGCAAACACCATCAAGACATGGAGTTAAATAAAAGGTTTAGCTAACAACATGAATTGGCTTCTAATAAATAATATGGTTGTAGTGGAATGGGTTGAATTTTAAGGCCCCAACTTAGCAAGTCATCTGTTATACTTCACATCACATTTTTGTTTGGCTGCCATTTAAGAAACAAAGAAGCAATTCATAGGAATAAGTCCTAAAAACATGGAAGCTAAAATAAAGTGAAATTAAGTTAATTAACCTCAGAATTATGCCACTGAAGCCCTCCAACCAAAAATAAAAACATAAACCAGGGGAGGAACCAGATTAAACATAGAAAACATTATTTACAGACAGTCAGAAACACTTCAGGTGATGTCAAATGAAAGCAAATAATTTTTGTACATGACATGAAATGTGACTCGTTAAATATGAACACAATTAACAACCCATTAAAGAGAGTGTTGTGAACTGGGGACACAAACACAGCAAATAAGGAGTGTGAGGCCTCCAAAAAGCTTCACTGGCCTAGCTAGACCTCCTTTGCCTGCCTGGAAAAAAAACTTAAACCAACGGGAAGATAAAACCAGTTGGAGGATCAGCAGGTGTGATATCTTTAGGCTGTTCTTTATATAGCCTCTAGTTAATCCAAAATGCTGCTGCAAGAAGTATTACAAGAACAAGAAAATATGAACACATAACTCCAGTTCTTAAATCCTTACACTGGCTCCCGGTTAAGTTTAGGGCAGATTTCAAAATCCTCCTTTTAACATATAAAGCATTAAATGGCCAAGGTCCGGCTTACTTGTCTAAACTTATCATAACTTACAAACTACAGCACACATTAAGATGTGTCTGCTTATGATTCCAAGGATTAATAAAATAACAGTGGGAGGTTGAGCTTTTATTTACAGGGCCCCTAAACTGTGGAATGGTCTTCCTGCTACTATAAGAGATGCCCCTTCGGTCTCAGCTTTTAAATCCCAGCTTAAGTTTACTTCAGTTTAGCACATCCTGACTAGAGTTGCTGATTAACTGTACAGACTGCATCTCTGTTATTAGTCATTAGTACTAAAACATAAGTAACATGATAGTTATAATTTGTTACTAACCCTCACCTATTCTGTTTCTCTTCTCGGTACTCAAATGTGGCACTTGGTGTCACACCCCACCAGCCAAGTTGTTTTGTAAAGTCATCCCTGATGGAGGATCGCAGGAATTGTGGGGTATAGGGGTCTTTTCATCGGATTGGCTGTCCCAGCACTGGCCAAATGGGGGAGGAAGCGTGATGGCTGAGGTCTTCAGGACTCTAAACAAATCCAAATCATATTATGTGATATCATCTACTGTTAAATTCCGCTCCATACTTCTAAAATTTTTATTTTTATACTGTATTGAGGATTTATTCTGTTCTGTGTATTGTATTGTATTGACCCCCTTCTTTTTGACACCAACTGCACGCCCAACCTACCTGGAAAGGGGTCTCTTTTTGAACTGCCTTTCCCAAGGTTTCATCCATTTTTTCCCTACAAGGGGTTTTTGAGAGGTTTTCTTTGTCTTCTTAGAGAGTCAAGGCTGGGGGGCTGTCAAGAGGCAGGGCCTGTTAGAGCCCATTGCGGTACTTCTTGTGTGATTTTGGGCTATACAAAAATAAATTGTATTGTATTATATTGTATATCAAGGTGACCCCACCTCTTGGGGCGTCACCCACAAGGAACAAGGAATGGAGACATTTTTATAAAGACAGTACATTATTACAGCCCAAAAAGAAAATACATGAAAATAAAACGTAACTAAATAGAAATAACAATAAAATACATAAACACACTTTAATACATATCAGAGAGTGTGTTTACTTATTCAATCAGTTCATTGAAGTTATTTGTTTTATTTTTAATTATTTGTCCCAAACAATGGTTAATGTATTTTTCACTTAAATTTTGTTGACAACAAGAGCTGATTAAAGATAATGTGATTCATCTTTTACAAAACTGAAACTTCAGATAGTGTACATGGACTTTTCATATCTTATTTGTCTTTTTACATGATAAAACCGCTAAAAACAAACACAGACTCAGTAAATTTACCATACCTTTTACTTGCAAAAGATATAGCCAATGAAGAACACAGCCAAGAAAAAGTAAAATTTACTCAAAAACATTGCTGGAGAGTACATTATCCTCTAAGATAAAGCCTGCCACCATTTTTCAGGGAATACTTCAATATAAATCTTTGTGCACTACATGACAAATACTGGGGTCCTAACTTTAATAATAATCACATGATGTCTGGTGCTGTGCTTGTCATTGTATTCGCCAAATGTAATTGACCACTGTGATGTCTCACTTCATGACTAGAAGTAACAATTTTCACAAAAGTAGTATTTTCACCTAGTGCTGTATCAAGAAACTAATCCAGCGGTATATACATACATAATGAAAAACTTTCAAAAAACTTCCCCAACAAGACCCAAAGAAACACCATACAAAAATACAATTAATTTCATATAGACTGATGTATTTGTTGATGTTGCCCTCTGCCACATACACGAGAGCTCTGTCTGAAGTTGGTATAAAGGGCCACAAAGTCATCATCACTGCATTCTATTTGATGCCTCTTCCTGTCAAATTCTCTGACTCAGTAAAAAGGATTGTAATTGGAAACCTGGTTTCATTTTGTAAACAGCATATTCATCAGTTGTTAGCAGTGAGTTCAGATATTTTGGAATGTAATATGCTACATAAGGCTGAAATGTTTTAAAATGAATATCACCTGTGCATTAAATGCTCTCTGCATCAGAATACAGGTGCACAATTCAACAAAAGGGGAAAAAAAAGAAAAAAAAAACCCTCAAAGTCACTCTTCAATGTTATTTGACATTATGCTAAGACGGTGATTGACTGCTACACTGTGTGTCCAGGTGACTGCCTGGTAAACAATCAGAATTACTTGTAGGCATTTCTGTCTTTGATGGCCTTTTACTGATATCTATTAGAAGCAGACAGATGTTAAATTGATTGCATTAACTATTTCTCAGCGTGTACTTGTCTGTCTTCAAATTCACCTAACATTTGAAATCACTCAAGCAAAATGATAAATTATTTTAATGACCTCATTGGCGATGTACCTTAATTTACAATCACCTGCATGATTTATTGCTCTAATCAGCCTGCCTGTCCCCCTTTCAATAAAAGACTTGATCAATAGCAGAATTGCTTGGCGATCTATTTGTCTATCCGTATGTGTAAACACAGATAGCTTTTTGATTGATCACTATGTGTAACATTGTAGCTGAGCACCCTGAAGCAATCAATGTCAGAATTAATAAACAGTCTTGTTTATTACATTTTATGCGTGTTGCTTTGATGCCCATTTGAAATTCTTTTATCACATTTTTCAATTTGTTTAATCTAAGAAGAACATGGCTATTGTCAAATATCCTGGATTTGTTTTGTGTTTCAATGTTTCTTAATAAAATTAATGCAAACTTTCATTTTTTCTGCAATGGTGTCAATATCACAATACTGCTTTGCAGCAGCCCATGAAAATACACTTGAGTATATGTGCTCACACTTTCTTCTTTTAAAGGAAAACATTGTGGTAGTTTACTTGTTATTTGCTGCATTATTTATTATTACATTCTTTCCAAGCAAAGCGTTATTCTCACATTTCCTAATTTATTTTGCATTATCCTCTACATGCATAAGATTTCCATTTTAAATGTGTATAGCAGCATAAATTATTTTGCATTTTTCATTACTGAATTCTAAAAGAGCTGAGATGTCCATATGTAGAGATCCATGCACTGAAAGTTGTGCTAACCGATTGATAGTAGTTATTTCTTTTTTATCCTTTTGCATTTCTGCTTCAATCCAGACTTTTTCACAAATTACTTTTAGACAAACTACCAAAATAATGAAATTATACCATATGTGTACAGTAAGCTAAAAAAACGATGAAAATTAAGTAATTTAGTGAATTGGCCTCTGTGCAGCTGGCAATGTCCCTTGTCAAGTACAGTGTATTCATAAAACATTGCTACATTTAAACCATCCAAATACCTGCTGCTCATTTGTTTTATTCAATTTGTAAAGACTAATGAAGAAATTGTCAATCTGAATTAAGAATAAAGTTAAGAGCATTTCAACTCTCCAAGGACTGTGGCATGCATTCTTGCAACAAAAATTATTCCTTGGAGTATCTTTTTGCAAAATTAATCGCAGAGAATTTTATTTAACATAATGTACCCAATCTTGCAAGTTGCTGATGCCTGACAATTATATTTCTATTCTGAAAGTCTGTCACACTTGGTATTCCATCGTTGGAGGACATTCTGAAGGTGTCATCTCTTCCAAACAGAAGAACTTCAGGATGAAGACCATATCACTAATGTTTTACAACATTTTCTGGAAAAGAGTATCCAGAAAAATTCAGAACTACAATTAAAATGATTGGCATATACATAAAAAACGACAGTTTGTGAACTGCATGTACTTTAAGACCATGATTTGACAAAAAATGCCTTTTGATGAATAAATTCAATTTGCTTTTATGCTGGATTGTACAGTGCATA
This sequence comes from Polypterus senegalus, assembly GCF_016835505.1. Classification (NCBI taxonomy): domain Eukaryota; kingdom Metazoa; phylum Chordata; class Cladistia; order Polypteriformes; family Polypteridae; genus Polypterus; species Polypterus senegalus. Next base: position 41,033,215 of record NC_053159.1, read on the forward strand.
AATAGTAGGCTGCAAAGATCCATGTCCTCAACCCTATTAAACACCTTTGGGATAAACTGGAACAGGCAGTTGTGAGGCAGGTCCTCTTGTTCCATATCAGTACCTGACCTTAAATGCTCTTTTGACTGAATGGCCACAAACTCCCAAATTAGAGACATTCTAAAATTTTGTTGTAAGCTTTCGCAGAAGAGTGAAAGTGAATATGGGGGGAGGGTGTTTTTCAGAAATGAAAACATTTTAATTAATCTGTGCTGAGGGTTAATGATCTTCTACAATATCTACAAACAACAAGGCCATCACAGATACATTTATAGAGCATTGTCGGCAATTCACTACTTCCACAAGTTTTATTTATGTAATTAAGGTTTGCTAGTTGCTAAACAGTGTGTGCGTCAAACTGGTGTGTGTCTGTGGCACCAAATCCTAACCCTCAATAAGAAGAATGAGGCAGACCAAAATTAAGGTAGGAAGCTCTCAATTAACTGCTGAACGATGCAAAGGAAAGAATAGTTGCAATGGCTTTGCAGATCTTAACGTTTATTTGAAGACAAATATTTATGTGTGGTTTATCAAACAGACGCACACAAAGTCAACAAACAATGGAATAAATGCGAGTGCGTGTAGCCTCCTGAAAGTACAGCGTTTCCCGCTTATCAGATACAGAAAACAACACGTGTGCACGCTCACGCATACATAACCTGTGAGCGTGATGACGCAACAAACAGCGTGCTCCGACTTTTGTACAGCCGCCCCCAAATTTTGAAGCAATTCAATGGGTCTGTGTCATTCGTCTGGCATTTCTGGCAGTTCTATAAGCTTGCTCACTGGGCGAGTATAAATATGATCCACTTTGATTTCAGCAACGCAAACTTTTCCATCATCACTAGGAATAACTTTAGTGACCTTTCCAACAGGCCAATAAGCCCTAGGCAACTGTGGATCAATGATTAGAATAATCTATCCCACATTCAAGGAGGATGAGGAGTTCTTCCATTTATGTCGTTGTTGTAAATCAGGCAAGTAGCGCCTGGTAAAGTTAGACCAAAAGTGGTCAGCCAAAACCTGGCTGTGTTTCCAGCGACGACGTCCCAGTAAATCACTAGCTCCATAGACTGCTTGGGGTAAGGAAGCATCCCGCCGCCCCATTAGCAAGAGATTTGGAGTAACTGGATCTGGATCAGCTATATCAGAAGAAATGTATCCAAGAGGTTTGGCATTGAGAATGCCCTCCACTTCCACCAAAACTGTGTGGAGAACTTCCTCTGACACAGTGTGGTCCTTGAGGACTATATGTAGGGAATTCTTCACAGATCTAATCTCTCGTTCCCATACTCCTCCAAAATGTGGAGCATGAGGTGGATTGAAATGAAACTCTATACTTTGCCTTGCAAGTTGTTCTTGAAGGGCAGTCTCCATAGTGGCAAAAGCTTCTTTAAGTTCTTGGCCCCCACCTCGGAAGTTAGTTCCTCTGTCAGCTACAATCTCATAAGGCTTACCACGGCTTACCAGGGCAGTCTCCATAGTGGCAAAAGCTTCTTTAAGTTCTTGGCCCCCACCTCGGAAGTTAGTTCCTCTGTCAGCTACAATCTCATAAGGCTTACCACGACGAGCGATGAATCTTCTGAGAGCTAGAAGGAATGAATCTGTGTCCATACTAGGAATGAGGTCTAAATGAATACATTGTGTAGTGAGACACTTAAAAATGATGCCCCAGCACTTTTCTAACCTAACTCCCGTAGTTTAGAAAGGCGGTTTTTGTATTCGTAGATGTGCATTTGGAAGATCGGCCATTTTAGGAATGACAGGCTGACCACACCCCCTGCGACATTCAATACACTGTTGTGGGTGACCTCTGATAGCCTGTCTTCCCCGAAGTATCCAATAAGTTCTCCGAATTTTAGCAAATACTCGCTCTGGCCCAGTGTGAAGTAAACGTTCATCATAATCACGAATCAGAATTTTAGTTATAGTATGATCAGGTGACAACACAATAGGATGTATTTCATCCTCCCCTAATTCTGATGCAGCCTTGCAAAGGTGACCTCCAACACGGATTAAATTCAATGTCTTATCATACTGAGGAGATAGATTGTATAAACGGCTAATTTTCCGCAATGCATCACCTTCACTTAGCAATTTTACTTCTTCTGGAAAACTGTCCCGTTGGGCTCTGATATATCCTATTGGGTCATATTGACTTGTGAGAACTCTGTAAATATTCCTCATGGTGGGCTGATCATAATGAATAGATTTGAATTTGTATCCCAGTATGTCTGAGGAACAATCCCAGCGTAATCCTAAGGTTGATTCTTCGGGGTATATGTTGTTGAAGGTAAGCCAGAGCTCACATGATTCTGACCTTGCGTCTCGGGGCAAGTGATTGATCACATCTGGTTTGTTACTGGCCCACTGCCTGATATCAAACCCTCCTTCTGCCAACAGCACCCGACACTGCTCAATAAACTGCTTAGCTTGGAGAGTAGACTGAAATGACTGGAGGCAGTTATCAACATAGAATGGCTTGTGTACAGGGTCCACGACTGCTTCATTCCCTTTCATATGCTCCCTGACGTGCTTCTGCAGAGCAAAAATCGCACAGCATGGGCTACAGGTTGTGCCCAAAGGTAAGATGCATCACTCATATGTGTCTGGAGAGCGACTTACATCCAGCTCTCTCCAGAGGAACCGTAATACTGGCTGATCTTCTGGAAGAAGTCTAATCTGATGAAACATGGCACGAATGTCTCCACTGACAGCTACTGGGTATTCTCGGAACCTCAGAAGAACTCCAAGAAGTGATGGGCTCAGAGATGGACCTAGGAGCAAAGTATTGTTGAGTGATTTATTCTGGTAGACAAATGAACAATTAAATGCCAGTCTGGCTTTGTTATTGTGGTGAACCAGATGGTGAGGTATATACCAAGAATTGGTAGATTCACTTGCCTATGTGCTGGTATTCTTCACAACATATCCAGCGTCCAAAAGTTTGTTAACTTCGTTATTATATTCACTAGCTCTCTCAGGAACTGTTGTTAGCCGTCGTTCAGTACTTCTCAAAAGGCTCATTACTGCTGATGGTGATGCATGAAGGAAGGGAATAGATTTCCTCCATAGCAGAGGTGTGGCATACTCCATAACTCCATTAACTTTAACACGGGTGGTTTTAGTTTCAAGTATTTCCATAGCTTCTTTGTCTTGTTTAGACCTGGTCACATCTTTCTCTTGACGGAATGGAAGGGTGTCTAGTTGCCACAGCCTCTCTACATAATGATGGAGGTCATGAATAGGCTGCTGAATTGAACTGTGCAAACATGAAACCTCACCATAAGGCTGCTGAAGGAATTTAGCTGGGCCTTGTAATGTCCAGCCCAATTGAGTACATACAGCAAATGGTCCTCCTGGGGGTCCCTGGTGCACTGACTTAATGGGTGTAATTAGGTGCGGATGGTCAGACCCAATTAAAACCATGGGTTGAATTTTTGTACATGACTTAAGGGGAATTCCTCTAAGGTGTTTATACTTTCTTTGAAGGGATTCCTAAAGGACACAATTGCTCTGCTAAATTAAGCTGGTCAGCAGTAAATGTGCTGTTGATACTGTACTGTTTTCTAGGATTACTGGCCGCTGATATTGCAAATTCCACTGTTGCACCCTTTAATTGTACAACATCCTGATGAATGGTTGTTAGTTCTAAAAGCTCCTTTCTTCCTTCAAGACCAAGCTGTCTTACAGCTGCTGGTAAGATAATTGTGCGTTCAGATCCATCATCTAGTACAGCTTAAGTATTAAGAGTCTTCTTGCCATTAGACAGTATTACCTGGACAACCTTTAGCATAATCTTACTGGAGCGATGGCTCTGATTGATGTACAACATGCTGGAGGAGGCACTGATTGTAAGAATACTTTGATTACTAACTTGTACTACATCATAGAGAACCTGAAGATGTTGTTCCCCACAGGTAGAACATGGTTTCTTCAATGTACATTTGTCTGGTTTATGCCCTCTGCCACATTTCCAGCATCATTCTTTGTCCTTTATCCACTCCATCCGATGGACCGTGTCCAATTTGGTAAACTCTGAACAAGCATTTAAATAATGCTCTTGATTATTACAATGAGGACAAAATGGTTTGAACCGCTCTCTCTTGATTGGCTTTGGAGTAATGCTGTCAGGTTCCTTTTGTATCTGGGAGGTATTCTTTTCACTGCTAAGATAAACTGTAGAGACCTTAACAGGTGGTGTTTTTGCAGGTCTTGTTTCACGGCGTTCAACTCCTTGGGATGAAGCCTGATATATGTTTGTTGCTCTCCGTGCCACTTGTAGTGCCTCTGCTTTCCTTTCAAGCCAGTCAGCAAAGTCAATGAGTGTATAAGTTTGGCTACTTCCACTCTGTATGATGCCCCGTGTTACACAATGTTCTGCAAAGGCATCTCTATAACTTGGTGGCAATTCTGTAAGCAGCCTATCTACATGGGATCCACACTGAAGCTCAATATTAGCTGCATCACCTAATGAGCTCAGAAAACCCACTAGTATACTAACTGACAGTGCAAAGTCCTCAATGCCTTTAGCATCCCCTGATCTTACTGCAGGAGCATTCAAAATGGCACCCAATTCTGCTTGAATTAATTGCCGTGGTTGACCATATCTCTGTTGTAGGGCATTCATTGCACTGGTATATGGTTTAGGATCATGCAAATATCTCAACTTGCAGTGCAGAGGGGAACTTAAGATGATCAAGCAATACCTGATATTTGTAGTCTTCTGTAAAATGAGGATGAGGTCCCAGAAGGCTGTCTAATCCTTTTTTCAATAAGATAAAGTCAGTTTCTTTACCTGAGCTGAATGTAGGGAGATTGGGTTTGGGAATGCCAAATGATGACACAATAGCTATTTGCATTAAGCTTTGTAAATTAGGATCCAGTACAGGCTGATTAAATGCCTTAACTTGTCCTTGTCCTTGTGGAGGCTCAGATACCTGTTGTGAATACTGCGTGGAGGACAGAGGCACATAAGACTGTTCTAGATGAGGTATAGAGTATACAGGTTGCTGTAATTGTTGCCATTGCCTTGGGACTGAAGGGGGAATACAGTAAGACTCAAATTTTGGCTGGTGAAGAAATGGTTCCCAGAGGGGCTGGTGATAACCACTTGTAGAAACTTGTTTGCGAGGGGTCTGCATGTTTGAGAAGCATTGTGATAACTCTTCAACTGATTCGTGGAGAGGGGTAGCAAGCTGTAAATGAGGGCTTCTGGGTTCAAGCAAAGGCATGCTGGAGCTACGCTGAATGCGAGATTGTGGTTGTGGGCACTTCATAGGTGGAAAGGTCCCTGCTTGTTGATTGATGGATTGTCTTTTTGGTGATAATGTCCTGGTAGAAGAGATTGCTGCAGAATCCATCATGTCCTGAAGCTCCTCCATCTGCAGACAAAAAACCTTCCATCGTTCCTGCATGTATTGAGTATTCTCTGATTCCCTAAATTCAGCTGTTTCATAATCATTCCTGGGATTGTAACCGAGTATGTAGTCCTCCAGATGTCCTGGGATGCGGCGGGTCCGGCTTGGACGGGGATTACGTGTTAGTGGCTCCTCCCCTGTCTTTCTGGATGCTGCCATGGATGCTGGTACACACAAGTATCCGGCTCGAAGGACCACTTGTTAAACAGTGTGTGCATCAAACTGGTGTGTGCCTGTGGCACCAAATCCTAATCCTCGATAAGAAGGATGAGGCAGACCAGAATTAAGGTAGGAAGATCTCAATTAACTGCTGAACGATGCAAAGGAAAGAATAGTTGCAATGGCTTTGTAGAACTTAACGTTTATTTGAAGACAAATATTTATGTGTGGTTTATCAAACAGACGCACACAAAGTCAACAAACAATGGAATAAATGCGAGTGTGTGTAGACTCCTGAAAGTACAGCGTTTTCCGCGTATCAGATACAGAAAACAACAGTGTGCACGCTCACGCATACATAACCTGTGAGCGTGATGACACAACAAACAGCGTGCTCCGACTTTTGTACACTAGTATCGTAGTCTGCCAAAATAGATGACATTAAACAAAAAAACAAACAAAAAAAAAAACATATATTTTAAAATAAAAATGAAAAAACAGATAATTTATACCAGAGTCAGTGGAGCATACTGTCACCACATGTTGTGCAAAATAAGTACTGTAATAAGCTTCCCTCAGTAATTTTTTTTCTAATTAAAATGTTTCTAACAACCTTCATCTTTATCTCCTTAAGCATTTTTTGCAAGATTCTATCATATGAATTAATAATATTAGTAATATCATATACAATTACTTATCTTGAAAAACATTACCTTTTCGGCTGAAGGGTTGGCCCAAATGGCCCTACAGCGTTCTCTATATTCTTGAGTGTATCTATAATCAAAATAAGCACTTTTTTGTAGTTGCATGTTTTAGCTTTCTCTAGTCATGGCCATACACCTTATTTCAGCACTGGGATATGAAATATCCAGTACTGTTTACTCCCTTGAAAGTACAATGCTCTTGTTTCATAGAAGCGCTCACATCTGGTGCGAAAATAACAGGCATGTACTGTACATATGTAGAAAATGGCTTCTTACTTGTTTGCAGGCCTGGGCACTGACAATCAAACACCTAGCAGTGCAGTGTACAATTTGAGTCATGCAATGTGTGCAGTCATTTGTCACCTTAAAGTCACTCCGTTCTAAACTTTAGACAGTTCACAGCTAATATATTTTCCTGTGATTGCGAGTCAGGAACAATAAACGTCCTGCAGGTGTGTCGTGAACTTCATTCATTGGGCAGAAACAGTTTTTACCCAGGAAAAATCATCATAAAGATTTACCAAAAGATGCACTTGTGCACCAGCATGATTGTATTCTGCCTGAGAGAGAGACAGAGATCAAAAAATGAAAATGATCACAATATGCAAAAAACAAAAACTGGGCCAAGGTCAGAACCAGGAATAAGAGAGAAACTTTTATCAGAGCCCAAAACACAATCACAATTCACAGTCAAAAAATGGAGCAGAGATTTAAGACCAGAAATGTAAAAGAAGAGTTATAGTTAGTAGTTAAGCAAAGGGTTATTATCCATCAAGCTCAGATATTCCTGAATTAATTGGACTGAACTTTATACAGTTGCTATTTTGACGTCATAATCAAGCATGTCCAGGCGATTCCAAGACAAGTTTCCATGGCAACGGCCAGCACACTTTTCGCTGTCTATGGCGAAAAAAAATAATGTTGCAGTTAATATTCACTGACCACAAATTCAGATTTTCTGTTCTTCAAAACACCACACTAGATATACAGGTGTAAAAGTTCTGAATAATTGCTAAAACAAGTACAAATTTTATAAAGATCAGATATCATAATAATTTGTGATGGTTATGTGGTTTACTTGCCAAGCACAGCTCTATAAGCCGAATGAACATGAAAATACTGTACTTTGCATGCTACAGAAAAGACATAGTTCATGTAGGCAACACTATGACATGCTCTGCTGAGGGGATACAGGCATACAGTGAGATGCCTCAGTTTCATTTAGACAGTAGACGCGTCAGGTGAATTTATTTTCACTGTATGATGTTGCACATTTACTCTGCAATAGCCTGAATGTCACCTCTATTGAGGTTATCTTATATTTCGTGTCTGCTGTCTCCAAGCCTGTAAATAGTTATTAATAATGTTAACTTCGAAATGTTTCATTCACATTCACTCCACAGTATAAACATCAATGCGTCTCAAGTCTCTGCATTGTGCCATAAGTGTGAATGTATTGAGAGAATGCCCTACCAGTGCACGTCACTCCTGCCCTATAAGGGCCAGTTCATACTTCACACTCAGAACTTATATACGCACGTGTCATGGCTGCCATGCATTCCCAGTGCTCTTTTGATGTGTCCCCTGAGCACAATGTCAGAAATTAACGCAACGCATGCACAAGTTACAGTACCAGCAAAAATATGTGTGTTGTGTGTGTTCAAGCTTTGGTATGTGACAGCATCGTTGTTTACTATCAACATGTGATGTCAGGCTTGCAGCTCCAACTGCATCAATGTGCGTGCTTCGATGTTTGATGAATTGTTCGATGCGGTGAAGAAAATCATCAAACTTAAATGCTGACATGCAACTGTCTTTATGGTGCTTTTCTTCATCCATTTCTCTCATAGAAAATACAAAGTATAAGCATTGCATACTCCCCATCATATAGTAATGCTGTGATAAATTTAAAGGTCTTTTCTGTGTCGCTATTGCTTTTTTTTTTTTTTGCACCTTCACAACAGCATCAGAATGCAAAGAATTATTATTAACGCCTTTCTTCGGAAACCAGAAGTTATTTTCTCATCGTGATGATTTCTCACTCTGCCACCTGTTGGAATCCTCCAGATTTACTTAAAGTATGTGCGCAAGTATAGACAGTACACTACGTGCATAGCAGCAGCGTCCTCCTATCTCATGCATCGTGTTGAGTATTTCCCTGGCCTAAGAGTAATGTGTTTGATTGTTGGTCACAAAGGGCATTGATTTGTGTGGAAGAAAAATGAGACTTAGAAGTCACATAGTCATTTAGGGGTAATTTAGTTATTGTGCATACAGTGTTTTGGTAAACTTTCCACATTAAAATATATAATTTATTTTAGAAGTAGTATGAAAAGATTAATATATGTTAGAAACTTGTTCCAGCACGTCAGGATGCCTGAAAAACATCAAGTGAATAACAAAGAAAAAGAAGATTCTAGGTGATGGTTCAAAAGATTGTCTGACTATCATATATACCCAGTAAAAATTGACACACCCACTGTAACTCAAGATGTATTGGAAACTATTGCAAATATAGCAAAATGAGGCTTTTATTTTGGGGTATGTAAGATGGTTATGATAACTGCTAGAAATATCCCATGTCTCTTGAGCTAATCAGAGTGAATGGAAGCTAGTGAACCTATCAGAGTAAGTATTCATTCAGCAGTGTTATACAAATTCAGTTATCTACAAGAATGACTCTGTGTCTCTGTTCTGTGACCATTTTGTGGCCGCCTCTGCTCGGGGAGATATCCCTTAGCAGACTGTTGTAACGGGTTACTCCTTCTTCATAAAGAGACAATTAAAGATGCAATGAACAAGTTTCCTCCTTCCTAGTTCCTGATTCACAGATGTCCTAGCTGAAGACAATATTTCTTTATTTAATATATTTTCTATTTAATTTCTTCCACATTTCTCACCAAGTCTGTAAATGGTCGGTTTAACTACCTCATATATCTTTTTTTAACATGGTTGAATGCTACTCAGTCTGATCATAAGAGACATGAACAGGCTCTGAAGCTGAGTCAAGTGCTTGTATTGATCTGATTCACTGATACATACATGAGTTTTTTTATGAAAACTATAGGAAAGTGTATTCTTAAAATTGGTAATCTACACGTACTACAAAAGTATTTTAAGCACATGAGAAAGTAAGTATTGTATTTCACTAAGCATTAAAAATGCAAGAGTTAGGATTAAAAAGGCTCATGCCTACATATTTGAGCTAGTAGGGAGTAAGAATAGGCCTTTTCAAACAGATATGATGGACAGAGTAGGATATGACAGCCCTTCAGCTGAGAAATAATGGTAGAATCAATTAGAGGCAGAATTAGAGCAGTGGAATATTAGGAGTCAGATGAGGATGAATAATGGTTTGTATGATAAGAACTGTAATAAATATAAGGGCTGCCCATGGCTGGATGCTCATTCCATCGAAAATGAGTCTGTATGTGTGCCGTACAAAAAATCTTGATTCTACTACCTGTCCTGAGACTCCAAGCGCCTTCTTTGGGCTGAGAGTGTTTGTGCCTGTCTGCTTCCACAAAACATGCATGCGTGTTTTTATACTGAAATAGAAATGTTTCCTAAAATGCACAATATTTCCTATATTCAGATGAGTCTAGTATCAAACCACAGTATCAAACAGCTCCAATTCTTTTGGTGAGTTCCAAAGGGGCTTCGGTACAGTTGTTTTTGTCAGCACCAGACTACATTTGGTGTGTTCACATCTACCTAACCTAACCAAACTACAGTGGTCTTTGCTCCAGAATTTGAAAACAAAACTGCAAATGGTGACAAAACACCTAAAGTCTATAGCATATGGCTTCTTTTAAGTCAGACAATGACAATGCTGAAGGGTAACACATTAAGACAAACCAGACACCAGTATCTCCTTGTTTGATTGATTTTTTGAGATGTGCAAGGTCCATGAACATACATGTTTCACTAGTCATTAAAGAAACAGGGGAATATATTAATTATGTGAGTTTATGTAAATGTTAGAGAAGTCTGCAGTATGACATGTTGGTAAATTACCAGAATTTCCCAGAATATTATTTAAAAGGTAAGTGTGAAAGATTCAGAACCTGAGTGTGGTGCGGTGTAAGAAGTGTAATTTCAATCTCTTCTTCCACAAGCCCCAAATTCTTTTGAAAATTTGGGAGTAGATTTTATAAGTTTTCTTTCTGAGTTTTATTTGGGTACTGACATAATGCACAGTATTTATGTTGCTGCCTCAAAGCTCTAAGGACCTGGGATTTGTCCTAGCTAGGCTGCCGTCAGTGTGTACCTCATGAAGGTTTTCTCTTAGTGAGGACATGTGGCTTCGCAAGCAAAGCTATTCAAAGAGGTCTTATTTTAGGAGTGTGTGATAGGCCGCCCAATGCAGACAGTAATTTCAATGCACATCTTTTTAGAAATATTATAAAGTTTACAGGGGGATATTATAGTTGTGGGAAACTGTAACTGCCTGAATATTAACTGTAATAATTTTGCAAACAGCAGCTCACAAGGAGCTTTTAGAAGTAATCGGTGACTGTTTTTTAACACAGCACGAACACAAGAGGAAGCCTATCTTGATTTAGTATTTTGTGATAATCAAGATAGAATTGATAGTGTTGAGGTGATTGAAGCACTGGGGTCAAGTGACCATAATACAATACATTTCTCAGTGTTTTGGAAGAGTGCAGACACTAAGACTTTAATTATTCGAATATTAACTGGGATGACCTTGCAAATAGAGAAGCACAAGAGCAGGAGTGTTTAGAAGTAATCAGTGACTGTTTTTTAACATATTATGTTAAACTACCACGTGGGGTGAAGCTTGTCTGGATTTAGTATTTTGTAATAATCAAGATAGAATTGAGGGTGTAGAGATGATTGAACCACTAGGGTCAAGTGACCATAATATAATATAGTTCTAAGTGTTTTGTAAGAATGCAGATGCAAAAGTTTAACTTTGGTAGGACAAATTTTGAGCAGATGCAACAAAGTCTAAGGAGGATTGACTAGCTTTTTAAGCTTTTTAGTGTGGAAACAGTCGAGAAGCAGTGAAACAGGTTGTTTAAAATGCTTTACATGTAATGCAGGACAGATACATACCTAAATATGGAATTAGTAGGAAGGTAAAAAAAATCACTGTCGTTAAATAAAGAGTTAGAAAAAGAAGCTGCAAAGGAAGAATAACAACTGTATATGGTGTATATGACTAATAACTCCAATGTGAATCATAGGGTATATGAGGGAAACCATTAAGATGGACATTAGGAAAGGTTAAACGATAGTTGGAGAGAAATATAGCAGATATGGCGAAAGATGACCCAAAGAGATTCTTTCAGTATTTCAGTAGTAAAAAAACAGAAAAGGAGGTGAAGTCCATCAGAAATAGTAAAGGAGAATCAAAACATATATACAGTGAAATAATACCAGATGCTGTAACTCACATTTTTCTGAGGGCTTAACATGTGAGGAAGTAGATAACCGCCCAGCGGTAAAAGAGACTATTAAGGAGGTACTGAGTGATTTAGAAATTACAAAGGGACAAGTACTGCTTAGATTAAATAGGCTGAAATCAAACACTTTTCCAGGACCAGATATTTACCCTAGAATTTTTAAGGAGATTAGAAATTACATATATAAACTTTTGACACATATTTTTACGGAGTCATTGTGCACTGATGAAATTCCAAAGGACTGGAAAAAGGCAAATTAGTATCTTGTTATATAAAATGTGTGATTGAGCAGAGCTCAGTAGCTTGAGAAGCTACTGTATAGTCCAGTAATGGAAGGAATTATAAAGGATAAGATTGAGCAACACATGGCAAGAACAGAAGTTTTACTGAAGAGTCAGCATGGGTTCAGAAGAGGGAGGTCAAAAGGGTATGAACAAAGTGGAACATATGATAGGTATTATTTATTTTGACTTTTAGAAAGAATTTTATAAGGTGCCACATGAGAAGCTGGGCATCAAACTAAAAAATGGGAGTTCAGGGTAATGTTTGCAGGTGGGTAAAAAATTGCCTCGGACACAGGAAATAGAGACTTATGGTGCAAGGAACCTTATCAGAATTGGCAGATATTAAGAGTGGTGATCCATAGGGGTCAGTGCTAGGTCCATTGCTAGTTTTAATATATACAGTGGTGTGAAAAACTATTTGCCCCCTTCCTGATTTCTTATTCTTTTGCATGTTTGTCACACAAAATGTTTCTGATCATCAAACACATTTAACCATTAGTCAAATATAACACAAGTAAACACAAAATGCAGTTTTTAAATGATGGTTTTTATTATTTAGGGAGAAAAAATCCAAACCTACATGGCCCTGTGTGAAAAAGTAATTGCCCCCTTGTTAAAAAATAACCTAACTGTGGTGTATCACACCTGAGTTCAATTTCCGTAGCCACCCCCAGGCCTGATTACTGCCACACCTGTTTCAATCAAGAAATCACTTAAATAGGAGCTGCCTGACACAGAGAAGTAGACCAAAAGCACCTCAAAAGCTAGACATCATGCCAAAATCCAAAGAAATTCAGGAACAAATGAGAACAGAAGTAATTGGGATCTATCAGTCTGGTAAAGGTTATAAAGCCATTTCTAAAGCTTTGGGACTCCAGCGAACCACAGTGAGAGCCATTATCCACAAATGGCAAAAACATGTAATAGTGGTGAACCTTCCCAGGAGTGGCCGGCCAACCAAAATTACCCGAAGAGCACAGAGACGACTCATCCGAGAGGTCACAAAAGACCCCAGGACAACGTCTAAAGAACTGCAGGCCTCACTTGCCTCAATTAAGGTCAGTGTCCACGACTCCACCATAAGAAAGAGACTGGGCAAAAATGGCCTGCATGGCAGATTTCCAAGACGCAAACCACTGTTAAGCAAAAAGAACATTAGGGCTCATCTCAATTTTGCTAAGAAACATCTCAATGATTGCCAAGACTTTTGGGAAAATACCTTGTGGACTGATGAGACAAAAGTTGAACTTTTGGAAGGCAAATGTCCGTTACATCTGGCGTAAAAGGAACACAGCATTTCAGAAAAAGAACATCATACCAACAGTAAAATATGGTGGTGGTAGTGTGATGGTCTGGGGTTGTTTTGCTGCTTCAGGACCTGGAAGGCTTTCTGTGATAGATGGAACCATGAATTCTACTGTCTACCAAAAAATCCTGAAGGAGAATGTCCGGCCATCTGTTCGTCAACTCAAGCTGAAGCGATCTTGGGTGCTGCAACAGGACAATGACCCAAAACACACCAGCAATTCCACCTCTGCATGGCTGAAGAAAAACAAAATGAAGACTTTGGAGTGGCCTAGTCAAAGTCCTGACCTGAATCCAATTGAGATACTATGGCATGACCTTAAAAAGGCAGTTCATGCTAGAAAACCCTCAAATAAAGCTGAATTACAACAATTCTGCAAAGATGAGTGGGCCAAATTCCTCCAGAGCGCTGTAAAAGACTCATTGCAAGTTATCGCAAACGCTTGATTGCAGTTATTGCTGCTAAGGGTGGCCCAACCAGTTATTAGGTTCAGGGGGCAATTACTTTTTCACACAGGGCCATGTAGGTTTGGATTTGTTTTCCCCCTAAAACATAAAAACCATCATTTAAAAACTGCATTTTGTGTTTACTTGTGTTATATTTGACTAATGGTTAAATGTGTTTGATGATCAGAAACATTTTGTGTGACAAACATGCAAAAGAACAAGAAATCCGGAAAGGGGCAAATAGTTTTTCACACCCATGTACATATAAATGATTTAGATAGGAATATAAGTAATAAGCTGGTTAAGTCTGCAGATGATACCAAGATATATGGATTGGCAGATGATCCATTGAATCATTAAAGAGGTACTTGGACAACATACAGGCGTGGGCATATTAATGGCAGATAAAATTTCATGTCAATAAATCTAAGGTATTACACATAGGAAGTAAAAATGTTAGGTTTGAATACAAAATGGGAGCTCTGAAAATCGAAACTACATCTTATGAGAAGAATTTAGGAGTCGTAGTGGACTCTGCACTATCATCTTTCAGACAGTGTTCAGAAGCCATTAAGAAGGCTACAAGAATGTTAGGTTGTATAGTACAATGTATAGAGTACAAGTACAAAGAGGTTATACTTCAGCTCCAGTTATTGAGACATCATCTAGAGTACTGTGTACAGTTTTGGTCTAGAAAAAGGATATAGCAGTGCTTGAAAAAGTCCAAAGAAGAGTAACTAGGCTGATTCCAGGACTATATGGAATGAATTGTGAGGAAAGATTAAAAGAGCTGAGACTTTTCAGTGTAAGCAAAAGAAGATTGGGTGGAGACATGATTGAAGTGTTTAAAATTATGAAGAGAATTAGTACAGTGTTCTTTTAAAATGAGTTCATCGAGAATACAAGGGTAAATTTCACAAAAACATTAGGACATTTGCTTTACACAGAAAACCACATACTCTTAGAATAAGCTACCAAGTAGTGTGGCAGACAGTTGGACTTTAGGGACTTTTAAAACTATATTCAATTTGTTTTTTGAAGAAATAAGTGGATAGGTCGGCCAAGCTTTGTTGGGCTGAATGGCCTGTTCTCATCTACATTGTTCTAATGTTCTCTGTGGACTTCTGAGTCCTCAAACATCCTAAGGCAAAGCTTAATATGTACTATATATTGTCAACTCTAAATTCTTGCAGCATGAAAGCATGTGTGCTCCCTGATGAGCTGATAGCACATCCATTGTGGGCCTTGAATTTTTTAATGCTGTTGGTTTAAGCTCCAACTCCTAACAAACCCTCCAATGAAGTAAGCAGGTTTATAAAGTGAATGGATAAATATGTATGGGAATAAAATATTAAATATTTTAAAAAGCAGGGTATCCAATGAATATGTCTTTCTTACAACAAATGGTAATTACCTTAGAACTAATATATTCATATTATCAAAGAATATTTATCAAAATGCCTAAATTAAAACCTAACCTTCATACTATTGAAAATTCAGTGACTTGACGTTGGGCTAAGAAAAAATTTTGTAATAAAAGAAAAACAACATTCTCATTAGGCAACACGTCAAGTGCATATATACTTAGCACATTAGTCTGCTCCAGTTGTCATGCCTTCCTAGTCCTTTAGACAAACGTCAAGACACTATGGGCAATAGCAGTATTGCTGTTTTAATCTGCCTCGTTATTCACACTTTAGACTGCTCTCCAAGAGAGACTGCTTTAGTTGTACCACATAAAAGGAGTTAGGTTAACCCTAAATTGAAACAATAGTGATTTGGGTTTATTTGCTTCACTGGTGCATAAATGTTAAACAAAGGTCAAGTCCTTGAAGGAATGAATTGGTTATTTGAGGCTACAGGCATCTCTTGTAAGGTCAAAGAATATAAATTATTACTTGCAATGGCTGTTATGCTCAGTTTTAGTATTATACACAAAATGCCAGTTAAGCATTGCTTCAATTTTATTTGTAAATTTAATAATCAATATTTGGAAGCTGTCTTGGAAAATGAAGCCTCATTTATGAAAATAAACAGACAGATATTTAACAGATTAATATTTCAAGAGTAATCTGAAAGTGTTATGGAAAATACTATAATATTTTGAACAGAAATAGCAATATGGTGTTACAAAAAGAAATATGAAAGAAGATTAGACAAAACAGAAGAAGATACACGGAAAATGCTATAAGGAAAAGTAAACAAAATTGCAAAACTGCTAATGCAAAGTAAAATTTTGAGACACTGTATTTAATTTCAAATTAGACTAGTTAAACACACTGTTTTTTGCAAGTTGCTGTTTTTTATTTGTTTCTTTGTGTTGTTAAAAAGTCAAAATGGCCAAAACATGGGGACCATTATAACATATTGGACAATGTCATGTGAATCAATGTGAGAAAAGCATTAAACATATTTCTCCCTGATAAAAGGCACTTTGAACTACATTGTTTGTATGAAAATGTGCTATATAAATAATGTTGCTATTGTGTCACCCATGCATGTCAGATGGTCACCCTCCAGGTTTCTTCCTGGTATGTAATTCACCGCTGCCCAAGAGGAGGCGCTACCCTTAACTGTGTCATCTTCATTTACCTTCACAATGCTGAGAAACTGCCTAGTGAGGGCAAATAACTGCACCCTTTCTGGTCCCAGGACCATAAAATCCTAGCCACCCAGAAGGAAGTATCATTTGCTGACTGGATACCTGAGAAGATTGATCTCCTTCAAGCCCAGAGCAAAGTGATAACGGAAGCCTTGATAGGCAGTAATTTTTGTTAGCCAGGATGCCAAAGGGCAGTATTTTTAGTTTGTATTTACACCATTGAGAGTAGTTTCATGTATCATTTGTAAGTAAATGGGGAAAGCTGGGTTGGTGCCACAACATTTAACTTTCGACTCATAATTCAGATAACAGATGTTATTTTTAGTCCGTTTTTGAAAGACCTATATCTGTCTCACTGCTGCCTGGCAGGAAGGAGACCAGAGTTCATGTCCTGGGTCCTCGCTGCGTAGAGTTTGTATGTTCACCTCGTGTTTGCAATACTGGTTTCTGGGTATTCTGGTTTCCTCCCATAGTCCAAAGATATGCAGGTTAGATGAATTGGCGACACTAAGTTGGTCCTTGTCTATAGTATGTGTGTGTGTTTGTTTACCTTGCGATGGACTGGCACTATTGTCGAGGTGGCTGTTCCTGCCTTGTTTCCAGTGCTAGCTGGGATAAGGTCTAGCACCCCTCGTGACCCTATTCAGAAATTAGCAGGATAGAAATTGACTGTATCTATCTGTTCCAGCGCATTTTAAACATTGTTTTTGTCAGTTCTTTGTGGCTGATTTTTTTTGCTTGCTTCAACATTGGTGTTTCTACATATCAGGAGTAAATTAATGCAGGAAGGTGTTCATTCTGACTGCACATAGTTTAATAGGTGAAATGCTCTTTCAAGCTGAAAACCTGGCTAAGGATGTGATTAAATAGTGCCATGGATAATGATTTTTTGCTGTGTAGTCTTTGACATCTTCCTTAAACAAATTAAAAAACTGGGTTTCTTAAGTACTGTTGTTTAATTGTTAATTTTTGAAAAGTGCTATGGGCAAGTTTCCAATGAATAGTGCCTAAAATATGATATAGGTGTAATTTGTTATCTTAAAGACAGTTTAAAACATTTTTAGTGGAAGTCATCATTTACATAATCTTAGAAAGACATGGCAAGTAATAGCATGCACCCTTGACTGACAGTCATGTACTCTGAAGTCCCTGACTTAGTTATAGTGGTCTGCAGGTTGCCATGACAAAATTAAACAGAATTGTCTTTGTCTTAAATCACAGGAGTGGGCTCCGTATATTCCAGTGCTGACCGCCAATGCGACTGTAACTGGAAATACAACAAATTTAATGCAGATGTAGGAATGAAGAAAAATAGGTTTTTCAGGCTATGAAAAAAGATGACAAACTTTTCGGTATTGTGTTTGTTGTATCATGTCAAAATGGGGAAAGAAAGAAGACAGGACAATACTAACTCTACCTGAAAAATATTCTTACAGCCACTGGCACTGTCATGCAGCATGTTAATTGGATGTCAAAATGCAACAAGCTGACAATACTTTGAAAATCTGAAACGGTGCTGAAAAGTCATAAGACAATGATGTAATCCATCATCCCTTGCAATTCCCAAAAGTGAAAGATGACATCCTCATGGCATTGAGATCGAGCACCTGCGGTACTTAAGTTTGACATGCTCTCCAACTGCAAGTCGTGTAGTGTGCTTCTGGCCTAAGCCAATTCCAGAATATTGTCATTGTGAAAAGGCAAGATCTTGTGTTTACAGCTTTCTTAAGAGGCAGAACAGAGAAGAGTATTTCAAATCAAGTACAGCAAAGTCGAACAAACAGAAAAGTTTGTTTAATGGATTTCATTAAGCTGTAAAGGATCAATTTCTGTAGTTGCCGTATGAAATGAAAGCCAAAGGGGAGAATTATGGAGATGAAGAAGAGCAGGACTGAAAGGTTATAGGATAACAAAAAAACACTAACAAGCAATTACATGGGGGATATCTTTAATTAAAAGGGGAGGGAGGAGTAAAAACATATATATAAGAAGAATCTGTCTCTTCTTTAGCGGTGTCATGACTGACCATACAACACCTTGCAGTCACAGGCTGTGTAAAGCATTGCATCATCTATGGGGGTTCACATGGCTATAACAATGTGTGAATGGTGCTTCTAATTGTGGTCATGACAGAATAATAAAGTGAACTCAATACATTTATAGAAAACAGATACACATAGTATATAGTATTTAAATTTAACATGCTAAGGTGAGCATTATTAGACTATAATAAACAAAATGGTGTAATAATGGTTAAAGGAAGCAATTTTTCAAGCAGTATATATACATATATGTCATGTGGGGCCCTTTCTTGGCCTGGGTGCCCTCAACAAGAAAGGGCAGTGGGGAGTCAGCATACACAAGCATTACCTCCCCAGAACACTAGATGGCAGATGCCCAGGGTTGCTGCAGTGCAAAAGATTCCCACAGGGCATCATGAGAACTGGTGTTCTTCACCTCAGCCCTGTTGGGCTCCATGGGTGCCACTAGGCGCTGCTGTGGTGACTAGTGAGCCCTAATCTGTGGGGCTCCCACCTTACCTAGAAGTGTTCCCAGGCCATGCCTATGGAACACTGGAAGTACTTCTGGGGACCACATAAAAGGTGCAGCCTGCCACAATTCCTGGAGCCAGAGTCCAGAGGAATAAGACAAAGCTTACTAGGAGAAGTGGAGGAGGCAGTAACTGAGAGAGAGATAGAAAAGAAGATGACAGAGACAAAATACCAAAGATAAAAAATGAAAAACACCGGGTAAAATTTTCAACTTCCTTGCAAGTTTCACTTGCCTTGATCAAAACCAAAACATAAAAAATATACGCTTTTTATACTCTCTGTACCTATTTACTGCAGCTTTCATAATATAAACATCCCCAAAAGTTTGATCTTTTTAAATGAGCAAATGAGAAACAAGAATTACTATGGTCTATTTACACTTTGTGAAATGTACTAAGCACTGAATTTGGTCCAGAAAACATTTCCTAGGTGAGCAATTAGATTTTTTAACACTAAATATTTTCAGTTTTATATCAAAGATATTAAAATTGTTATCACCATTATTGAGAACATACAGATAACATACCAACTGGACAGGAGCCTTCGGAAACTACCAGGACTTCAGTTTGCTGTTTACAGGCATCTTTCCGGAGGTAGCATTCATTCTGGTAGTTTTCATTGTTGGAGCCACACACTGGAACATAGTCATTGTTGCACTATAAACAAATTAAGGAAAATAGGTTTTCAGTCCTCTCTTCCAAACATAATCTTACACTATATGCAACAATAAAAATCAATTACTAAACAGTAAGTGTTTTTCATCTGTAGCCCATGAAAATACATTTGAAGTAAGCAAAACATTTATAGGCACATTATTAGGCATATAAACCAGTAACATTCATCCAGTTTAGTGGTCATGTGCAACCAGAGTCTATCCAATCAGCCTCATGGGCAAGACGGGAACTTAACCTGGATGGAGAGCTAGTTCATATTAAATAATTTGCAATATGTACACTATTTTTTGATTCTTTAAATATTACAAAACTTTTTAGTTTTTTGTTCATTCTAAATGCTATTCATTTGTTGATTTTAAGAACACAAGTATATCTTTACCGAATCACAGGATTCTAGAGGCTAGGCTTGAACCTGCTATCTATGGGAATCCAGTTTATTACAGCTCACACCCTCACAAAAAACATTTACTCATACATCATACATTTGGAGTAGCAAGTAAATGCTATCTGCTCTTGTTTGGCATATGGAAGAAAGTCAGAGTATTAAGAGGGAGTTCATATGGAGATAGAAAGACAAATGATCATGTCTTTGAATTGGTAAAGCAATACTTCTCCAAGCAGGAAACAATGACATTTTATATATATATAGATATATATATCTACAGGTCCCCAGGTTACGGACATCCGACCTACGACTAACGAATGAGGCCACAGCTGCGATGCATGCGCCTCAGTAACTGCTGCTCCGTCATCTTCGGCCTGGGGATGCTGCAAGCGGTGGCTGGAGTGGGGGAGATTTCGCTGCTTGCGCAGTGTAGTGTCCCTCGGCCGGCTCCCGGCGGCAAGCGGTGACCCTTGGTCCATAGTCACCGGGGCCATAGGTGTCACTTGTGTGCAGGACAATGGTTCGCTGCCGGCCCACTACGCCGCTTCAGCTACTGCTCCTGACTGGAAGCAGGCTGGATGGATCGGTAAGGTGACCGACCAGTTATGAGCAAAGAAAAGGGCAGCTGCAGGTAGACCGACTCCCCTATTGAGAAGCCCAGACGGGGAAAGCAGGGGAGTCGCTGGTAAAAAGGCACCGGGCTTGTTGTTGTTATTAAAAGAATGCTTCCTGTGCTATTTTAACCTCGTTGTTTCTAAGAAGACTTTTTTCTATTGTTTTTAACCTCCATATATTCACTTCTGGGTTTTATTGGATTATTTATTTATATACTATTTTTGAATGACTGCACTTAAATTTAATTAGAACATTGTTTTTGTTATTCTTTTAATAAAAGCACTTTGCACTTTTTCACCATCCCCTTGCTACGTTGTTGCCTCACTGCTAAGCTCATCGGTGAGATTACTGACGGTGACGGGTTCAAGGGCTCCCGGACAGCAGATGGGAGCATGTAGCAAACCTGCATCGTCACATATATATATATTGTGGAGTATGGCTGGCTAGTTATCCCGGCCAATACCCCCAGGCTGCCAGGTGGAGCTCTCCCTGCAGCATGGAGGTGCCCTGAATGCCAGCAGGGAATTATGGACAATGGAGTTTTCATCTATACTCCTGCTGTATACTACAGGGGCCAACAGAGGACACTGCAGGGAGGCCCAGAGACTCTTACGTGCCCTATAACCCGGTAGTATGCCATAGTCACAGCGACAGGAGGAATGACGTACTTCCGGGATGAAAAGAAGAGTTTTCATCTGACCTGGAAGTGCTAGGAAGTCACATGGACCGTGGTTCAGAAGCACTTCATGGACTATAAAAAACTTGAAAGATAACAGACGACGAGCTGAGTTGGGAGGCAGGGTGGCAACACGTCTGGGAGTGGAGATTATTGTGTATTGTGAATTGTAATTGGTTATTGTATGAGTATTGTGGATAGTAGGGTGCTTTGTGCACTATTGGGTTCAAATAAATTAATAATTTGGACTTTTACCTGGTGTCGGACTTATTGTCTGAGGGTTCAAGGGGACGACAGCGCCACCTATCTGTCGCTATATATATATATATATATATATACACTAGCAAAATACCCGCGCTTCGCAGCGGAGAAGTAGTGTGTTAAAGAAGTTATGAAAAAGAAAAGGAAACATTTTAAAAACAACGTAACATGATTGCCAATGTAATTGTTTTGTGACTGTTATGAGTGTTGCTGTCATCAAGGATTTGATTATCATTATTTCTTTCAATCAGGTTCGTATTTGGAGGACGTGTTGTGTTTAAGTTACATTCTGTGTTTGTCAACCGTTGTAAAGATAACAGGTTGCATTCATTGAAGTGTTCACTACCCAAATCGGTATTTGTGAATCAAAGATGTTTAACAGGTATTGCCGGTATTAACTTGTGGATTTGCCTGCGAATATTTAGCGGCAGCGTGTCTATGAACTTGTGGAATTGCCTGCGAGTATTTAGCGGCAGCGTCTCTATTAACTTGTGGATTTGCCTGCGAGTATTTAGCGACAGCGTCTCTATGAACTTGTGGATTTACCTGTGAGTATTTAGCAACAATGTGTCTATTAACTTGTGGATTTTTCTGCGAGTATTTGGCGGCAGCATCACAAAGTTGTTTCCATCTAGCTGCATTAGAAAATGTACCACGACGTCTGACACGCCTCCTTTTTACTCTTTTCTCACAGCTTGGATTTGAGTTTCATGGTTTGTTTCAATTACGACAGTATTTGCAGGACTTGTTGTGCTGAAGTGACATTCGGCATCTGTCAAGCGTTGTAAGCATACAACCGGTTTCATCAATAACTTCGTATCCAGCTTTTGAGAGTTTAAACATTCATAAACATCAAAGTGTCCACTACTCAAATCGTCACCTGTGAATCTAAGATGTTTAAGAGGCATTGGCAGTTGTCCAAAGGTGTAAAATATTTGGCCATTTCAGTACACTTGAAAGTGACAAACTGAACAATTCAGCGGCAGCCATCAACTCACATGCAGAAGCATAGGTGAAGGGCTTAAGCATTTCACTCTTATAGTGCTCCTGTGTAGTATAATTATCTCCTATACGGTCATCAGTCCAAACCTTCCTGTCCCAGTCATTCAATACATAAGACACAATGTTCCTCCGGATATCAAGAGTGAGCCTAATATGGTTGTGCAATATGTGTCACAGAGAATGGAAAAGGCAGGCGGCATCTCCGGGCATGGAAACCACTCGGTAAGTGACAGTTCTTTGATCGATGGTGATCACCTCGATAGACATGTTAATGGGGGTACGGTTGGAACGGTAAAGGAAATGGGTACCTGAACAGTAAACTAAGTCTAAAATACCTACACATTAACTATAATCGTAATAAATGAATAATAAAACAGCAGAGAAGCCATGGATTAAATAAAAAGGCTGCAGTTATCAGCAGGGAGATATGAATACTGTGGCGAAGCAAGGAATGGAATGAAGAGACAGGAGTGACGGATGGCCTTATATGGGCAGGCAGCCAACTACACGGGAGGCGTTGGGATGGGGGACGCAACCCCGCCTCACACGGCGACCGAGCTGCAGGCTATGGACGTATATATGTACGTAAGTAGGATTCAGTTATGACCATTACGCGTAGAATTTCGAAATGAAACCTGCTTAACTGTTGTAAGTAACCCATAAGGAATGAGCCTGCCAAATTTCGGCCTTCTACCTACACGGGAAGTTGGAGAATTAGTGATGACTGAGTCAGTGAGGGCTTTGCCTTTTATTAGTATAGATATAAAGTAAGTATGTGGCAGCATTCCTCTGACTGGCTCACAATTCAGACTCCTGCAAGGTTGTCTGGGAGATGTGGAGCCCAGATAATATGTAGCTTCCATGTGACCCAGAAATGCTTCTGCAGGTTAGCATTTTGATCCCAGAAATATTCCTGAGTTCAAGATAAAAGGGAATCAGAGAGCCAGAGTTGGGAGGGATTAAGGACGACACTCAAGGATGACGATGTCAAGGAGACAGAAGATATCAGCGTGCTGTTTGATGATTGTTTAGTGAATTAAAGTCTTAAAATTTATTGTTGTTAATAAATTACTGTTTAATTGAACTTGGAACTGTCTGTGGTTGAGTTGTGTCTGGTGTCTGGCCCTGGTGGCCATATAATATATATAAACATACCGTACATACAGTACATATCTATCTATATTTATCTCCTGTCAAGCAAGTGTGCATAGGGGATAGGTTAAGGGGCCTAGTGGTGGTAATTCCCCACCGATCCAGGGGTTGAGGTTGTGTACTAATGCCTTTTCTCTTCTTTCCTCTGCAGAAGGAAGGTTACAAGACATGGACACTATCCAGTGACCAGAGACAAAGACTGGACTCATTTGGTTCTGTATCTCCTCGGAGAATCCTTGGGTCTGACTTTGTGTCGAAAGAACGGTTGCTCACAGAGTCCCGAATGAGGCACATTACCTGCATTGTGAGGAAGCGTCAGTTATGGCACTACGGCCATGTGGCATGAGTCCCCAAATAAGATCCAGCTCTCAAAATCCTCACTGTTGTGGGCCCGGGTGGCTGCACCAGGCCAAGGGGACACCCAAGTAACACCTGGCTGCAGAAGATAGATGGTCATTTTCGGAGGGTGGGACTGAACCTGCCTGGGGGGTTGCCAACCAGGATCCCAAGCTATTTTGTCTTGTGGTGGGTGTGGCAACATGCTGTATCAGTGCATGATCCCCAGCCTGACCTGACCTGACCTGACCTGACCTCTGCAGACCAGAAGATTGCTGGCTATACCACCATCTTGCCAGAAAGACCTAAAATGGGAAGGTCCACCATTTACAGTTAGTTCACTGTTGGACTCAACAATCATATGGGGTTCGCCAATTGGTGCCCCAACTATTTATGATCTCTTTTCCTATATAAATAATTTATATTGTACTGTTTTAAACAGACATCTCTCCATTAATTTTCATAACCTGCTCATTCCAGTATTTGGTAACAAGGTGGTGATGACTACCCATGCAGCATCAAGTACAAAGGAGGTTAAAACACTAAAAAGAGCATCAGACCTGTACACATTCTCATACTCACTGCATTCTCCTGCACACCCTCCCACTCACATCAGGTCAAGATGAAGATATAACTAGAATCATAGGGAGAAGCACCCTGAAATTTTTGTAAGATGTGATTTTAACTTGACTTTGTTAATGTGGCTACAACAACTTTAACTGTTTGTGAAAATTCCATAAGGATTTAGTAGCTAAATAAGTCTCCCTTAGTTATGGATCCATCTATTATCTAGTCACTTTTGAAATGGCTACCTTTCAGTCTAACACAACAAGCTAGCACCAAACCTGTATATGTTTTCACTTAGTCTCAGGATTAATTCATTCAAAATAAGTTTAACCATGTCTTACATGAATGCTTTTGTGACATTTTCTATACTTAGCCAAGTAATTTTTAGACATTATTTACAATTAATCCAAGGTAGTAGAATAGCAGGGATCATGTTAGAACCTAATTAGAGACTAAGTTTGGCATTTGCTGTTCAGAGTTTTATGCTTGCTCAGTATATGAGGGGGAGCATTAAATACATTTGATGAAGGGCATTATTTAATAAACAAGTTCAATAAATTACAGACTTCTAATGTTCTAATGCGCCAGATCTTCACCTTTTTACATTTGTTACATCTTTAAGAGTACCTTTGTAAAATCAAACTTATCAGTTAAAGATTAATCCAAGTTACAAATAAACTTCCTGGATAAGCCTATATAAATGAATATGAATAAAGATTCATTCTTACTTATCTCCTTGCATTTGCCTAACTTTCAGACAAAGCTTGTTTGATAATAACTTCATTAAATTCCTTGCAGAGTCAACATTATCACATGAGCTTCACTTTTAAAGCTATAGATCTGCACATTTCCATTTGTACATCTATTTGTTAAACCTGTTTAAACTAATGTCTGGGTCACAGGGAGCTGGAGCATATTCTGGCAGCTTCTACAACCACTTAAAGGAAGCTTACCTGTGCCTAATAGTAAATAGAGAACATCTACTGTAGTTTACTTCCTGGGAAAGGAATTATTATAAGTGTACAAGGTCAAGTGCTGAACAACTTTGATCATAGGCCAAGCAGTTAATGAAAAAGGATGAATAATTCATCACTAAATTTCTGCTCTCAGAATGATAAAATACAGAATATAAAATACAACATTCATTCATGCATTACATTCATTCTAAACTCATTTGTCCCTTGAAAGATCAGTGTACAGCTGTCAGGCAAGAACCAGTTCTTGATGGGATGCCAGTCCATCACATGACATTGTCATTTACTCATGTTTATTTTTTTTATTAGGGTTCAAATTAAGGCTTTATTATATTTAACAAAACTTCATTACTTTGTTCAGGAATATTAATACAAAATCTAGTGCAGATATATATATATATATATATATATATATATATATATATATATATATATATATATATATATATATATATATATATATATATAATAAAAAATCCTGGAGAGAAACAGTAGGGCGACAATACGTGATCTTCATGTTAAGATGACAGAAGACACTTAAAAGACCCGCAAGACTAGAGAGATTGGCCACGGAGCGTCTCGCGGGGACCTTTTAAACATGAGACGTTGTGCCAAGAGATTGACCCAGGACCGTCTCGCGATGACATAGAACATGAGATTCTTGCAAGACACGCCCTACTTACAAATAAATAAGAGCAAGGGCAGCCAGACACACACTCAGTTGAGCACACACAGATCCAGGGCTCTCAGCACATATAAAGCGTATAAGGACAATACGTTATAAATGAAATGTAGACGACAAAGCAAAGAAGAAAGCAGCGCAGAGAAAAGAGACTCAAAAGCATTGGAGAGACAAAAAAGAATAATCTAGGTGCAAATTCAGAAAATAAGGAAAGTAATTATCAGCCCGGAACAAGTGGAATTGAAAAAAAAGCACGTCCAATCGGGACATTTGCACTATACACATGCAGAGCAGGTTAGAGACTATGAAAGTAATGATACGTAATTATCAGCCCGGAACAAGTGAAATTGAAAAAAAAGCACATCCAAGCCGGACACTGGCGTTATACACAGGCAGAGCAGGTTAAAGATTATGAAAGCAGTGAAATTCGAAAGGCTAAAAAAAAAATTGTTGGCGCGATACACATGTGGAGAAAGTTAAAGAATATGAAAGCAGGAAAATTAGAAAGTATAAAAAAAAGTAAAGATCACAGGAGCACAAACAAACGGAAATTATTACTTGAAACCAGGTGTCATTAAAAAAAAAAGCAGGATAAAGAGAGGTCAGAAATAAAAGATAGAGTAGAAAACAAAGCAAAACGTCATAAGAAGGTTAAAAAACAAGGGGGCCAAACACATGCAAAGCAGGTTAGAGATAATGAAAACTGGAATTCAAAAGACTCAAAAAAAACTTAGGCGCGAAACACATACAGACCAAGATACAGAATATGAAAGCAGAAAAAAATGACAGTGTCAAAACAAAGAAAGTAAACATCACATTCGTGTAAAGAAAGAGAAATCATTACTCAGAAAAATAACGAGAAGGCGACTAGAGAGTGAATATATGAACATAGGTGATATGTCAGATGTATGTAAATATTGTAAGGCTTTGAAGTTTAAGTCAAGAGAATTTCAAAAATGGAGTTTACCTCATACATTTATTGGTTACTTTGCAAAACAATTATTAACTGCTGATGATGTAGATCATTTTGTCTGTGCTGCAATTCCAAACAGAGCAAGCTATCCTGAATTATGGTACAAAGTCATTAAACACATGTCTCACTGACCTCATTAAAAAGATTCAGCACGTTGGGACTCGAAAGATTCAGAATATTGTTTTTACAGAAAAAAATTTTTTTAAGTATGTATCCAAAAAAACAAAAATGGGGGTTGGCGAGCGAAGTGAGCATGGGGCGAAGCCCTCTAGTATATATATAATTCATTGCAATGATGAATGTATTTCATGATTTTTCTAAAAGACCAGCAACTGCTTAATGTTTTACTTTAGCAAACTGAACACTTCACTATGGAACAATAGATAAAACCTTTGTCTTTCCACAGATATTTGAGGTGTTATCTGAGTTTGTCAATTCTTTTTACATGCGCCTTGTGCACTTGGAAACAATTATTACTCTGTGTCTAGTGGTAACGTTTGGAAGGTTTCTACAAATGTATGGTGTTCTATGGCCACTGCTGTGTGCAATTTGGTCTATACTGTATGTTTGTAAAGCAAGAGTTAGCATTAAGCCTATGCAGTTCAAATGGATGATGAATTTTATGGCTGGAATACCAAGACTCTGCCAAAGTTTAAAAGTCTCCAGTTAGAGAAAACAAGGGTTGAATTCCTGGTGTTTGCAAATAAAATAAGGGGTGAGCGGCCACTAAGGGGGTTAGATAAGGGGTGAAGGAGTTTAAGTATTCAGTGGCAAGGGTAGAGCGGAGTGTTAGACTAACCAATAAATCAGAGCAACAACAGTTGTCTTATGAAAGTTATTCTATAGTGATGAAGTGGGAGTTAAGTCTACAGATGAGCTCTGGCTTGTGACTGAAAGAACCCGATTATGTGTACAAGTTCATGAAATGAGGTTCCTGCTTCTCCACATAGAGTAGAGCCACTTTAGGTGGTTTGGGCCTGTGGTTTGGATGCCTCTTGGACATGGTTCTTTTGAGATGTACAATGTACGACCTTTTAAGACACCATGATAAGGTCAGATCCAAAACATGCTGGAGGAATATATCTCTCAATTTTTAGATTAACATCTCATGACCATGTCCCTCACCAGGAAAAGCAGAATGAAAATCTTGAAGATGATTATATACATTTATGAAGTAAGTAAAGAAACAGATAATTTTTAAATGTTACTGTATTTTCTTTTAATTTTTTTACTTTTTGTTTTTGATGAGTTTAACACAAGAGGAAATTGTATTACATAATACTTCAGTCATATACACTCACCTAAAGGATTATTAAGAACACCATACTAATACGGTGTTTGACCCCCTTTCGCCTTCAGAACTGCCTTAATTCTACGTGGCATTGATTCAACAAGGTGCTGAAAGCATTCTTTAGAAATGTTGGTCCATATTGATAGGATAGCATCTTGCAGTTAATGGAGATTTGTGGGATGCACATCCAGGGCACGAAGCTCCCGTTCCACCATATCCCAAAGATGCTCTATTGGGTTGAGATCTGGTGACTGTGGGGGCCAATTTAGTACAGTGAACTCATTGTCATGTTCAAGAAACCAATTTGAAATGATTTGAGCTTTGTGACATGGTGCATTATCCTGCTGGAAGTAGCCATCAGAGGATGGGTACATGGTGGTCATGAAGGGATAGACATGGTCAGAAACAATGCTCAGGTAGCCCGTGGCATTTAAACAATGCCCAATTGGCACTAAGGGGCCTAAAGTGTGCCAAGAAAACATCCCCCACACCATTACACCACCACCACCAGCCTGCACAGTGGTAACAAGGCATGATGGATCCATGTTCTCATTCTGTTTATGCCAAATTCTGACTCTACCATTTGAATGTCTCAACAGAAATTGAGACTCATCAGACAACATTTTTCCAGTCTTCAACTGTCCAATTTTGGTGAGCTCGTGCAAATTGTAGCCTTTTTTTCCTATATTTAGTGGAGATGGGTGGTACCCGGTGGGGTCTTCTGCTGTTGTAGCCCATCCGCCTCAAGGTTGTGCGTGTTTTGGCTTCACAAATGCTTTGCTGCATACCTCGGGTGTAACGAGTGGTTATTTTAGTCAAAGTTGATCTTCTATCAGCTTGAATCAGTCGGCCCATTCTCCTCTGACCTCTAGCCTCAACAAGGCATTTTTGCCCACAGGACTGCCGCATACTGGATGTTTTTCCCTTTTCACACCATTATTTGTAAACCCTAGAAATGGTTGTGCGTGAAAATCCCAGTAACTGAGCAGATTGTGAAATATTCAGACCAGCCCGTCTGGCACCAACAACCATGCCACGCTCAAAATTGCTTAAATCACCTTTCTTTCCCATTCTGACATTCAGTTTGGAGTTCAGGAGATTGTCTTGACCAGGACCACACACCTAAATGCACTGAAGCAACTGCCATGTGATTGGTTGATTAGATAATTGCATTAATGAGAAATTGAACAGGTGTTCCTAATAATCCTTTAGGTGAGTGTATTTAGACAAATACAAGCAAAATATTAATATTTAAGCTATACAAGTTTGTGTAGTTAGCAAATATAACACAGTGGTATGAAAGAGTGAAAATATAAATGAACTATTAGCTTCAGGTTTAATGTTTTTTGATTCTTATTGTACATGAGGCACACCACATAAACTTCATTTATACCATACATTTTTCAGCTTTAAACTTTTTAAGTAAGAAGATCTTTAATAAAAGTATCATTAGAAAGAAAAGATATAATAAGGTTCATTAGTCATGTCAGCAAGATCTTTAAGGAACTAAAAAGCTACAAACATCATAATGGCATATTACATGCCTGCAACTCAGTGGAACATGCTTATGTTGTAATGAGCTTAAAATGGTTAATAATTCCTTACCATTTTCTTAAACTAGCTGGCAGCATTATTTAACATTTTCTAGATCAACTGGTTTGTATGTCAAATAAGCAGGTCAATGGACGATACAATGTCAGTTTGTTCTGCCTATTACCACTAAACTGGTGAGAAACTTATGTTAGCATCTTACTTATTAATTACATCCCCACTTTTAATACAATTGTTTCTCCAAGTTGTTTGTAATTGTAATGTCTGATGAAAAAGGGCAAGGCAGAAAGATAAAGGGTAAAATGAAGAACTATACAGAGGTTGTGGTATAATAACAGGCGGTAACCAAAAATAAATACCAGAAAATTAAATAAAGGTTCCTAATCCTTGTCTAATATAATTTTCCTAGATAACTATTAACACAAGAGCACTTAAAACACGGTTTTATATATAGTTGTCAAACTGTATATCATTCAGATTGTACCTGTCAACTTAAAATATACCATTTTACTGTCTTGTGACAGAGCTCAATTTTCTAATGATAATGTGACAGATTTAAGGCTTCCAGTATAATCAAAATATGCAAGAATCAAATAGATGACATGCTCTGAAGTCATTTGCTACTTTAACTTGCAGTAAGTTCAAGCACATACTGTATTATTATTATTGTTATTTATTCTAATTTCATAAACAATTTTTTATTTGTGTGATTCCCTTTAAGATCACTGCATACATATACTCTATTTATTTTTGATATTTGATGATGCTTACTATGTCATCTACCCATTTCCAAATTTTGAAAGTGTATAATTTTCAGGGAATTCATCCTTTTGTTATTTCTTGAAATACAAGTCAGTACTTGAACTTGTGCTAATAACAGTAATAATAGAAACAGAGTTGAACAGTCTTTTACTTTTGTAGAGTGAATTTCTATAAGTAAGAACTGAGCATGTTATAGCTAGCTCCCAGGTCATTCCTTTAAAAAGCAACATGAAAAATCTGGGTACACTCTTAAAAATAAAGATGCCAAAGTGGTTATTCAGAACAATGTCATATGTGAACCAAAGACCAATCCACATGAAGCTTTCAGAAAGACCCATTTATTTTTTAGATCTGTAACAGGCTTCATACGGCAAATAACTATGAATAGATGGTAACAGATTTTCAAAATACCAGTGGGTTATGGTTTTAAAAGGACTCTTGCTACATACAATAACACAGGCTTAATCTGTCAGTGTCTTGCTAGATAGCCTACCATACTTTAAAAATTTAACTTTTTTTTCTACATATATGCAAAAAAATTGTCTCATAATGAAAAGGAGCTTTATCAAGCAATGGTTCTACAAAGAACCATACAACCCAATAAAGAACCATAAAGTATCATTAAAGAACCATTATTTTTAAGAGTGTAGCTCCCTGTGAGCCTAAACCAAGAGGATGTAATTTAGCAACAGCACATGTAGGAATAAACATATATTGACAATTCAGAGTGCTTAATGATACAGTTCTAATATCCAGCTATAAAACAATATCATATGCACATGGGACAAACATGCAAACTCCATACAAATACTGTCTAGGCTAGCAATTAAATCTGATCTCATGGTGCTCTGTGACAGGAACGAACTCCATGACAGTTCACCATCCACATTAAAAACATCAGTACTGATAACCTGATTAAAACTAAGTTTATAACTATAATGTCAACCTGGTTGATGCCACTTTTATCATGTCAAATGTCTGCTTAATCTTGTACTGCACTGATACTACCAGCAAGCATGAAGTATCCTTTCAAAAAAGGCAGTTATTTTCTTTTTCAAATGGCATTAATAAACATTTATAATTAGCTACTAAATATATTGTAATATATATATGGCTATATACATACATTTATTTATATATACAGTACTAGGGGGCTCTGCCCCCTGCTCACTTCACTCGCCCACCCCCGTCTTTGGTTTACCGGATATACAATAGAATACAATGTATTGTACATTGTATTCACACAAGAAGTGCCGCAATGGGCTTTAACAGGCCCTGCCTCCTGACAGCCCCCAGCCTTGACCCTCTAAGAAGACCAGCTAAAACACCTTTAAAAAAAAACCTTGTAGGGAAAAAATCAAAGAAACCTTGGGAAAAGCCATTCAAAGAGAGACCCCTTTCCAGGTAGGTTGGGCGTACAGTGGGTGTCAAAAAGAAGGGGGTCAATACAATATGGTACAATACATACAGCAGAATAAGTCCTCAATACAGTATAAAAATAAAAATTCTAGAAGTACGGAGAATTTCACATTAGATGATATGACATAATATGATTTGGATTTGTATTAAGTCCTAGAGACCTCATTCATCAAGCTGCCTCCCCCATTTTGCCATTCCACATCTGAAAAAGCGCTAACCTGATGAAAGGACCCCTCTTTCCCACAATTCCTGTGATCCTTCATCAGGGATGACTTTACCTTAGGCAGGCAATATACAATTTAAAGAGATTGTTACATATGCATTATTTTCACTTTTACTTTAAAAACTTTTGTAAAAACAAAACTTGTCCTTTATTTCCGGCCCCGTGCGTGGTTACATCTCTTTCTTGTCAGACGTATAATGCTGCTCATGTTGTGAAGGGGGGCGGCTGAACGTATGCTAAGGATATCCCTTTGGATCATTTGCTGTCTTTTTGCTGCTTGCGAGCTGCCTATTCTGCTTGTCACATGTTGTTGTTTTAAGAGCTGGGAGCTCACGATGCTTGTTTGCCACACACAATACAACAACTGCTAGGTTAGATGTCTGTGGACTTGTTTTAAATGATGGCTCACTGCCTGGTCTTGCATGACGTTGTAAAAACAATACTTGTCCTTTATTTCCGGCCCCGGGCATGGTTAAATTCTTTCTTGCAGGACGTATAACGCTGCTCGCCTTGTCGGGCAGGGAGGGGGGCTGCTATCTCGCTACCCTTCGATCTTTTTAACACTAGAATTACCAGAGCCTACGAAAAAACTCGTAATTCCGCCCCACCTTAAATCGCTTCTTAAAATCGTTCATAGCTCTCCACCAGCGTCTTTTGTCATCTAAATGTGCTGATAAAAATCAGGCTGCAAGCAGCCGGCTATTCCATCCCCCCACCGACTTAGAACGGGCACGAACTTCTCCCAGCTCATGCCTTGATTGATTATCTGGGAGTGAAGTGGAGTTTTAGACTGGAAATAATAGATCATTATTTGGAATACACGCATTTCACGTGTGTTCCGTTTCTACAGTAATCCGTGTAAACACATTTTTAAAACAGAAACGTTTTTCATATTGTAGTAGTAAATGACAAAATGTAAGCATAAACTATATAATGTATGAAGCCTGAAGTCCAAATATCAAACACTTTCACAAAAGGTACACATATAACAGAACAAGTATGCTTTTATTCAAAAATATAACTGCAGAAAAAAGCCACCTTAGCATGCCATATTGACACGTATGTACTACAGCTGCCACGGTAGCATAATGGTATTAGCCGCTGATTAGTATCCAAAAGGTCATGAGTTCGATCCCACATGGTTCAGTTTTGAGAAGTAAACTGCTCTTATTCTTACTATTTTAGAATAAAACATGCATTTGATTTCAGTGTGTAACAGCCAATGTAATTTATGATACTTGTAAAGGTTAGGTTTTTTTTTTATTCACTTTTCATTCTCAGTCTCAGTCGTGTTCAGGATCCTTCCCTACCCCCCATCTGAGAATGCTGTTTTCACATAAAGATGTGCTGTAGCTCTGCAGCGTACTTGTGACTGCATTCTCGTACCAATGCTTGCGAACTGAAGTGCCTGTGTGCACTTTTCGTGGCATTACACGTCTATTTTTGAGCATGCCCGTGTCGCTCAAACACAGGAACATATGTTGGTGTACAAGAATAAAAAACAAGTGCACTTTTATTCTAGACTATAAGTGAAGAAAAAATAAAGCAAGTTACAGTAGGCGTTGATCGACAGCTTGCGTGGTGCAATGCTAAGAACTGCTGATTTCCGATCCGTGCTATATAAAATCATCACATTCAAATATTAACAATTTCCACACACCCTTCCTACATTCACGACATGTGTACTTGTTGCAGTGTACACATCTCTCTGTGCTATGGTTCCTATTACACTGAATGAGCACCTGACATTGTACTTTCTTCCCTATATAAATCACATTCGAGTATAGCGCGTCTCCAAATAAATCACATTTGAGTTATAGCGCGTCTTTATGTGAAAACAGCATTGTCAGATTGGGGGAATCGTGAAGCGACTGAGAGAATGGAACTGAATAAAAAAAGACTGAAATCAAATGTATGTTTTATTCTAAAATAGTTAAGTACATGCAATATTATTTGAAAGCGAACAGCGTCAGATCGGGTTTGAATACACGCTGACGCTGAACTCCCTGTCTATCTACATAGTAATAACAGTAATTTTATTATTATATAGGAGCTTCCCTGTCTGCCTATCATATAGTGCCTTTCCTTCCTACCTATCTATATATCTATCCCCTTAGCTGTTTTTTATATATCTATTATACAGTGCCTTCCCTGTTTATTTATATATCTAGTGCCTTCTCTGCCTGTTTGTCTGTCTGATTGCATATAGCGCTGAACTTACTGCTCTGTACTATTCTGTCCTCTGCATGTCCTGGAGTACAAAAGAAACAGCACCATACAGCAACATGTGCGAACTGGCAAGATCGGGAAAAACACGCGTCACTGATTACAAACCGCAAGATGAATGAAAGAGACAATATATGTAAAAACATCATCGCACTAATGCAATATTATTTGAAAACAAACAGCGTCAGAACAGGTTTGAATATGCGCCCAATCTGATGCTGTTCGTTTTCAAATAATATTGCATGTACTTAACTATTTTAGAATAAAAACATACATTTGATTTCAGTCTTTTTTTTTTATTCAGTTCCATTCTCTCAGTCGCGTTCACGATTCCCCCCCCAATCTGACAATGCTGTTTTCACATAAAGACGCGCTATAACTCAAATGTGATTTATTTGGAGACGCGCTATACTCGAATGTTATTTATATAGGGAAGAAAGTACAATGTCAGGTGCTCATTCAGTGTAATAGGAACCATAGCACAGAGAGATGTGTACACTGCAACAAGTACACATGTCGTGAATGTAGGAAGGGTGTGTGGAAATTGTTAATATTTGAATGTGATGATTTTATATAGCACGGATCGGAAATCAGCAGTTCTTAGCATTGCACCACGCAAGCTGTCGTATCAACCGCCTACTGTAACTTGCTTTATTTTTTCTTCACTTATAGTCTAGAATAAAAGTGCACTTGTTTTTTATTCTTGTACACCAACATATGTTCCTGTGTTTGAGCGACACGGGCATGCTCAAAAAAATAGACGTGTAATGCCACGAAAAGTGCACGCAGGCACTTCAGTTCACAAGCATTGGTACGAGAATGCAGTCACAAGTACGCTGCAGAGCTACAGCGCATCTTTATGTGAAAACAGCATTCTCAGATGGGGGGTAGGGAAGGATCCTGAACACGACTGAGACTGAGAATGAAAAGTGAATAAAAAAAACTAACCTTTACAAGTATCATAAATTACTGGCTGTTACACACTGAAATCAAATGCATGTTTTTATTCTAAAATAGTAAGAATAAGAGCAGTTTACTTCTCAAAACTGAACCATGTGGGATCGAACTCATGACCTTTTGGATACTAGTCAGCGGCTGATACCATTATGCTACCGTAGCAGCTGTAGTACATATGTTTCAATATGGCATGCTAAGGTGGCTTTTTCTGCAGTTATATTTTTGAATAAAAGCATACTTGTTCTGTTATATGTGTACCTTTTGTGAAAGTGTTTGATATTTGGACTTCAGGCTTCATACATTATATAGTTTATGCTTACATTTTGTCATTTACTACTACAATATGAAAAACGTTTCTGTTTTAAAAATGTGTTTACACAGATTACTGTAGAAACGGAACACACGTGAAATGCGTGTATTCCAAATAATGATCTATTATTTCCAGTCTAAAACTCCACTTCACTCCCAGATAATCAATCAAGGCATGAGCTGGGAGAAGTTTGTGCCCGTTCTAAGTCGGTGGGGGGATGGAACAGCCGGCTGCTTGCAGCCTGATTTTATCAGCACATTTAGATGACAAAAGACGCTGGTGGAGAGCTGTGAACGATTTTAAGAAGCGATTTAAGGTGGGACGGAATTACGAGTTTTTTCGTAGGCTCTGGTAATTCTAGTGTTAAAGCCTGTACAGCCACTGTCCTTTTCGCTACTTTGTGTCTCTGCTGCTCACGTTGTGATCGCTTCTCCGTGATCATAAA
This sequence comes from Polypterus senegalus, assembly GCF_016835505.1. Taxonomy (NCBI): domain Eukaryota; kingdom Metazoa; phylum Chordata; class Cladistia; order Polypteriformes; family Polypteridae; genus Polypterus; species Polypterus senegalus. The sequence continues at coordinate 41,069,640 of NC_053159.1, forward strand.
TATACAAAGAATTGTGTTTTATTTGAAATTAAATTTGTTGTTACTTTAACTGTTGCGGGTCCACAGATTCTCATAGCATATATTCCATTATTGTGTAAATCTGCGTTTTGTGCATTGAATCTTGTGAATGCCAAAAGACTTTTTCTGCTCTTTTCCTTTTATTTCTGACCTCACTTTGTCCTGCTATTTTTTCAATTACACCTGGTCCTGATGATTTCCTTTTTTTTGCGCTAATGCAATCTTTTATTCATCGACATTTCACTTATAACGTATTGTCCTTTATATGCATTGAGACACCTGTATCTGTGTGCACTGCTCCCCTTTACACTACTGATTTTTTTTGCCCATTCTCTTTTGTCTCGTGTTTTTTTTATTTGTCTTTCGTGATCTCAATGTGAAGATCACGCATCGTCTCCTAGTCATTCATTCCACAGGATTTTTTTTTTAATAATAGAGAGATATATACAAATATGCAAAGATGACTGACTGACTCACTCATTTATCAACAACAAAAAAAAAATCCTGTTTAGCCAAGAAACTGAAATTTGGCAGGATGGTACATCTAGGGCAGGGAAAGACATTTTGATATATTAGCATCAATGGTAAAAAAAGAAACTCACAAAAAAAATTAAATGTAAATGTCAGATTTGATTGAAATTTGATGACACTGTACAAAAAAGAAAATTAGCCAAACAAAGTTTTTTTTCTTTTTTTTATTTGTTGATATTTGTGCTTAAAATTTTTCTAGTGCTTTGTTTTAGTTTTTGTTAACAAGAAAAACACTACTAGAAAACTGTAGCAACTGTAAAAAATGGGAAACATTACACTGCTTTATGGTAAACAATAATCTATTAACAACAACAAACACATATAAACACTATCAGTAGGTCTTATGATTTGGCAGACATTTTTGAAACACTCTATATTACACTGGACAACAGATTTTTCCATGGAGACAAAAAAGGTTGTCAAAGTTAGGCAATATAATCCTCACCAATGAACATTCGGAACACCAGAAACCACGTCCTTCATCACCTCTAGGCTATAACCTCAATGAGATTACAACTGTTCAGAAATATACAGTAGTAATTACACATTTATTGACTGAAGACTGAGTTCAGAATTTGTGATGTAGACGTTATTTTTTCACAATCATTACACACAAATGCTATGTAAACATGCACTGCTAAGGAATGTTGTTTTTACAATTACAAAATCTCTTCCAATAGGTTAAAATGTCAATTTCAAAGATGATGTTTCCTTTTATTTATTCACATCTGGAGATTGTACATGTATTAAAAATGTGCACACCCATATAATTTTCCTCTAATTATAATTTATTTTTGTCAGACATTACCATTTTTACAGATGTTCAACTACTCTCTTCACTACATTCCTTCAAGATATGCAACCCAAGTTACACTTTTTTTTCAGATTAAATTTAATTTTAATAAGTATTTAGATACACTTGCCTTTATTTTACACAACCTAAAGGTCTGACTATATAAATGAAACTGAACTAGCATGAAAAGAAAAGCAACAACCAGAAGATGAGACAAAGTTAGAAACTAAAACAAGGGTCAAAACCATGTAATCAAAACTACTGTCGACCAAAATCAAATTCATAACCAGAAACTGTAGCAAAGAAAAGTATAATAAAAGGTCTCTTTAACTGAAATATTTTCAGTAATAATCACACACAGAGTCAATTTTGACTCAAATGCGGAAGAAACATTGATGCTGACCTTTTAACCCATCACTGCAATGACTTCACAGGCACAGCTCTTCTAAATTGTTTCCAAGGAAACAAAGAAACAAGTGGCCCACAATAACAGCGCCTATGAAAATGATGCAAAATAATTATCATATTCTCAAATAATGATTAATTCAAAAATCAGTTGTCATGCATACGTGCACAGGTGACAGCTGAAGGCTCTTGTGTTTGTAATTCTACCACTGCTCCATAGGTTGGCGCTGTGTTGTAATGTCTTTTTCTCTTCCTCCCTCTGCAGACTGGATCATTAATAGCTATAACACCTCTAAAATCACTTATGGTTTCCATCTAACTGGAGCCACTTCTTTCTGCTAGAAGGACCCAAAACCGGAAGTTCCTTCATCTTTGACAGTTCTGTTCTGAATTCGCAAACTGTCTCTGTAAAAATTTCATGTATTTTGTTTATTTTTTCCAAACCAATTATATGGAGTGACCAGGCTAGTACCCTAACTCTTTATCATTGTCGTCTGGTTCTCTTACACAATACAAAATTTGAACTCTGCATCTGTCAAAACCAGTGAATGGCACAAAGCATCAAGGCTACATGTAATAGAAGAAAAATTAAAATATAACTATTTCAAGACAGAAGCTCTCAGAAACCTTGCTGAACTTTATGTGCATGAAGCAGACTACACCCATAAGGAGCTGTGAGGAGGAGACTAAAGACAAGACAAATCATCAGTGTTCTTTTGTTTCTGCTACTCAACATAGTCACAACATCATAAAGCCATGGCCACGCATGTCATCCTATGTCATCATAAGATACAATGGTTTCCATTGTCCTGTATAACAGGAAAAACAATGTGGCTTAGGTTTTGTGGGTGTGGATGCATGCTGCTGGAAGGCCATATGGCTGTTGATTGTTCATTGCGGAAACTGGTTAATAGCTTGTTAACCTGTAAGCACAATTAGCATGTCAGTTACCCATTGACACTACATGGGTCATTAAGCAAAGCAGTATAATGGACAGGGGGCACGGCAGTCAGGAGGCCATGCAGTGAGCAAGATGAATTGTGCTCCAGAGGCGGGTCATTCCTGTTGAGCATTGAGGGAGTAGGATCCACCAGTCGATTTTGCGGATGACCAAGGGATGTTGGTGGGATGACAGAGCCAGACTTTGAGCATCCCAGTGGGTTACTGGGTGAGCAAGGGAGACCAAAGAGAGAGTCACACTGAATATAGAATATAGAAGAAAGTGTCCCAATTTTAACTCCTTGCTTTTAGGCTTGATTTTAACCTTTGTTTGGATCTATTCATTCATTCATTTACTAAACAATTTTATCTCCCACAAAAAGCACTTGTTTTTATGTATTATTTATTGAACTTACTGCACTTTTTCAGAAGTATTGTGACTATACTATAAACTGTCCTTTACACATTTGCACCAATTTGCTTGTGCCCTCACTGCATTAGCCCATCTCATTACATGACTACTGAAGTCCCACGGTAATGCCAGGAAAAATGGGTAATGCCAATGCTGCGGGTATCTGGAGCACCACACCCACCCAACCACATGCTAAAATGCCAAGCCTAAAGAATTCTAAATAAGTAAAAAAAAAGTTAAAAAATTACAAAATAAATGTAAGGCACACAAGGTAATAAAAATTAATACAAATTGCACACTGTAGTATTTAAAAAGAATTAAAAAGTGCACATAATTGAAATTGAAAAAACAAAAAATGTCTCATAAAGATATTACTGTAACTTCCAAGATTGCTGCTTGTAGGCTTTATCTACAGCAGAAGCAGCCACTCTGTCCTCCAGGTCCAAAGACCTTTGAACACTGGTCTCTGTTGAAATTAGAGCCAGAGATGAAAGCCCCTTCTGGCACATGGTACATTCCAAGTAAGATTTAGTCAATCTTTAAAATGAAAACCTTCTCTCACCTGAGGCAACAGTTATAGGAATAGTCAGGAGGAGATGAAGTGCAATACTTTAATTTCTGTAAAGGTCCGGTAGCTGTTCACTCTGTATGTATTTCAGCATGTCACTTGTAGATGCATGGTCAGGCAAAGTATGGACAGCATCCCTGATTTCCAGTTTAGCCTCAGTGTCAGATACCTTTGTCCCATTAGGCATTTTGTTTTAACCACTAGATCATAACAGGTTGGAATTCTACCATTCCTCACTATGGAATTAGTAATTATGAGCACTGTTATCTTTTCTGGGTCAAAATTGGTGACCTGGGTGCTGAGCGACTAAATTTAAAACTTCTTAAATCCCTGTCTCACTGTTACCCACTCAGTGTGTAGCTGAATTGTTGCTGATGATTTTGGCTGTACACTAGCCACATTGAAGCCTGGAAAGACTGAAGCCGAATTGTCTAAACAAATTAAGCAAATGCAATTTTCATGCTACAAGACGTACAACATATTAATGTACCGTCAATAGGCAGAGAACAAACTGACTTTATGTTTATCACAGAGTTCCTCATTGTCAAGGTGTTTTCAATTGCTTCTGTGACTTCAAAGTTTAGCTCAACTGGTGTGAGACACTCGCATTCAAGTTTTCATCAGTAGCTGGATGATTGACTTTGAGCCACTGATTTCTTCTACTAGTTGGATGCCAACTTTTATACTAACTGTAATTTTTGTTTTACTGGCAGATTCGATTACTTTTTCACTCCAGATAAGTTTTCAGCTATTTTCCTATGCTACTGTAAAACACTCTGTCCTTGCATTCAGAGTGTGTGAGATGCTCCTGTAGTTCAGTTCCAACACCCTCCAATTAAGTATGGGCATACTTAATGGAAACAACACAACAAATGATCTACTGCTTACCACTGTCCTGATTGTTCTTGTTTTTTCCAGACATGTAAATCCTTTTCATGATTTATGAAAATGGCAGCAATTACATTTAACACTACTACAAAAGTAATGTTCTTCACAAACAACCACACCCCCGGGATAGGTTCCAACTGTGTTGTTGTAATGAGTTGATGCTATGCATCAAGGGGGGATTTCCACAGATGTGTCTTTACAATGAGTATCTACTTAAATGGACACCCTCAAGGCCCCAACAACTGCCTGCCTTGCCTGTTCTGTAGCTACACCTCTATATATGCATGTGTGTTAATGAATGTGGTGAGTCCCATTCGTCCCACAATAATACATAGATACATTTTTTTAAAACATCAAGCCTTTTCAAACCTTTCATTGTATTCTCATCTCAGTATTCTCCTAATAATCTTCTAAGATTGCATTTTGGCTCTGTTATGTCCAATATCTGATGCCTAGTAAAAACACATGTAAATTCTATATATTGAAACTGCACAATAATTTGCTGGATTTTAACAATTTCATTGAAATTTAATGTTCTTTGCAAAGTCATATATTTTTTTGGAATTACCTAATAGTTTATCTTTGTTTGCCAGTCCATGTTGTCTCTCATTCTTTTCCTCCTCACTCAGCAGCAACATTTAAACTCAACAATAAAATTAACATTACATCGATAAAAATTTTCAGTATATAATGGAAAATTGGTACTGCTCTAAAATCATTTTACTATATCAAATTACTATAATGTGAGTGTTCTTCAATTTTATACCCTGTTTCATTCATCTTTTTTAATTCCAGTATTACATTGTTATATTGAGTTTTAGGCTTGTATGTATATGGAGGGAGTGAAACTGACTATGATCAAAAGAGGATGAAGGGATATTCAGGTTTACATTTATTATTGTTAGTTAATATATTAAAATCAAACTGCCTAAGTTTTCACATTGATGCAACAGCTATCTGTGATTCTGTACACAATGAACGAATAGAATTTGATATGTGTGATGTTGTTTAGTTTCTTGCTTCCAATGCTCCCCACGGCCCTGCAACAGAAAATGTACGTTCAGAGCTAAATTAACAGATTTATGGATGATCAACCAATCCAAATGAAAAAAGTAATAGAAATGAAGGCATATTTGTTCATGTTTTGTATTAAAATCAAGCTATAACAACTTACTACTGTTTTTCAGAAATTCTAAATTGCATTTTACCTGACATTATTACGCTGTAATAAATCAGCCTTTTGCATATAACTTAAGAATTTTTTATAATTGCTGGGCTTTTCTCATTAATGTATTGGTGCTAGTTTTTATACATGTGATTGTTTTTAGATCATAAATTATTTGTTTTTATCAATTATAGTGGTCGCAAGCAGCTCCCTCATTTAAAAGCTAATATTTTGCCTACTTACTGAATGTCCAATTTAATTTGCTCAGATATAATCTTTGTGAAATCCTATTTTATATTTTTATATTTTGCTATTTCACCCTGTCATAACACCATGATTCAAATTAAATAATTATGACCGCTTCTTGATAGTTCAATAACCTCTGTACTCTGATGTCTGTTATGGATATTATAGAACATCAAGTCAAAGCAGCAACCTCATTACATTGTGGAGTTTAAAAAATAAATATGTTGATTTAAAAAATTTGTAATTCTTTAATTATTCTAGAGTTTTTGTGCTTAAAGTTGAGGATGAATATGTTTCATTTAAAACATTTCTTGTTTGCTAATGTTGTTATTATTTTTATGGATATTGTTATATTAACCTAAACTCTGGAGCACATTTTACATTCACCCAATTGAAATACCTTGCATCATTCATTTCTCAATTGAAGCATTTTTGTATGTAGATTTTTAATGTACATTTAAAATGCTAAGCACTAATTCCTTTAGACCTTTATACATTTTATTGTGTGATTTATTTTAAATGGTCAATACAATTTACAATTTATTGTCAAATTAATTTAAAATCTACTAAAATCCTTCTAAACTAATGATAAATAAAATCAGGAAGTGACTGACTCTAAAAGGTTCCACTTCCTTTGCTATCACACCCCTACAAACGTTCTTACACCGCCAATTGTCTTCAGCCATCATAGATTTAACTGAATGGAGCCCACTTGTCTACAACAAAGACGTTTCTCAAGATTTGATGTTAAATATCTTACACTTGCAAGTCCCAACAGCTGGAAATAACATTGTTTACCAAAACCTTTATCATCAAAAAATGGAAGGATAGCAGTAACAATTGAGAGAAGAATAGTCAAAATTTGAAAATACTGAGAATCACCCAAAGGGCAAAACAGAATAATTACATTTTTATGAATGATTACTCAATTTTTAAGCTGAGCCTCCACTTGCAAACATTGTATTAACAATTCAGTTTAACCTCTGATTTAGTGTTTGTTCTGTGTATGTTGACAATTCATAAGCTTTATTGCAATGAGAATTACAATGTCTAAAGAGTTGCCTGGCTGTGAATATATAGCTCGGAAGCAAAATAGCACTAGGAGGCACTGAACAAGAGCAGGTCCTAGTGCAGTCCTAAGAGAAACAACCAAAGCAGACTGGAGTATCCTTAAAACTCATGCTAGTGTGGTAATTACACATTTTATATTTATGTTTTGTGTCTTTGTTAGTTTTTTATCAGGCAAAACTGATTTTTGGAGGTTTATAATCATTTTTGTTTGTTTTCACAAAATGTATTTTTATTTCATTTCTTTCTGATCTTTTGTTTATGCAGCATGGGTACATCAAATTACTGTGATTGGCTCAATTGTGACTTAAGCAGTAGTTATTTTATAAATTTGGACGCGGTTCTATGTTTTGGTGTTCCTTGGTTGGATAAACTTCAATCATCTTTACTTAGTTTGCCATTCTAGTAGGCCAAGTGCTAGGTTGTGTTTCGATTTTTTGATTTCATTTCAGACTTTGACTTTGATTTTTGGTCTTAAAAGTCAAATAAAATACACTTCCTTGATATTTGTGGCACCCAGTGTATTATTTTGGGTGTGGGTAAATGCTACAAGGTTGCTCTTGTATGTTATACATCAGTCTTAATATAGAAGGCAAAAGTGTACTTCTCTGTTTCAGATGCAACAGTGCAGGGGGCATCCCACAATGACTTATTGATAACATAATGATGGTCTGACTGCAGGCAAGATTCAGATGTCAGGCTACTTTCAAGTATGGCTTCCAGGATGATCAAGAAGAACAATGTGATATGTTGTTAGGAATTAGGAGGCAGTGAGACAGACTTTATGAGTAATGCTCACTATGCCACAAGAAATAACTTAGCTTTGTTATCATATGCTATATATGCAGAAAGTTAGCAGACATCCACGAACAAATGTCATTAAAGCAAGTTGGGGGCTTGTCTGTGACTGATGTTCTTAGGTCACTGATCCTGATGAAAAGATGGGCAATATACAAATCTTTTCAGATTCGCAAAAGCATTTAAACTTTTAATTTTCCCCTGTAAATGAAGTTCCCACCAAGGGTATTATTAGTAACCCAGATGTGTTTTTTACCATTGCAACACTTTTTACTCGACAAGTCATTCTTTGGACTGAAAAAAGGGTTCTAATACCTTACATGTATGTGAAAGTAAACACGTCTAAGAGACGATGCACTCCGTTCTGTTATATATTCCTAAAAATATGTACTTTTTTAGATGATCTTGACCCACATTGAAAACACAGAATAGTATACTGTAGTAACATTAAAAAGTCAAAAAAACCCTTCCAAAAAACCTTGGATGTGTCAGTGTAGATAGACTTGATGGCCAAGTGAAAATGTAGCTCACATAGCCATCATCATGCGGCCATCTGCCTGATTCTCTTCACTAACCCTATTTGTCTAGACAGTCACCATAATAATGAAAGGTTTCACACTAATTTTTAATGTTCAGAATTATTTTACTTTAATGTAGCAAAGATTTGCAAAAGGTTTTAAACAAAACAGAATCACTTTAACTTATCATTCTTTACATTGTAATATTTAAGCACAACAATGTTCAAGGCTCTGTACCTTGTGACCCAGAACTGAATCAATCAGGTTCAATAAAAAAATGGATGAATAGATATTTTTCAATTGACATCACATGTTAATATACAGTATATTCAAGTACAAGTAAGCAGCACTACTCTGTAGTTTTAATGTTTGAAATCACAATAAATAGAAATAGAAACTATATGCTAGGACCAGAAGCTAAAATGCCTTTATTGATGAATGAAAACATTACATCTTGCATGAAGAAGAGGCCTGTGTTGCCTTGAATGCTTGCATATTATAATCCTTTTAGTTAGCCAATAAAAGTTGTCATTTTACTTGACTTGGTGAATCAAAACGAAAATTGTTTTCTTGAGTCAGAAAAGTCATAAACCTTGAAATCAAAAGAAACCTGCAACCAAATCCTAAAATATTAATTAGAATTCAGAAGATAATGAAACTGTCCTATTCTGATTTAATCTAATCATTTTATTTCTGTTTGTGCATGCATTTCATTCATGCTAATAAAGTTTACATACATTTACTACTGGAAAACTGGCATGTTTCTTAGGGGAGAACAGTGACATAGCTATAAAAAACCTTACTGTCTAACTTCTCAATAACTAATCCATAACTACACAGATTTTTAAAAATGTATATATAGCAGAAGTGTATTCCAAAGATTTTTATTGGGATTTTAAGATTAGGTGTTTTAACCAGCCTGTTCTCACTCTCCCTTTCTGGACAAAACATAAATTCACCTTTGTGCTGAATTTGAATTTTCTTTTGTTTGATGTCTACAGTTTAAAGTGACTCAACTTCAGTTTTTGACTCATATCCGATTTTTTTTTGTTTGACTGTTCAAACTTTGAGTCCCTATAGATTTCTATCATGACTGTACACCATGTGGTAAAATTTAATAAAGCAATTTTGCCTATATAGATTGATTTCTTGGTTTTTAGGATATGTGACACCGCCATGAAAACAAATATCATGCTGGCTGTTGTGCTACATCACATTGATATCAGTGAAGAATGTTTGAAAATTTGTCACCTCATGATGGCAAAGAAGAGAAAAAAAAAATGAAAGGTGGTAGCTGTTATTTTAAATGTAATTATCATTGCCATATCTACACACATAAACATGAGGATAAGAGGGAGAACCCATTACTTACAGGTGTGAAATGTGGAGTGTTTTCATGCGAAAAGAACAGTCTGACAATTTTAGGATGTTGTTGGGGATGTACGATTACTTATGTTAACATCCATCCTCAAGGCACTCTTGGAAATATACAGGCTTGTGGTGTGTCCCTTGTATCAGAAAATGCATAGTTATTGAATTGTACTGCTTGGCAACAGTCTCCCCAAATACGCATTGAGACTATAGTCTTGAATTTTTTTTAATTGGTTTATTGAGATGACAATGCAATCCATCTTTTCAGTGAAGAGAAATAACAAAGGTGGCATAATAACTGCAGTAAAATTAGTTGGGTAGTGCACATTTCCAGACAATATTAATTTAACCAGAAGTGAACATTTTAAGATATGGAAAGGAAATTATTATTGGCATAGGCAGCCTGCCCAACTTTGTATTATATTTTTTTTAATTTCAGGTAATATTCTTCCATTTTAAGGATGTGTGATTTTAACATTGCAGAAGAATAGTAAAAAGAAAGTTAACGACACTGCACTATGAAGACAATTTAGCTCCCTAAAAAGTACTGTACAAACTAGGAGTAATCTACATTAATTAAGTGATCCACAATTAAAACACATGCCACGTCCAAGACATTATTTTTAAATCCATTAGAGGGTTTAGAAGAAGAATGAATGAATGTTTTTTTTCATGCTGGTAAACATCAGCGTGCTATATTATTATTAAGTCAAAACTAATTAGTAGAGTTAATTTGCTGCCTGGCTAGTTTACAGTTAAATCTAGTACAAATATATTCTTCATCTTTTAAATTAAATACTTACTCTAAACTCAGTTTCCAAAATCAATAACCAATATCTGTCACAAAAAAAACAACTTTTTACTGCATTCCCAGAACTTCTTAGTCCAAAATTATTCATGCAAAACAGAACATCACTGATGCTAAGGGATGTGTCTTTAAGCTAGCACATTTTGTGATTAGGTTGTAAAAAATGTAATTATACTGTAGCAGCCAAACGTTTCATTTGTTTAAAGCTAGTGTATTCAAATCCATTGAATAATCAAATTGATTTTAATTAAGACATGCTTAATAGACTGTTGCAGGCTCCTATTCTAACAATGGCTTTCATTGATAAAAAGTACAGATGTATAAGTTAGATGGGGAGCTAAAAAAGAACATTGTACATTTTACTGGGTACTGTATTTTAAAAGCGATATTCAAACTCCCATTCTGTTGAAGCTGAAGCCCTGTTTCCATTTTTAAAAATGGCAGAATCATCATAAGATGCCTGTAGTAATTATTAAGCAATCAGCAAGACGTCAGATAAACATGCACTGCATGTTTTCCTGTGTTGCAGTAACTTTAAATTTTTCAGTCCAACATCTGTCAGACACTCTTTATTCAGTTACCAGCTTGCAAAATACTAAGATCTGTCCTATAAAACCAGGGTGCAAGGTAGAATCCAAACCTGTATACGGTGCCATTCTACTGCAGTGTATATTCATATTCACATTTTTATTCATGTAACCATACTCATACCAACCAATTTAGTGTCACCAATTAATCCAATGCTGTTATATTTACGGTTTGTACCACTTTTACAGTTTTCTGCAATCTGAGTAAACAAAAGAGAGATTTGAGAAAGAATACAACACATTTTGTCAAATATTAGGCCAAGGTGAATTCTGCATTATTGTTTTAATTCAGATACAAAGTTTGCTGAACATGTGACACACAACTATTTTTATGGGTGTATATAACTTATGGCTCGTGTGCTTAAGTAGTTTGGTAAAAAAGTAATAGTAGACTTGGAAAAACTAATGCCATAGGACATTCTGGCACTTGTCAAAGTGTTAGTGGTTAGCTAAATGTCATTTCTGATTACTCACAATTCCCAACTATAACTGACAAACCATGAACCTTTACAGAATTCATACAAAAGTACTGACAATTGGTAGATCCTTATTTTGACTCTGATTATTCCACTAGTCATTTTTGTAATAGTTATCTTTGACTCACTGTCTTTTTGAACCTTTAGATTTTTTCAGCAAAATGTGGCTGATGAAAGATGTAATTATGTTTTTATATTAAAACATTGTCTCTTGCTTTCCATCGAGATGTTTTGTCAGAACTTTAAATGATTGTTTCATACACGGCACAGACATCGCTTTATTTCTACACGTGAACTTCAGAGACACACGTTGAGGATATTACTTTGCACAGTTAAGCTCTGCCATTTTCATTTTTGGTCTATGTGGAATGATGGCTGAAAAATAGAACACAGCAACTAAACTGAATTTATCCCGAATCATCAAACTGACAGTAATTACTTTTACTGTATATACATCTGGTTCTTTCCAGTTACCTTTTTCTCTGATAAGACTGGACACTCTGAAAGCTGTCAGAAATAAGAAAGGAAAACAATGACAAAACCTTATATTTCTTCCTCATTATTTTTTGCTATTCACTGTCACAGGATGAGTTTTAAACAATCACATTCCTGCACGAAGAAAAACATTTTCAATTTATTTTTATATAGCACATATCCATGCAGTGGCTCAAAGTGCTGCTACACTTACAATATTGTACACAAAATGTTATTTTTTTATTTGCTTAGATATTTGGGTTGTTACAGATTCTGATAGTGTCAGTTTACTTTCTTTTGTAGCAAGTAATGCCTGACTCTGTTCACAGTATAGAGTGCAACAAAGCTACAGCTACAACCAACTCAAATAAACTTTGTGTAACTTTCCAACCTGCTGTTTTTTTATTCATTTCACCCTATATACTGTCACAGCTTTCTCGTGGTGCATGATATAGGTGCATGGGGAAACTACTGAAGAATTCCAGAGCTTGTTCTGCATTCTTTCAGGGGAAGATGGGAAGTCCTTGAAACCAAGAGTCACCAAGTAAAGTTATCAGAGGCAAGTTTTATCAGCCAAATTTGACACATTTTAGGTAATATACATGAGAGACTAGCACTCAAGAAATAAAGAATGAAACATTTCTAAGAACAGATTGGAGAGGCAAAAAACATATTGATAAATGTTCTTCTTCTTGGGTAAAATGCCAGTCCTGCGAGAAGACAGGATATACATAATTATATGTAACAGGTGATCTCAGCTTCTTATATTGTCCCTCTGATCACAATATATACTATATAAATGTTGGATACCTGGTGATGCCCAGTGTGGGGACACCAACAACATTTCAGAATGAAATGAAATTTGCAAGGTGGACAAACATAAGCAGTGTAGGACAGAGTGGGCATTGCCCATTCTGCTAGATTTTTTTAGTGGCATGCCAGGCCTGTTAAGACAGCACATTGAACAGGGATGCAGAAATCTAGCATCACATCCCCTCAACTTGCATTCTAATGTGTGTGACTAAACTTAAGTTTTTACCAATCTCAGTATTCACTTCATCTAATAACAAAGGTGTAAATCAAAGTTGAACTGACATCTTTGTAGAGGCCTATTCAGGCCAGAAGGCACCAAATAGACATTGAAGTCCAGAGCAAAAAGCTATAATTCAATGAGTGACAACTGTGATGGACAAAATAACAGTCCTACAAAAAGGCACTGATTTTGTAACACAAAGTGACATCAATACAATCATGAAAGTGTCCTTCAAAAACTAGCTGTGCTTAAATCTCTCTGGGAGCTTTCTGGGCACTCTCTCTAAATTGACTCTCTGAAACCGATTCCTTCCTGAAACCTAAAAGCTGAGGAGCTGCTCCCTATTTGGGGAACTAAAAGCTGACAATTTATTCTCTTTTATAACCAGAAAGCTGTCAAGCTAAGCCAGATGGGTAAGAATACTGAGAAACAGCCATTACTTCAAGAAGGGAACTTCAGTATCTAAGCTCTCATGCCTAGAAGAGTAATGCTTTTTCCCCCTATGAAGTTACAGATGACACAGCAAAGGGCTTAACTGGGGAAAGCACCAAATACAATAAAATAAGACCACGTCTCAAAGAGAAAGAGTGAACTCCAACGCAAGACACAATCCTCCACTTGAACTCGGAGCAACAGCCACAACTCCACACAACACTGGACACTATCATTAAAGACTTGGTATTGTAAAATTAGAGCTCTAAATAACCAGTGAAAGCCAGCCTTTTCTGTGTCATATGTTTGTCAGTCTTGTATCCTGTTTTATATGTCAATAAACAGTATATGCCTGCGGTGGGTTGGCACCCTGCCCAGGATTGGTTCCTGCCTTGTGCCCTGTGTTGGCTGGGATTGGCTCCAGCAGACCCCCGTGACCCTGTATTCGGATTCAGCGGGTTAGAAAATGGATGGATGGATGGATAAACAGTATATGCAGTTATCATATTTCTATAATTCTTGTGTCTACCAATAAGTTGTATTATTATGTTTCTTAAAACAAATGTGCCTCAGTTACCTTGACAGAAGTCTAACATCTAGAAACCCACCTCTTAAAACAGAGAAATTAAATAAAGTAGGAGCATTACCAAACTATTCAATTGATTTCCAGCATAGCTGAAAGCAAATTAATAATTAATTATTGAAGTTAAATCTCTTCATCTTGCTACTTGATGCTGTGTAAACTGTGAGTACCAACTAAATGTTGGAACAAATCACAGCTTTTATCATGTACAAATGATGAATCGGTGCAAAAATTTAGCAGTGATATGGAGCTGCATGCCAGACAAACACACACACAAATGCAAACTCAGCTCCATATATTAGAATTATATACAATATAGATCTAATTTACATGAAAGCTCAATACTGTAGACTTCAAACAGGAAGCCTTATGGTGAGAGGATCTCTAATAGTTGTAGCTTTGGCCAACAGACCTATTCACTCCTACATTTGGGAAAAAGAACTGAGATGCATTTGAAGTGATGAGAGATTAGATTTTACTCCCATGTTCTCCAAACAGTATGTCTAACTGGCTATTGACCTACTTGTTATCCTGTTCATCCCTGAATAGTCTGTAGGGCACAAAGGTTGAATAAAATATTAGTAATTCTGGATAAATGCACCAAAGAATTAACATTGGGTCTGTCATTTATAATGACACATCCATTCTTGTTTATTTCATTTCAAGCAAATAACATTCCATTCACTCAAGTCATACTTAACAAACCAAAATTCAACCCCCACTTAACAGAAAGAGAGGAGAGCCAACAACCAGAGCAAATCTTTAAAATCAGCAAGGAAGGAAAAGTTTCTTTTTCCACAATATAAATGCTTATTCTAAAATGTTATTGATTAAATCCTGCCATATTTTTAAAAAGTTCTGAACAGATCCTCTAAGGGAGTATTTGATTTTTTTCCAGTTTCAAATAATACACAGCATCAGTTACTCACTGACTAAAAAGAGGTGGAGTGGAATGTTTCCACCTGAGCCAAGATAAGCCTATGTGCTAGTCGGGAGGTAAAAGCAATTACAGTTTGTTTGTCCTTCTCCACTTTAAGCCCAACTGGGAGTACACAGCTGTTAATGGGTAAGGAATGATTATGATACCAAGGCTGTCTGAGAGGCATTCAAAGATATTTGTCACAAATGATGTTAATTTGGTGCACACCCAAAACATGTGGCTCAGTGAGGCTGGAGCTAGACTGCAACGTTCACGGGTTGTGTCTTGCCCTGGATACATTTTGGATAATTTAAAACAAGATAAATATGCTTGATAAAAGATTTTAAGTTGACTGATTGAAAGCTTTGACTTTACAGAGCTTGATGAATGGCTGTCTTCCACTCCTTTTCTGAAATATTAAGTGAAAAGTATTTTCCCCGCCATACCCTGAGATCTTTGAAAGGAAGGAAGTTTAAAATGCTTGTATATAATACAGAAATGCTCTCTGAGTTTTCCATACTGATCAGTATTTCTTCTGGAATAGAAATAGGTGGAAGGAGAGGAAAATTGGACAGGTTCCATTTAGCAAAGTTTCTAATTTGAAATTGGTGGGAAAATGTGTTGATAAGAAGCTAAATTTAAAGCATAACTGTTCATAGGATGCAAAGACATTATCTATATACAGTTCTCTAATTGTTTTAATCCCAAGCATTTCCAAACATTAAATACTGTGTAGGTTTGAGAGGGAAGAAAAAGGTGGTCTCATGTAGAGGTGCAACTGATAAAAGCTTATCTGCCTCAAAGTGATTCATTCATTGGTTCCATATTCTGAGAGAATGAAGGGCAATGGCATTAGTAGTGTAAATGATTTGTTAATGTATATATATGGGGATGCTTTGAAACAGAAAAAGAATCTTGGGAAGGATGTTCATCTTGATAGTGTTGATTCTCCCTGCTAATGTGAGATGGAGGATAAACTTCATGTCTTGTTTATTTTTTTCACACAGACAGCAAAACTTTGTTGACAAAGAACTTTATATTTACTTGTGATATTTACGCCTAGATATTTAAACTGATTTGCTAAAATAAATGAGAGGGTGTCCAGTTTAATCTTGTGTGATACAGAGTTCACTGGAAAAAGAACACATTTATTCAGATTGATTTTGAGTACAAATATCTTTTGAAATTTTGCTAGTGTTTTTAGGACTGCTGGCATGGAATTTTGTGGGTCTGATATATACAGTACCAGTCCTGTTAAACACCTTTATCTCTGATGCATTTTGAAAGTAAACAGCCAATGGCTCAATGGTGATTTCAAGAAGTAATGGTGATAGGGGGCATCCTTGTTAAATATCACATTCTAGTTTGAAGTAATCTGAAATAATGTTAATACAAACAAAGGTTTCTGTACAGGTATAAAGTAGTTTGATCCATGCATATAGAGTATGTTTGAGCCAATACCCAAATTTGTGAAATGGGGTGAATAGGAAGTCCCATTAAACCATATCAAATTTTCTGCATCCATCATCATTGGTCTGTATGATGTTAAAATAGTGGAGCTAAGTCATTTGAAATTTTTTTATAAAATTCCACTGGATAGCCATCAGGGCCTGCTGCTTTCCCACTTTGAAGTGAGTTTATAGCATCTAGTAATTCTGAGAGTGTCAGTGGTTTATCCAGTTCCTCTGCACTAAAAGTATCTACTTGTGGTACCTGTAATGCATCAAAAAACTCATTATATAGTGCCTTCTTTAAACTGAGTGGAATATAAGGGCTTATAGTACTCTATAAATGGGTAGGTTACATCTTATGGTCAATGATTTTATCTTCATCTGTGTTGGTTATTACTACTATTGCATTGTGCTTGTGGATTTGCTGAGCTAAAATCTTATTAGCCTTCTCTCTGTGTTCATAGTAATGATGTTACAATTTAAAGATGAGTTGTTCCATTTCTTTATTTGTCAAGAGGTTAAATTTTGATTGCAAAACTTGTCTTTTCCTGTAAAGTGCCTCATTTGGAGACTTTGGGCTTCATGTATAATGCTTTGCATAGGATTCACACTAAAACATTGCATACAGACAAAAATGGAAATGTGTGTATGCACAAAAAAATTCAGATGCACAAAACCGTGCGAAAGCCAACTTCCACGCACTTCCGCTCCATAAATCCCAATCAAAGTGAAATGTAACACACATGCACACACCTGCTGGCCCACCACAACTCCTCCCAGAATTTCACGTTTTGATATGCAAATCAATATAAATATCACTTTCCATTCAGTTTTTGGTTAAAAGACAATGGCAAAAGCATGTGAAAAAAAGAAGAATTTCAGCGAATGCGAAATGGAGGCAAGGAAAAACGTACTATTTTTTGACTTACGCAGTGGTATAAGCAACAAAAGCGTGGTGGAGATACTCAAAAGTTCAAGTTCAGAAAGTCACACAGTGCCCAAAATAAAAACGAAGTGATTAAATATCATAGTCGATGTGAAAAGGCGAGTTGCAACCTGCTGTCTGTTCATTCTGTTTCAGACAATCTTACAAAAGCTGATCCCCATGCGATGGTCAGGCGGTGATGGCGCTGCTCTGCCGAGCAAGTCTTCAACCACTGGCTGCTCACAATCCTCTGCCTTGGAAACCGCTGGGTGACCATCTGGCTGTGTGTTGACAGGCATTGTTCTGGTGTCACAAAATGCAATGCTGGATGTTGTAACCCAATTTCATCTTCTTCGGTTATAGTCTTGAATAAAAGCAGACTTGTTCTGTTATATTTATACCTTTTGTAAAAGTGCTTATTTGATATTTGGACTTCAGTCTTTATATATTATACACTTCATGTCTACATTTTGTTGTTAGTACTAAAACAGGGAGAAAGTTTGTCTTTTAGGTATGTGTTCAACATTTCTTGCATTTCCTGTCATTATACACTTACATAAATTTTTGTAGACACGGAACACACGTGAAATGCATGTTGTCACACACATGCGAGTAGGAGGCAGCTAAAGGGCTAGTGTAATTGTAATAAAACATCCAACCAGGGGACGGCGGAGTGCGCTGGCTGTCTTTCTCAGTTCCCTACAGACCTTTCCCGGGAAATCCTGCAAGGTTCTGGCGCCTCTGAAGACGTCACTTCCGAAGCCGGCCCCTTTGACGTCACTTCCAAAAACGGCCCCTTTGATGACGTCTCTTCTGGTTCCGGCCCCTTTGATGACATCAGTTCCTCCATCTTAGGCTACTATAGCCAGTTCTGTTTTGGAATCTGCGATATGCACATCGTGTATTTGATTCAAGAAAACCCTTTTGCAGCTGGGAAAAAACAATATACGGGTGGCTGGTCCAAACCTTTATAATGTCTTGGACTCATTTTTATGACAGTGGCATAGCCGGCAGGATGAAGTCCCAGAAGAAACCAGGGCTCGGACATGTAAATAACCAGATAGTAAAGTACCGGGGCCGAGCTTCTGGGGGAGGAGTGTGTTTGGGGGTCAGGAAGGACTCAGTACAGGCTCCACTCCTCAAATACAAACCCCGGGCTTATAACTTACCAAATGGAGAATGTGAAGGGGACATACAAGCGTAGGCTGGTTTCTAGGGATGAAACAAAAAGGGCTTACAGTGATCTCTTGCTATATCGCACTTCGACCTTCGCAGCTTCACTCCATCGCGGATTTTAAATGTAAGAATATCTAAATATATATCACGGATTTTTCGCTGGTTTACGGATTTCTGCGGACAATGGATCTTTTAATTTATGGTACATGCTTCCTCAGTTGGTTTGCCCAGTTGATTTCGTACAAGGGACACTATTAGCGGATGGCTGAGAAGCTACCCAATCAGACCACATATTACGTATTAAATAAAACTCCTCAATGATATACGATATGCTTCCCACGCTGTGCTTCGCACATTTCAAAGCTCTAACAGCCCGTATTGATTTTTGATTGTTTGATTTTCTCTGTCTCTCTCACTCTCTCTGACATTCTCTGCTCCTGACGGAGGGGGTGTGAGCAGAGGGGCTGTTTGCACAGTGGCTGTTTGCTTAGAAGATACGGACCCTAACCCTCTAGTGGATTTCCTAGAGATCACGTCCTACTGAATAAGTCTCTTACACATACATCGGAGCCTGTTTATGATTTCCTGGACCACCAGGCGTGCAACCTACCCAGGAGCGAGGCGGGATGTAGGTGGAAGGGGGGAGATAGTTTGTGTGCTCTTGCCAACCCCCTGACGTTTTCAAATACAGGATCTGTAGTCATTAATGGTTATAAACTCCTTGCCCTGTTTGATTCCGGCAGTTTCCATTGTTGATTGCCGATATGTTTTACCGCGACATAGAATTAAAAAAAAAGACCAGTATTAAATGTATTCACAGAGACATCCGGATGTACAACACCGCCCTGTGTTTCGTGAGTCAGGGAGTATTGCTAAAAAAACATCCCATGGCGATCCACCCTAATCCTCCCTTCTCAGCGATTCAAGGGCGGGACTGGTCAGAAAATAAATGCGGTAAACTATTGACTATACCTGATAAAAACTTAGGCCTCGTTATAGATGGGGATAACTCGTCTCAAGCTGTCTCCATGCCGTGTACACAGCCAGTGAAGAGAGATACGGAAGTGCACAACGAGGACGGGGAGATTCCTGGTCCGTCGCAGGCGAACACGTCATCCACCCACGCCTCGACGATTTGGGAGGAATCCCCTCCCCTTAAGGTCAGACCAGACCCTATCTCCGATATTTACTTTCAGTTCAAACAAACACCGGCTTCTTTAGGGAGCAATGGAATGATGACTCCCTAAAACGGCTTCTTTAGGGAGCAATGGAATGATGACTCCCTAAAATTTGCAAAAAGTGCAGTAGTCCTTGTCAACGGCCAATGCACACACCAGCCCATGCCACAAAGACCTCACTTTTTAATAGAAAATGATCTATTATATCGGGTCACGGAACATGGGGCGGAGGTCCGGAAACTGTTGTTAATTCCACGAACTTACCGGCGGCAGGTTTGTGAATTAGCTCACACCCACCTCCTTGAAGGCCATTTAGGCTCCAAAAAAACTTTAGAGCGGATTAAGCTCAGATTTTATTGGCCAGGAATTAACGAGGAGGTTTGCTGTTTTTGTATTTCTTGTCCAGAATGTCAATTGCGGCAAATTCCTAGAAAGGACCATGCTCCTCTCGTTCCCCTTCCCTTAATTGATGTCCCCTTTGAACGAATCAGGGTCGATATTGTAGGACCCTTGGAGCCCTCAGCCAGAGGACATAAATATATATTAGTCCTCGTGGATTATGCAACCTGATATCCGGAAGCTGTTCCCTTGCGCTCAGCTACATCTAAAGCAATCGCACTGGAATTCGTAGGAGTATTTGCGCGTGTTGGTATTCCTAAAAAAGTCCTAACGCACCAAGAAACACCTTTTACCTCAGAGACGTTCAAGGAAACGGCCAAGTTACTGAAAATAAAGCACTTAAAGACCACGGTGTATCATCCTCAAAGTGACGGTCTAGTGGAGAGGTTTTATCAGACTCTCAAGCAGATGCTTCGCAAGGTGGTCAGCAGGGATGAGAGGAATTGGGATCAACTCCTCCTCCTCGTTCTCTTTGCCTATAGGGAAGTCCCACAAGCCTCTACGGGGTTCCCTCCTTTTGAATTGTTATACAGACGACAACCCCGAGATATATATTGGATATTTTGAAAGAAGATTGGGAAGGAGAGGCTCTTCCCTCTACAAATATTTTAGAATATATCACACAGTTACGCGATAGATTTGAGAAAATTCAGCCTATTTTAAAAAGCCATATGGAAGAGGCACAAGCAGCACACGCCCGTTATTACGATCGTGGCATTACACTCCGAGAATATCAGCTAGGGGATCATGTCATGGTATTAATTCCCACCTCTTATCCTAAATTACTCGCCCATTGGCAAGGCCCTTATGAAATTAAGGAGAGAAAAGGATTGGTCGACTATTTGGTGAAACAACCCAATCGTAGACCAACTGAGCGGGTTTATCATGTGAACTTGCCTAAGCTGTGGAAGGAAAGGGAACCAGATCCCTCCTCCGTTCAGCCCTGCTCATTCTTTGCTCACATAGACGCCCTTAATTTCAGCGAGGAATTAACTTATAGACAAAGACAGGAGCTGGAATCAGCTATCCTGTCCATCTCAGAGGTGGTGAGTGAAAAACCCGGAAGGACCTCTTTGATTGCACACGACATAGTGACTGAACCAGGGGTTATAGTCCGAGAGCGCCCCTATAGACTTCCTGAGGCAAAGAAAGCAGAAGTGGAGCTGGAAATCAAGCGGATGCTGGAACTAGGAGTGATTGAGGAAATTTATAGTCCCTTGTCCAGCCCAATTGTCTTGGTTAGTAAGCCTGACGGCAGTTGGAGATTTTGCAATGACTTCCGTCAGCTTAACCAGGTCTCCCTTTTTTGATGCTTATCCCATGCCTCACGTGGATGACCTCCTCGAGAGACTTGGACAAGCTGAAATTTTGACCACACTTGACATGACAAAAGGGTACTGGCAGATTCCTTTAACGGACTCTGCGAAGGTCAAGACCATGTTCAGTACTCCTAGCGGACACTGGCGGTATTTTGTTCTTCCATTCGGGTTACACGGCATTCCTGCGACTTTCCAGCATCTGGTGGACAAATTGCTCCAACCCTACAATGCGTATAGTGCTGCCTATCTGGATGACGTCGTCATCTATTCCAGCACATGGAAGGGACACGTACAGCAGGTCACTGCGTTTTTGCGGGCACTAGGAGATGCCGGGCTTCATATTAATCCGAAGAAATGTTTCTTTGGATTGAAAGAAGCTAAATATTTGGTGGGTCGGGGTACTGTGAAACCACCAACCCCATTTGACACGGCTGTTTTCACATAAAGACGCGCTATAGCTCTGCAGTGTACCACGATGCATACTAAAGCCCCCCCCAGGTTGCTGACACACAAACGCTGGCGAAGCTGCCTTCTTCGTATCTCACGGTCACTTGATTTTCTTTTTATTCAGTTTTATTGAGTGTTCCTGACAGTCCCCGCATGTTGCTGTATGCTGTTTCTTTTGTACTCCAGGACATGCAGAGGAGAGAATGGTAAAGAGCAGTAACTTCGGCGCTATATGCAATCATCAGACACTCCCCATCTCCCCTTTGTTTTGTTATACTTTTACACCAACATATGTTCCTGTGTTTGAGCATGCTCAAAAAATACACGTGTAATACCACGAAAAGTAACTAATAGAATATTATTTGAAAACGAACAGCGTCAGATCGGGTGTGAATTTATGCAGGAACTGGAAATTCTCTGATGTGGGACCTTCCCCCAGGGAAGAAAGTACAGTGTCAGGTGCTCATTCAGTGTAATAGGAGCCATAGCACAGAGAGGTGTGTGCACTGCAACAAGTACACGTGTCGTAAATGTAGGAAGGACGGTCCTTGGGTGTCTGGGAACTGTTAATATTTGAATGTGATGATTTTATATAGCACAGAATGGAAATCAGCACTTCTTAGCATTGCACCATGCAAGCTGTCATATCAATCGCCTACTGTAACTTGCTTTCTTTTTTCTTCGGTTATACAGGTAGTCTTGAATAAAAGTGCACTTGTTTTGTTTGCGAAATGAAGTGTCTGCGTGCACTTTTCGTGGCATTACACGTGTATTTTTTGAGCATGCTCAAACACAGGAACATAAGTTGGTGTAAAAGTATAACAAAACAACGGGCAGATGGGGAGTGTCTGATGATTGCATATAGCGCCGAAGTTACTGCTCTTTACCATTCTCTAAAGGCTGCCCCAAACCTTTATAATGTCTTGGGCTCATTTTTATGACAATGTGTTCCAAATAAAGATATATTTTTTAGCCTATACAGCTCTAGGTACTACTTCACTCCCTGATAAACAAGGCTTGAGCTGGGAGAGCGATTTTTGTCGTTTCTGTGGCAATGGGAGGATGGGATAGTAGGCTGCTTGCTGCTTGGGCTTATCCACACATTTATAAGACAAAAGACGCTGATAGAGAGGTAAGAGTGGATTTAAGGTGGGCCAGATTTACAAGTTTTTTAGTAAGCTTTGGTAAATCTAGTGTTAAAGGTTGCAGTAAAGTAAGTAAGCATTCTTTATGTCTTTTGTATCCTGAAGCTGTTTTTCATTTTTCTTGTTCATATCCTCTATATCTTTCTTTATATCCTTTATATCCCTTACAACCTGCATTATATCACTGTTTATATTATTTATGTCCCCACCACCACACCTCACTCCCAAGTGCGGCAATCATCACCTTCAGCTTGGACCAGTTGAGGAGTTGGGAATCTAGTGGGGTCAATGCTGCTGTCTCACAGCTGGTATTACCTGTAGCTGACAGCAGGAAAGGCCATGCTGATTTCCAATAATCCACCTGGAATCAACATATTTTCCTTACCCGCCTCACTCACAATTTCACTCCCAGTTTCTCTCTCAGCTGGAGCCAGCATCAAATCTTAATCGATCTTTTCCTCAATGGACAAGACCAAAAATGACAAAGCCATTCTAATGTGTTATTTAAAGCTCAACAGGGATAATTAGATCAAAAAGGCAGTGATAACAAATTGTTACCTTATAAACCTTAGAACAGAACAGCAAATAAAATTGTTGCATCCAATCAAAATGAAAGCCAGAGTTATTAAAACAAACACAAAAGTTTACGTCACTCCTCTCCATTCTAAGGTCCACTTCTAGAAGTGTTACTTTACATTTTCAGAACCACTGAGATAGCCATGAACAATGCTGTTTTCATATTATGTCTTGTTCTAATTAACTCAAAGGTATCTGTGTCACTCTGTTATAATTACCAAACACTACTAGATATATGTCTCAGCAACTTAACTTTAAAAATGTATTTTTGACAGTGTAGCAAACATGGCTCTGACTGTTCCAGACAGATTATGTCAAAAGGAAGCTAACTTGATGAATATGCAGTCAATGGATAAAAATTCTGAATACAAATACAGATGTATATAATTAACATTTGGCTTTCAGAACCTGCTATGCACTCTGCCTCACTGAGAATTTCTTAAATCAAAATTTTCATGACATATATATCAAACCAGCAAAGTTTTTTAACACACTGTGTTGATCCACCACTGGAATACATGGAAGAATAGTTATTTATTTTGAAGTATGCAAAAAAATCTCTATATGACATAATGAAGGCTATCAAACAAGCAAACAAAGGATAATTGAATAATCCTGAAGCTCTGCTTAGGAATGCCAATTCACAGTGCATGTAGCAGAATGTAGGGTTGCATATTATCATGAATTTTCATAAACACCTCCATTAATACATAATTACCAGATAAGCTAAATACCTATAATCACCAGTTTTGGTTTTAGTTTTTAATAAAATTAAAATCATGCTGACTCACAACTACATACAACAGGTTACCAGTATCTGCCGAAATGGTGTCTCTTTGAAATTTGCACATTCTCCTATGAGCTTTCTCTAGGGGCTTTATTTCAATATCACATACCAAAAAATAAGTCTTATGTTAACTGATACATTAACATTAATGAGTAAGTGTGAATGTGTCCAATGAATAACTGTCGTTCTTTCTAGTGTGTTTGTTGCTGCTTTTTGTCTGAAGCTGTTACATAATCTAGAAGTGAATATATATATATTGTGAGACTTGCCCGGACACCACTAGTCGGGGACCACATCTTTATAAAAGTCACATGTTTATTACACACCTACAAATACATGAATAAAGTCCCAACACCAACACAATGCACACAGCAATAATCACCCACAATGAACTCTTCTCTATCTCTGTCTCTGTCCTTGGCTTTGTCCTGCTCCCACTCCCGATTCTAGCTCACCGACTGTTAGGAGGCGACGCCTTTTATTTCCCACCTGAATGTGCTCCAGGTGTCCGATGACGAACTTCCGGCAGCACTTCCTGGTGTGGCAGAAGTGCTGCCCTTTGCACCGGAAGCACTCCAGGCATCCCTGGCAGGTTCCTCTGCCATTTTGCAGTGTGTGGCGGAAGAAACTGTCTCCAGGTCCCTCGAGGCTTAAGTCGTCCCCTGGCGGTGGCCACGGGTCGCAGAGAGCCTATTATGATTTAACTGAGGAGCAGGCTGCTGCTTATGACGTTCTAAAGTTAGAGGTATTCAAGTGCTACAGCGTTTCTCTGGAGCAGCAGGCGAGAGAATGAAGGGAGTGGCAGTTTGACCCTGAGAGGCCACTGAGAACCCAGGGCTTTGTCGATGGCTATGGCTCGACATCAATAGTTCTTACAAAATGGCCAAGCTTTTAGCTTTATTCATGCCCTCCCTGAACATATCGCCCAGCAGGTCCGGAAACATAACCTTGATAATATGGACACCTTAATTAAGATCGCAGAGCGCCATTGGGCGGCTTGCAAATCAGAACGGTTCTCTCGCCGAGCCCATGTGGGGCAGCTCCTGAGCACCCCCGACAAGCTCCCAAACCTGCCGTCCATAGACAGGACAGACCAGCTAATCTGCCCCACTGTTACAAGTGTGGCGAGATTGGACATCTGTCCCCTAACTGTACCTACAAGCCCATGGATTGCTCGTTGGGGAGGGGAGAAAGGTATTGTGCCACAGTGACTAACCCGTTATCTTTTCCTTATACAGGTGCAGTTATTATAAATGGCAGAAAGGTAAGGGCAATGTTTGACTCTGGGAGCAACATTTCCATTGTTGCTGCCCGTTTAGTTTTACCGCAACAGTGGACTAAGATAAAAACTAGTCTTAAATGTATACAAGGGGATATCCGGTATTATAAAACAGCCAGATGTGTAGTATCAGTAAATCATAACCTGACGAGCATGATTATGGCTGTATTACTGGATCCCCCTTTTCCAGTCATACTTGGTAGAGATTGGAATAAAATTACCAGCAGTAAAGACGCAACTGTACCTAAGAAATATTTAGGCTTAGTCATTGAGAATACTGCTCCGGCTGCCTCCACGCCATGTCCCACAGTAGTATGGACCAATACAGGTACCCAATGCGAAGAAATCGATGTCCCATCGTCCTCTGCGGGAGCTAATATAGTTAATGTGGAGGACGTGGAGGCAGAAGCCCCTACCCTTGAGATCGCGCAGGACCCAATTCAAAATTTATCTTCTCAATTCCTTTTAACACCATCATCTTTTAAAAGAGAACAATGGAACAATGATTCCTTAAAATTTGCTAGGAATGCTGTAGTGTCCACCAAGTGTTATGAGACCCTGAATCCCATGCCACCGATGCCGTTCTTTGTAATTAAAAATGAATTATTATATAGAGTGGCAGAACACGGGTGAAGGACTCGAGCTCCTCTTATTCCCCTTCCCCTTATTGATATTCCCTTTGAACAAGTCGGGATCGATCTCGTAGGACCCCTAGAACGCTCATTAAAAAGATTTAAATATATATTAGTGTTAGTTGATTATGCCACTCGCTTTCCAGAAGCAGTTCCATTGCGCTCAGCTAATACAAAAAATATCACACTGGAATTAGTAGGGATATTCGCTTGTGTTGAGATCCCCAAAGAGATTTTAACAGACCAAGGGACTCCTTTCACTTCGGAGACGTTCAGGGAGGTAGCCAAATTACTCTGTATAAAATATCTGACAATGTCTGTCTATCATCCCCTGGTAGAACATTTTAATCAAACTTTGAAACAGATGTTACGCAAAGTAGTTAACGAGGATGGAAGAAACTGGGATCAGTTACTTCCTCTCATTTTGTTTGCTTACTGGGAAGTGCCTCAGACCTCTACAGGTTTCTCTCCTTTTGAACTATTTTATGGAAGACAACCCAGAGGGCTTTTGGATATGTTAAATGAAGGATGGGAAGAAGAGATCCTCCATCTTCAAATATTCTTGAATATATCGCGCAATTACGTGATAGACTAGAGAAAATTAGGCCCATTCTAAAAGATAATTTGGAAAAAGCACAAGCAGCGCAGTCCTGTTATTATAATAGAAAAATCACCATTCGGGAGTTTGTCCCGGGTGATCGTGTAATGGTGCTCGTCCCAACTTCCCATTCAAAATTGTTAGCGCATTGGCAAGGCCCTTATGAAATAAAGGAAAGAAAAGGACTCGTGGATTATTTGGTTAAACAACCTAATCGTCGACTGAGTGAACGAATATATCATATAAATTTGCTGAAACCGTGGAAGGACAGGGAACTTGATCCCTCCTCCGGCCAGCCTAGTTCTCTTTTCATGTCCTGTGCCCGCCTTAATTTTTGTCCAGATTTGACATCTGAACAACAACTACATCTCGAACGGGCTATCTTGCCTGTCCCCAAAATTGTGGACGAGATACCTGGACAAACTGCGTTGATTGTACATGACATTATTACAGACCCTGGGGTAATTGTCAGAGAGAGACCTTACAGACTCCCGGAGGCAAAGAAAGCAGAAGTGGAGTTGTAAATTAGATGAATGTTGGAACTTAGGGTTATTGAAGAAACCTATAGCCCTTGGTCTAGTCCAATTGTCTTAGTTTCTAAACCTGATGGGTCGTGGAGGTTTTGCAATGACTTCCGACGACTTAATCAGGTCTCTAAATTTGATGCATATCCCATGCTGCGAATTTCTAACTACTCTTGACATGACTAAAGGGTATTGGCAAGTTCCCTTAACAGACTCTGCTAAAGAGAAAACCGCTTTTAGTACACCCAGTGGACATTGGCAATACAGGGTCCTTCCTTTTGGTTTGCACATGGCGCCAGCTACTTTTCAACATTTGGTAGACACACTGCTACGGCCCCTCAATTCCTATAGTGTCGCCTACCTGGATGATGTAGTCATTTATTCTGGCGCATGGAAGGACCATGTATGGCAGGTTATAGCAGTACTCTTCGCACTAGCATCAGCAGGGCTTCGTATTAATCCGAAGAAATGTTTCTTTGCATTGAGAGAAGCCAAATATTTAGGCTACCTAGTAGGTGGGGGTGTTGTTAAACCACGATGTAATAAAGCTGATGCCATCATGAATTGGCCCTGTCCGATAAATAAGCAGCAGGTACAAGCATTTTTAGAGTTGGTGGGCTACTATCGCCGTTTTGTACTGCATTTCTCTGAAATTGCTTCGCCCTTATCTAATTTAACAATGAAATAAACACCTTTAAAAGTGGTATGGGATGATTCGGTTGATAAAGCATTCTGTAACCTAAAGTGGCCCTTACGTCAGCACCTGTGTTGAAATCCCCTGATTTTTCTGTTCCTTTCATTCTCCAGGCTGATGCATCGGCCACAGGATTGGATGCCGTGCTGAGCCAGTGCATCAACGGTGCTGAACACCCTGTTATGTACCTTAGACGGAAACTGCTGGAACGTGAGACCAAGTATGCTGCAGTGGAGCGAGAAGCCTTGGTGATCAAGTGGGCTATCACGTCTTTAAGGTACTACCTATTGGGGCGCAAGTTTACTCTGGTGACGGATCACGCCGCTTTACAGTGGATGTCCTTTCATCATGAGTCTAACCTGCGCATCACTAGGTGGTTCCTAGATCTTCAACCTTATAGTTATAGTGTCATTTATCGTAAAGGTTCCTTGAAGGCCACCGTAGATGCTCTCTCTCGTGTCCACGACCTCTTAGTGCAGGCCGCCCGACCTGATGGGTCTGGGCTAAGGGGGGGTCATGTCACACATGTGCGATTTGGAGGCAGCCAAAGAGCCTAAAGGTGAGTGAAATATTGCGAGATAGCAGGTCATCACGTGGTACTTACCTGAACTTCTTTTCATCAACAGAAATCCTATAGAAAAATAATTCCCACAACTTCCGGTTCCCAAAATGGTCGTGATGACGTCACATCCGGCTCCCACAAATCACCTCACTTCCAGCCCATCATGATGACGTTGTTTCCGGTTCCTGCTGCAATGTCACTTCCTGCCAACCATTGTCATATGATTCATTCTTGCTATAAAACCGCCATTTTGTTCCAAGTAAATCATTCACCGTACTTCTAAAGACTCGGAATCGTTTTTTCATCATTGTCTGCACAACAATATATGGGGTCGGTCCGCAAAACTTTGTTTTTGTTCATGTGAAGAAGTATTTACTCGAAAGAATATATATATATATATATATTGTGGAACACAGACAGGTGGACACCGAAGGTTCAACCACCGACACATATTTATTCATATTTACAATAAAATGAGTCCTGCACACAACCCAGTGCTCCCGCACCAATCACCCTTCAGTCCAGGCTTCTTCCAATGCCTCTTTCTCTCCTGACCGCCTCCACTCCTCTCCTCTCTTCTCCTCCAGGCTTTGTCCTCTTCCACCCAACTCCAGTTCCCTGATTATAGTGAGGCAGCCCCTTTTATTTCCACCAGGATGTGCTCCAGGTGCCTGATGACACTCTTCCGGCAGCACTTCCTGGTGTGGCAGAAGTGCTGCTCTTGCACCCGGAAGCACTCTGGGTGTCGGTCGAAGGATCTTCCCCCACCTTCACAGGTGTGGCAGAATTGCAAAGCTCCCGGGCTTTAAGAGACTTGGGGCACCACCTGGCGGAAGACACGTGCCCCCACGGGTTTGTGCCTCCTTGCTCCATCCCCCCAGCCTCCTGTGACTATATATATATATATACACACACACACACACACACATTTATATGTGTATGTACCTTGGGAATTACATTGTTACAACAATACACAATGTAATTGCTATTTCTACTGTGCTTCAAAGAAGAGAGTAGAATTGTAAATACATCATGCTTTACAAGGTTTTTTTGCCTGGTTGCACAAATGTAAAGAGACTAATAAGATGGGGGCAGCAGAATCAAGAACTGCATCAAACCAATTGAACTGAAGTGCTAGACCTTGCTAAATGAGAGTAAAAGAGTTTTACAGAGCTATTGAAAATATTGTAATTGGGAAAATGTGTCAATGTTCAGAAAGTCCTTGCAGGAACACACACAATGGAAGGTGTCAAAGTGAAATAACAGGGCTAATACCAATGCCAGGAAGAAATTTGCAGGAGACTATTTTTATTCTGAAAATAAATAATAAAAGTGTCTTTAAAAAAGTTCAAAAGGGTGCCTATGTAAGTAAAAATCTGCCCATGTACACATCTCTACAGAAAAGGTACCATTTTATGTACAATACAGCAGCATATGACTTTTTTTTCTCACTGTGCCAAATATAAAGCTTAAAACCAAAGGAAGGCACTTTCAGTAGTTGTCAGACATTCTTAATTTAATTAAGGCTGACCCTGGGATGTGGAGCTAACCTCAACGAAACATATTCACTTGATAGTTTTGCACCTTTCTTATATCAAGGCAGCACCCAAGTTACAAAATGAGTTCATTTCCTGCCTCTATTCATGCCCTGAAAATGTTCATTAATTGTAAATATCATTAAAAAATGAATAACATTTTATTTCTAACCATTCCCAGCACCTGTCAAATAAAGGTAATAGAATAATTTAAAAAGTTTTGCTATGTCTTACCCTACGTGTACCTTCAGCGTCACTCCTCTATATTTGCTTTTGTCAGCGTCTGTTAACCGGCACTCCATCTCACAAGTGCTTTTCTGATTCTTAGAGTCTCTGTCATTATTTTCAAGACACCTTTCTCACCTCCTGTCTGGTTATATATTTGCGGTCTTTGAAGGCAACTCTCTCAGTATAACTCATACACCTTTACTCCTCGTGCATCTCACCACTCGCACTTTCTCTTTCGTCACATCACCAAAGCCAAACCGACCAATTACATCAAAGAGAAATTGACCAATTAGATTGTTCAGAGGACCTGAACACACAGACTTTAATGTTTTATTACATAGCAGATTTTACAGAAAAATGTTCCATTTGAACATCCAGCTGCCAATCAAACTGCTTACGTGTGACTAAGGTTACTGTGCATGAGCCAGTGATATTCAGCAACACAGGTGCACAAAAGTACAAAATGACTGAAAATGGTGATCAAGTCCAAAGTATGCAGTACTACTCTTCGTATTAGTGACAGTTGCTATATATTCATCCATGTCAAAATTGGTTTGCTTCTTTTCTAAGAAAAAATACATAAGTATGGATGGTCAGTTGAAATGAAAACAAATTGCTGTTTTATTGCTCACTGGTATCTTCAGAATTGCTGTAACTCAAATCTGTCTATATTTTAAGTACTTGAACTCGTGATATACTGTAGATTGTGAATATTTGTACTTTGATAAGGCAAACAAATTCCACCTACTTGGTCAGCAGTGGAAAGCAAAGCTTGCTGAAACTTGGCTCTGTATGCTGTACTTTGTGCTCCAGTCATCAATTAGAAATAGTAAATTTATTATTAGCTCTGTTGTGCAACTAAAATATAGAACTAACTTTGTGGCACAGATACTATTCTCTGCTTCTCAAATTGTTTAATCTACACAACATTTAGATCATGCAAGTCTTTTAAGCATTAGATCTCTAAATTGAAAAGGTGTATGCATTCTTTCATCATCTATGCATGCAATGAGAAGTCAAGCAAAATTACACCTTTTATTTGCTAACTGAAGAGATTACAATATGCAAGCTTTCAAGGCAACTCAGGCCCCTTCTCCAGGCAGTGTGTAAATTCATCTAATCTTTCATCACTATTTATACCTGAATACATTTTTTGTAGTATGGATAAAGATATTAATAGTATTTCTAGACTCTTCAGATAGTTTCACAGTGTGTACCCTTGGACAATTTTAGAAATGTTAGGAAACAGACCTCTTAATATCTCCGAAATGGGATGAAACTCAGTTACTCACAGCATATACTCTTCTTCAATCCATGCAAAGCATAGTATAATTCATCTGAAAATTATTCATTGTGCACATCTTTCAAGATAAGTACTATTACCTGGAGAAACATTGAATGAGATAAGATTATGCAACAATATTGTGATTTCCTATACTGTACTGAGTATGAGAAAGTTTCTTGAGCTCCTGGATGAAGATCAATGTTGATCTAAAGTTATAGGTTTTTCTGTCAAAATGTCCTCCTTTAAAACTGGAATTAAGACTGCAACACTTTGTGCTTATTCTTTCTTCCTGAAAAAGTTGAGCACATAACAGCAGAGCATTCATTTTCTTTTGGGTGGCAAGCTGGCATACTGATTAACTATGCCATCATATTTTTCTAGAGTCAATATAAATATGGATTCTATGGGTCGACATGAGTATACTCTAACTTTGTTCCCCATAACATTGTAAGGGAGAAAATGGGTTCTGAAGATGGATGGTTGGGTAATTTTAATAACATAAGTGATGTAGAAGAGAAATAATATAATATAATATAATATAATATAATATAATATAATATAATATAATATAATATAATATAGGGTGACACGGTGGCGCAGTGGTAGCGCTGCTGCCTTGCAGTTAGGATACCCGGGTTCACTTCCCGGGTCCTCCCTGCGTAGAGTTTACATGTTCTCTCCGTGTCTGCTTGGGTTTCCTCCCACAGTCCAAAGACATGCAGGTTTGGTGGATTGGCGATTTTAAATTGGCCCTAGTGAATGTTTGTGTGTGGATTGGTTCCTGACTTGTTCCCTGTGTTGGCTGGGATTGGCTACAGCAGACCCCCGTGACCCTGTGTTTGGATTCAGCAGGCTGGAATATGGATGGATAGTATAATAAGTGATGGATAATGGATGGATGGACTGTAAGAAATAAGGCTTATCAATGTGCTGGAATTCTTCATCTGTTTCAAGAATTATTCCCAAAATACACCTTAATATGTATTCATATCTTCTTAAGTTTATGCAGGTTAACATTTATTTATGATATGTGAAAAAAAAGTTTACTGCACTATGCATTATGTACAAAAATTTATATAAGAGGTTTACATTTGTAACCTAAATAGCTAAACTGATGCTGAAACTACAGAAAGTACAAACAAAGCACTATACTGGGAGCTATACAGTAAGTACAGTAGTAGAAAAAACATTGAAATCTAAAAGGTTATTGAAATAATAAATAATGCATATAAGAAATGCATTGGCACAGCACAAGAGACAAGGATCTAGGAGTCCTATAAGGGAGCTGTGAGAGGGAAAATGTGCACCTACTACTAAAGGAGGCAACCTATTCTAAACAAAGTTCTGGTCTTAAGTATAGCATAAAAAGGATAACTTAATGTTGAAAAGTTTGATAATTACATTTACTTTGTTTACCCTAGCAGTGCTGTGCTGGTACTTTATCCGCTTTGGTCACTACTGCCATTTCCAATCAGTTGTGGGATCATTCTGGAGGCTAATTTTTGAGGATAAAACTATTTTCTTTCACTAGCTACACAACTTTCTTAATTCCACAAAAGTTCTATATTCAATATTCAAGCAGACCACAGTATTAATGCCTTTTTTTCCTTCACAGGTATTTTACAAAAGACTCAAGATTGGAACATTTTCTTTAACCTTTTAAAATATTTACGTTATCCACTATATTTGTATTTTTAGAATACTAAATATTATTGGAGGTATACATTTATAATTGATCAAATTTTTAATTCCAAATTTATTTATGATCAGTATTCCAAATTCCACCAAAAGCCTTGTATGAGTAATATTTTTGTTTTGCAGATTTTGCCTGGGAGTCGTTTAAATGACACCCAATAAACCTAAGTAAAGGCCTAGCCCGGAAACAGATATGATCAATAAAACTGTGTCACTGATACAAGATATGTTTTAGAAGACAATGAGGAGTAAGACAATGACGGCAGCAGTAAGTCTAACAAAGTCACTTGTCTTGTATCCAATACGGACGGAAGAATAATGTACAAGCACCCAATGAGAACCAATGTGCTGTGTTCTTCATTGATACACTTAATGGGTCTACTGTCTCTTAGAAACCTTATTTTTTAGGATATAAATTGACCTGAATTAATTCAACATACAGTATGCCTTCTATGAGGTTTCTGGAACACATTAAATGGGGTTTAACTCTTTCCTTGACTGTACATTTTCTGATCTAGTATAGCTGTAAATTTTTCATTAAACTACAATGAATATTTATAAAGCAAAGGATCTGTACATAGAATCAACGATTCTCAGAATAACACTTATAAAGCTTACCAACTTAATATAGATTAGAAACATCTTTCAGCTAATGTGATTTGTTAATACCTAACTACAAAAGCATTAGAACATCCTTCTCTTCAACATTCCCAATTACATGAAACACATTCCTTGCATTTATCAAAATCTGTTGCCATTTTGCCCTTGAAATTTTCTGTAATACCATGGTAAGCATGGTTTAGGTGTTAGAGTTGACTACATTTAATCTATTAAGCAACAATGCTGATTAGTGTTCACTACTTCAGTGAACATGTAGGCACTTTAAATCAAAATGTGTATTTAAACAACAGAAAAGGAAATGAAAAAGTGGTGTGAGATATGCAAGGGAGAGATGAATTGGGAGGGAAGACAGGAGAGGTTGTATGTGAAAAAGATCAAGTTATTGGCAAGCTGAATGAATAGGAAAGGATGGAAACAGAGAAGGAAAAGGAAGAGAGGAGGGTAAGGAAACTAGATGAGCTGGGAGAAACAAAGTTGATGTTTAAGTCTCCTAGAAGGATAATGGGATTTGAGCATAGGAATGCAGAAGAGAGAAAAAAAGTCAAGTTCATCTCGAAAAAAAATAGTAACTTGTGGACCTAGAGGACGATAATATATCCTGATGAGAAGCAGATTCATTTGCTTTTACCTTACTGTCATTCAAACCATGCAACAAGGAGTGCACAGCTGAACGTAATTGAGTTTCTCCAGGTTCAATATACGATCAGGAACATAAAGTCAAGTGGACATTATACAACAACAGACAGATATAATAGACAGCATAAATAGACAGAATATACTGTATGTATAATCCATATTGGTGAATAGTTGTAAAGCGTTCAAGTGATGAAAAATACTGACATAATTCACAGATATAACAGCATTTTAGGAGATATGAGATTCCGAATAAATGTGTTCAAAGAGTCTCTCTGTGTGTTCAGGAATTTAACAGTCTCAATAGGTCCACATGTTCTTTGTTGGTAGAGGGAGTTGAGTAGTCTGATGGCCTGTGGGAAGAAACTCCTACTGGGTTTGGCAGTCTTGCACCGCATACTGAAATAGTGTTTGCCATAGGGCAATAGTTTGAATGGTCCATGGTCTGGATTGATGGGTCTCTGACTATCTCGGTAGCTCTTCTAAGGCAGCATGATAAGTACAGATCTTATATAGATGGTGGTTTCGATGATTTCTTCTGTTGTCCTCACCACTCTTTAGAAGGACTTCTGATCCAAAACAGTGCAGCTGCCACACCAGACTGTGAGTCTGCCGGCGGAGATGCTCTCTATGGCACTTCTGTAGAATGTTGTGAGGACAGGAGGGAGGAGGTTTACTCTTCTCATTCTTTGCAAAAAGTGAAGCCACTGCTTTGCCTTCTTGACAAGGGGGGTGGTGTTTGTTGTCCATGTCAGGTTATCCGTGATGTTTACCCCCAGGAACTAGGTGCTTCTTCCTGACTCCACAGCATTGTCATGGATTATAAGTGGAGTAAGTGCCGTATGTTTCCTCCCAAAGTCAACAATGATCTCCTTCATCTTGTTGACATTCAGTGACAGGTTGTTGTCACACCGACAATGAGTTGATTCACTTCCTCTCTATAGGCCATGTCATCACATGCAGATGAAGTGCACCAGCATTTTGTCATCTACAAATTTAATATGATTTGAGTTATGCCCGGCACAACAGTTGTTAGTTATGAAAGTGAACAACAAAGTGTCAGAAAAGAGCCATGGGGGACCCCAATGTTCATGGTGATGGTCTCAGAGATGTTTTTTCCAACAGGTATTGCCTGGGGTCTCTCTGTGAGGAAGTCCAATATCCAGTTGAGTAATAAGTGTTGATGCTTAGTGGGTCAAGTATTTTTACCAAGTGCTGGGGGTTAACTGTATTAATAGCAGAGATAACGTCACTAAAAAGAAACCACACATAAATGTTCTAATGCTCCAGATGGGCCAAGGTCAGATGGAGTGTTGCCAATGTGCCATCATCAGTGGAGCGGTTAAAGTGGTATGCAAACTGAAGTGGATTGAACGTTGCAGGGAGTTTAGATGTTATATGGTCCTTGACTAGCCTATCAATGCACTTTATCACAATGAAAGTGAGTGCTACAGGGTGATAGTCATTGAGCATTGATGCTGGTGACTTCTTTAGCAATGGTATTATAGTAGTGGCCTTGAAGCATGGAGGTACAATGGGTTGCCTCAGGGAGTTATTATAAATGTCTGTAAGATTGTGCATCATTTGATCAGCACATTCCCTTACACACCATGATATGTTGTCAGGACCTTCAGCTTTCTGTAGGTTTAACCTGCGAAGTGTTCTCTGAACATCAGCTGGGTTGAGACAGAGTGCTTTATTGTCTAGGCTGAGAGGGATTTTCATTGTTTTTGTGTTGTTCTTTTCTTCAAACCAGCTGAAGCGTTAAGTGTATTTAGGAAGTTGTTATCACAGAGTGATGGAGGAGACAGTAGAAATGCGTGCATTACCAATTTAAGTTAAAAGTAACACTAAACTGAACATTGTTTACAAGTGTAAAAGTATACCTGCATAAAGGATGGACACTTACTATTTGTGTGTTAAAGGCACCAGTGTAGGAACGCAAGGCCGTCTCAGCGGGTTCATGCTGTGACGCACGGTGTGTCTGGGCACACGTGGAGACGGACCTTACTTTTTTTCTATGTAATTAGTGTTCTCTTATTTTAATTCTTACTTCATCTTTTTTTTTCTCTTTCTTTATCATGTAAAGCACTTTGAGCTACATAATTTGTATGAAAATTTGCAATATAAATAAAGGTTGTTGTTGTTGTTATAGGCTCCTCCACAGGCCAGCTTCCTCACAGCCTGCCCATCGCAGACAGTTTAAGGTGTGGAAGGAAAAGCCAGCATTTGCCCTTGTAACCGAGGTTAAGTCAGAGATGGAGATCCTGTATGCTAAATAAATGAGGTTTACTTACTGGCAATTCGGTAACTGGTGTACTTGAACTCAGCATTGCCATTGGACATCGAGGGGAGTCTTATGCACACACTCAAGTGCGCACAACCAGCAGGTGTTCTTTTTTAAATAGAAAGTCGGGGCATGTCACAGCACGTGGCATGAACATGGCAGCATCTACCTGGATAGGAGCCTGGGGTAGATGGGGGTGGCAGATTGGCTGGATAATCTTGTGGGTTATATTTAAGTAGTTGCCAGCCAACAGGAGTCATCAGTGGTCCTAAAGGTAAGGTGGGGT
Organism: Polypterus senegalus; assembly: GCF_016835505.1. Taxonomy (NCBI): domain Eukaryota; kingdom Metazoa; phylum Chordata; class Cladistia; order Polypteriformes; family Polypteridae; genus Polypterus; species Polypterus senegalus. The sequence goes on from NC_053159.1 coordinate 41,106,934, forward strand.
TAAGCAGTGCTGAACTACTGAAGGAGCAGTTGTGTTACTTGATGGCTCTCTAAATATGTTTTTTTATTGTATGTACAGTATATATCTCCAATTGATAATTTTGGTGGAGGTATATATACTGTACTTATTTGGTGTTGTGGTAATTTTTCTTTCAGGATTGGTGAAATTGTTTTTTTCTTTTTGTTTATACACACACTTGATTTTTTATTCTTGTGCATATTTTTACTTTATTTTTTCCCCTTTGCAGAAGCTTCCTGAAACAGGAATAAAGAAGGAAGAATACCTTCATTTTTGGAGTGTGTGTGTGTGTAGATTTTGTGGGAGTGCAATGTTTTTGTTGTAAATACATCATTTTTTTCTCCTTTTTGTTTTTTACTTTTTGACAGAGTGTCAGCACTGCAGGACTGTGAAACAAAGCCCATCTGACACTACTGTGTTTTTGTTGTACAGCACTATTATAAATAAACTTGCACCTTTCACCCTTCAGGTTTGGTCTTTGATTCTTCTCTCATTTGATCCTGTTTGGCTCAAGAACTGTCAGATGTCCAGAGTAGGTTGGGGCCACTTTCTATCACTACACAGGATATCACAAAGATCTGTAGTCTGTGAGCAACTGTATGCCTTGCCACAAGCACCTAGAATCTTTTGAATGAGTGAAGTGACCCTGGATTTTCTGTTCACAGGTACGCTTAGAGGGAAAGGTTACTTAAACTGCATGAACATCAAAAGAAGAAAAAAAGAATGTGCTAAGATGATCAGGAGTAGTAACTAGTTATTAGACAAGAGAAGATCAGTGTCATCACCTCATCTAGAGGCAAATGGAGTGTGAGAAAGCCTGCAAGTGGAGGAGGAAACTGCAGCAGAAATCACAGAGTTGCATTAAGTCATTTCCACATTTCTGCTAGATATGATAGATAGGATGCGGAGAGAAACAGAACATTATTTGTTTACTGAAATACAAATGTAATCCAGATTAAGACTTTTTAAACTATGTAACTCTTCCTCTTAGTTTTCCATCACAAATTAGTGTTTCATTCAATACTGATTAATTGGCTAACCCATTAACATTTAAAGCATTTCCTTTTTTTTATAAGCAACCTGCATTATATTTAATATATTCAGTTTATTGACTATTCCGAATAAAATTCCACAATAACACATTTTTTTGCCATCTATTAAATCTTGTGAAGAACTATTTATACTGAGAGCAGTAATTTGACCAATAATCTTGAATCTGCTGCATGGTGATTTCATGGTGTAATTCTCTGCTAATCCATATACATGTGGATGGTCTCTGTGATATTTTAGATGTAATGTTTCATGAGCAGGGTTAAACAGAATTGTTTGCTGAAGAATAAATATTAGTATTGTGAATGACAAGGGATTCCCAAACACAACTGCACTGACAGAAGTCCTCAGTAAAAAGTAAGGTTTACTATTAACAAATACCTTACAAAACTCTCCTTTACCAATATCGCACCAACAAATAATGATTCTTTCACTACTGTCTTCCTTCTTAGGCCCAAGACTTCACTTAGGAGGAGTGCAGGACAATCTCCTCTGCCGGCTCCGACTTGCCTGAATGTTTTAGAGCAGCTCTTATTGTCTTGTACCTGGGAGTACTTCTAGTGGGGGATTACTAATAGCTCTCTCTGGTGGCCCCCACTGAACCCTATCAAGTTGTCCCACTGGACTACAATTCCCATTATGCCTTGCAGGCATATGTGTGAGTGTACTGCCATCTACCGCATCAGGGAAGCAACTGCTTAGAATACAGTGACTCCCCTTGTTCCTTAATTACATTGGCCTCCTGGCCAGGAACCATGCTCTGTCCTGGTCAGGATGCCAGCTCATACCTATTGTCCCTTACAGTAGACAGTATGTGTAGCAATGTCATACACTGAGATTATAACCATTTCTTAAACCTGGGATCTCAGACTCAGATCCTCAAGGGCCACAGTAGCAGCAGGTTTTCTTTCCAGCCAGTTTCTTTATTTGCAGCCAATTACTGCAGCTGAAGGAACATATTTTGTTGTCTTGATTTTAATTGACTCACTTTTTAAATTCCAAACCTAAACTGCTTTTTTTCCCTTAACCAGCTTCCAATTAACAGTAAATACTAAGCTGTTTCAGGTCAAAAAACATTTCAATGATGTTCTTAGAAAAAAGGGAAAAAGCTATATTAAAAAAAGTCTGATTTGTCAGAGTGAGTGCACTTTGCCAAGCCATATAATTAAGTAAAATATCATGTATCATTAACAGCAAGAATTGGCTTCTAATTATAAAATTGATTGTAGTGAAAACCTAAAGCCATTGCACCCCTCCAAGAACTAAGTTTGAGACCCTTGATCCAAATCTTCTTTGACATGGAGCAGCGCAGTACTTATTGTTAACTGGCAGCTGGTTACGAAGGAACAATTGAGACCCCTACTTTAAACAATCATTGGAACAGCATGGTATTAAGGCACTGAGATCACAAATCATTGTGGAGTAGATATACACAGAAACTTTACACATAGAAATAATGTAATATGACACCCCAATAATCTTTATGTTAGTCTTCAACTTTATATGGAAACCGTTTGCATTGCAATACATCCAGATGTAGAGAGGGAGAGAGAGGTTGGGAGCATTTGGTTAATTATTTTTGAAAAGCTATATATCAAGAGCAGTACTTACAATTTTGCTTTACAAGCTATTGGTTCATACTTTTATGACAGTTTTTAAAGTGAATCTGTCATAAATCCACATAAAGGCACAATAATAAAACGAAGCAGTAAAAAGAGACAGTTAATATGTATTTGTGTATAATAAACTACTACTCAATATTTTTTCATAATGTTAACTTTAAACCACAGAGACTAATTGACTAATACAAAGAATTACCAACAAAGAAAAATGTATTATACATATTGATTTATCACATTGAAGGCAGCACTGCTATAGCAGAAACAAACAGACTGAGGCAAAAAGACTCAAATGAATGAACACAATGACTTTGCAAGTGATTTTTGTAAAAATCAATTTTTATCTATTTTTATCAGCTCTAAGGAAACATAACCCATGAATCTGAAAGGTGTATGCAATAGTTCGAATGATGGTAAGGTTTTTGAAGTGGAAAATAAGATTTCTTAATGGATGGATATTAAGATGATGGCTATAATGATTGTTATGGCTTTTACTGACTTACTTTGGCAAGAAATAAAGATATTTTATTTCTTTCTCGTCCATTTGGGAAAACAAAAGTTTCAACAGGATGTAAAGTAAGGAATTAAATTTATAAAATTATTAATTTCTTTTAAATTAATATTCAATTTCTTTTAAAAAGATTATGCCTATGTTGGGCTTTTCTCAGGATTAAAGTGGGAATAATTCTACATACTACAGAGTCAGACTTAGCCAAAGGAGTGAAATTAGCTGTTTGTAAACCAGTACAAAATAGTCATATTAACATTCAACATTCTGTATGTTAACCTTTTATTTATGTGGATTTCTTGGTTTAACAATCTTTTCTAGATAGTTAGATGTGCCATTAGCTGTCTTAGTTTAAATTGCTAAGACACCTCCCACTGAGAAATTAGGACTCATGTAGAGCCACTGCAATAAATGAAAATATTACATATTAATAGATACGCCATACTAACACTACTCTGTGTCAGCTCAAGTTACAGTGAATCCCAGCTAGCTGTCCAGTCAACAAGTATTGCTGTGAGACATTAGCATTTTCCTAAAAACAAGCTACGGGATGCTCAAAAACACCCACTCTGAATTCAATAAAGTTTTCTGATAAATAATCAATGCCATTGTTAAATGAACAATGACCATGTGGTAAATAAAGACATTTTCTAATGTTTATTTGCAATGAACACAAAAAAATGCAGTATCACATTCTACTAGTTTTGTAATTGGTTCCATCTAAGTCTTAGTAAAATCAGTTACATAAATGTTTAATTGAGTTCAAACATGTTTAAGACATAATTTGTTGTTATTACTGGTTTTTAGACCAGTATGGTCTTTTTAGGAATCATCATGTTCAAGATAAAAGAGTAATTGTTATTAAAATTGTTCATATACACTCCATATATATATATACATACACACAAACTTAACTTTCTTCTTCTAAAGCTTTCCCAATTTCATGTTAAGTCTTTTAATTAGACCAGGTTCCTCCACTCTCATCTGTTATATACTTCATCGCTGGACACTACATCTTCTTTAGGTCACCCTTTACACAGTCCAGAGTCTCTTTGGTCTCCCGCTTCTCCTCAGTGTTAGCACCTCCAAATCCATGATTCTTCTCCCTACATTGTTTACCACTCTTCTCATTACATGCCCATTTAACTTAAACCTTCTTTTCTGTATTTTCCTTGAGATTTCACATCCATTAACTTTCTCTCTTATTTTCGTATCCCTGACCTTATCAGGCTTTGTTACTCCTCACATCCATCTCAATATCCCTGTAGCATGCAGTTTCTTTTAACTGCACAGGTTTCAGATGCATACAGCAGTGCTGGCTTGATCACAGTTTTATACAAATTACCCTTTGTTTCTGCACTAATTACTCAGTCACATAACACTCCTGATATCTTTTTCCAATTTTTCAAACATGATTGCATTCTATGGTCTATTTTCCAAATATAAGTGTCCATTACCTTTTCCTTTATAGCCTTTCTCTCATCTTGTTCTTGCCCCTTAAATCTTTGACTTACTTTTTTTACGTACTTATTTTTCCCACTAATGGTAATAGTCACTTTATTTAATTCATTTGCACCTTTCATCTCTATACATTTGTAATACTTAAGGTACAAATAATATTGTAAACAATAATAATAACCGACATACGTACACAGTATTGTAGAAATTCTTTGTTACAGTACTTAAGTATGTCTTGAAAATATTTTTTACTTGATTGTAAAATTTTCTGTCTATTTTCACCTTTGTTTCACTACATTTTCAAATGCTACTGGCTACTTTTACTCTGATATGTTTTTCTAGACACATTTGTTAATACAATATTAAACCAGAAAACAAAAAAGAATATGTAAATGCTCACAATGTTTTACTCCGTCAATTATCTAAAATAAAGGTTTCCCTTGCTTTAAAAAAATTCACACATACAAAGAATCTGGGACAAATTTCACACGTATGCTCGATCACTAATGCAGAAACTTCAAGTACACCTCGCTGTAGCTTATAGAGCCAGTTGGGTCTGGACACTGATGATGCACAATCCCAATCTCTGTTATTTACGCATCTGTTGCTGTTGTGTTCAGTCTCTGTCCTGATAGTAGCCTGTCGAACTGGGCAAAGCTAAATCACAGGCTGCAGTGAGTTGTACTTGAGTGTGCATATGTTGTGGTTAACTCATTTTGTCACATTGCTAACACATTTTCTCTCATTATCCTGGGCATCACGGCTCCAAAGCAGATGGTGAACGAGTTAGCCCTAGAAAAACCAAAGGGCCATTCCTTTAAATGTGACAACAGAAAGAGGTAAATTCTAAGTTTAGCACTTTATTATACATTATTTAATGAAAAGCATTGTCTTAATTAGATGATGACTAACGTTATCAATTTTCATGTAATTAGGTATCATGTGAACAAAAGTGGGGGTTGTTATATTTTGTGCCAGGAAACACTTAGCAATGTTTTCCATTTAAATGAATTGTACTTAGGAGTTTGTGTCTCAAAAGTTCACTTTACAACAGGGTTTTCATGAATGGAGAAGCTTCTTCTTAAAGAAGGGAAGCCTCTCTTAATAGTGCCTACCCCAGAGAATTAAGATTTCTTTATTAAAATTTCCACTAAATGTCACTGCTTCAAGTTGCAGTAGATTAGCCTCAAAGAGTACAGTAAAGTATGGATTACATTATGGGCTGGTCACATTCCACCACCAGACTTATTGCTTTTGGTAGGGTTGTAATTTTAAAAAACAGATGAGCTAGTATGTGTGCACATACCCACAAATACAAGTCAAACATCCTAGCCAATACCCCCTTTTGAGCGCAGTATAGTTTATGTTTCTACCTAACTATGTAATAACTATTTAATAAATGTACATACAACTTCCAATCTTTAGGGTAATTTGGAGTGAAAATATCTTGTAGACTGAAAACTACAATATACTAAATAATGAGGCATCAATGCTGCCTGTGTTCATGTCAACAAATCTTTTTTATGCTTTTTTAATTAACATATTGAACTTAAATTTTTCTTAATTAATGAGAATATCATTTTTAATTTTATCATTACAATGAAAAAATGAAAGACAACCTTCTTACCTCAAAAGACATAATGAAGGAAAGACTACTGAAAAAATAGTCAAAAAGCACAGGCTGGTGCCATTCTCATCGGGAGTTATGTATGTCACTCTCAGGTAATGCTATAACCACCACTTGTAAATAAGGGGAGGAAACGAGTGTTCCATTACCTAAATACATGTAACCTAATTACTTGTCACTAATAAAGTGGGCTTAGATGTATCACCATGTCAACCCTGCTATATCATAGATGTCTTTGGAAGTATAATTTATTTGTAGGTGAACGAGATACTGGACACTTGCAGAGTACACTTTAGCATACACCCACATTCACTGATGCTGGGTTTTATTTAGTGCCATCATTTAACCCAGGCTACATGTCTTAGGAATAAGTGAGGAAACCAGAGTCCCTGATAAAATCCACATTGACATGAGAAGAAAGTGAAAACTCCATGAAAACTAGAATGCTTTTATATGTGAGGTGCTGGGACGGCAAATGGTTGCTAGAGTTAAACCTTCTCCTTAGTTTTTGGTGACAGTAGGGAAGACATTGTTGTCCTGGAACCACTGTGTCAGAAAGCAAACCTCTTTCCTTAAGCCATCTAATTGATTAGGCCAACAATGATAGTGTCATCAGCAAATTTAATGGTATAGTACAAGCTGCCTCTACCATACTACTCTTTGGGGGATCATGTATTCAGGGTCAGTGTAAAAGGAAACAGTTTTAAGCATATACAGTATATGCTGGTTTCTGTCAGTCAGAAAGTACAACATCCAGTTGCTAAGGATGACACTTTGTACTAAGATGGATAGTTTTGAAATGAAATAATAGTCAACTATATGAAAGAGGTATTCAAGGATTGAGGATATTTCCATGCAAGAATTCTGAAGCAGTAGAAAACCAACAATTGCAGTGAGGTAACACCCAAGTTTCTATGGGCAGGAAGACAGGTGTGCTAGGAGGCAGTAAACACTGTCAGGAAAGGAACTCCAAAAGAGGTAACGAGTAATTTTCTCTTAAGATGGCACAGTGTACGTGACCCAGTAGATACCAGGTGTATCTAAACGCTTACATGGAGAAAGCTCATGGAGGGCTTGAAAAAGATTGCAAAACCCTCTGAATAAATGTTGGCAGTATCTGTTAAACAATTGGGAAGAGATGAGTCGGCATTACCCCATTAAGCATGAGATCAGTAAGCCCAGGCAATACTTTCACACCTAGTACATGGTTCCTGACTGTAACTAGTGAGACTATGGTGCTCCATAAAAATGCTGTATGAATTCATGGAGCTGCTTTAAACACCCAACAATTTAGGAGCTACTGATGGTGTTGAGTTACAGAGACACCAGAGGCACCTAAGAGTTTGAGCATAGCCAAAGAACTGACAACCCTGGCTCTGAAAATAATTCCAGGGGCTTAGCCAAAGTACGAACATGGTAGGGACTTTTAAGCTGCCTCATGACAGTGTTATGAGTATAGTTCCAGAAAGAGAAGTCAGGAGAAGGATTTCTGGAAGAATGAATAGCAAGTCAAGGTTGTGACAAATATACAAAACACAGAAGGAGAGTGATTTGGGGGTACCAAGGAAAGTAGACAAGCTAGAGAAGCACCCCTGCCAGTGTGATGGTCCATGCTCCCTCTTCCATATTTGGGAGACTCTTCAACCCGACACAGTCGATAACATAACCAGATGAGTATGGTAGATAGGGACAAAACACTCCAAGCAACGGGATGGTGTAAAGTGTTCAAGTGCTTTCATTAAACAATTAAAAAAAAATCAGAGATCTTCATGTCCATGAGTGCAGTGCTTCCAGTAAAAATTTTAATAATCCATAAAATAGTGAAAAATCAAGTGATTAAAAACAAGGCTAAAAGCGAGAATAAAATCCAACAGTCACTAGGAAAAATGAGCCGAACACAACTCCTTCTTAGTCTCTCCAACTCACCCACTGCTCACTCAGATATCAGAGACTTCATCAGCCGTGGTACTCTCCATCCCGATCCCCGTCTTGGCTGCCTCAGTCGACATCTGCCAGACCGCTCATGGTTGGCTGTTCTCTCATCATCCTTCTCGCTCACGCAGTTGTCCCTCAGATCCCTGAAAAGGATGCCACCTTGATTGCTCCCACCCCACTGCCCAACCAATGGGGACACTCCATCCCTACAGCGCCGATCCATGGCAGGACCACTGACCACTCTGTCTTTTCTCTCTTTCTGTTGCCTCGCAGCTGGGCGAGTGCATCCACAGAGAGTGACACAGCCAATGGATTATTTAATAAAAGAGCCATTCTTTCAGAACCGCGGACCTGCTATACCACAAACAGATAGACAAGGATGAAAGGTTAAGTTATAGCACGTCCAGGGGGAGTTAGGTTTCACAGTCTGTGATTTGTTCCTTTGATAATTTCCTATATATCCATGCTGATCCCTCTCTTAAGTTTGATTTGTTGTTTCAGAAAAATAAATGCACTGAGATATGCATATTTGTCACATTATTCCAGAAGTGAAGAAATTCCAGGAGGGCAAGCTTTCTGTCATAACTAGGATGACCCGCCTTTTAAGGCGACCGACTTTTAAGTTGACCACTTCTTAAGGCAATTCAATATGTAGATCAATTTGATATTTTATACAAACTCATTAATTTGGTTATATTGCATTTGAGCGGTATCACTTTAATACTCGTAGTTTCTGTTATTTTTGTGATGAAATGTAAACTTTTTTTCTATATTGAGGTCGCCCTTTTGAACCCCCCTGATATTTACTACGCGGTGAGGCATTTGTACTCCATCAACATTAATTATTTCCAGAGACATAATTTTGTCTATTTTTCCAGCGCATCGCGTACAAAAGCATGGGAACGATGGGAGCACTAGAACTCTGTTCACATCATGTCGCGTCGTACCGCAAGCTGCAAGTAGTAAGTCTGTGATAAGCGGAATACCGCTACGCTTTCCACTCACGGGATGGAAGGACAATCCCAACCGCTTTTATATAGAAGGATATGCATATATTATACACTTACTGTAGACTCTGTAAACACCTTAAGAAGGTATGCTTTGTTAAAAATTCAAAATAAAATATAATTTGATTGGTGCATACACTTTTTTAATACTTACAGTGTGTGATTTAAAAGAAAAAGCTCAAAGGCAGAAATTGTAAATACAGAAGGCAGGAAATTCCAAAGTAAAAGAATAGAAAAACAATTGATCAAAATATGTAGAAACAACAAGACATACACAAATTCAAAAGATTAAAAAGACAAAATATCAGTACTTAAGTATTGAACCAGAGGTTTTCACAATGGTCAAACCCCACAATGCTAAAGCAAAGGCCTCTGCTGAGACTCCATTTTTTACTGTTCATGCTCCTGCTATCATGTGACTGCAGCATAGTCATAAAAAGACAGAGGAGTGAACAGGGCAAACTGCACACTGGACCTAGCATCTCAATCTTTGTTACTTTCAAAACAGCAAGAACAAAAATGCTCAGGGAACATTTATTTGACTTCTTCCCAGGTCACTACAATTAATCTCCTACTTTGGTGCTTTTTGGCTTAATAAGGCTGATATGGAGCAAAAACAAAGTCAAAACATAAACAAAAAGTCAAAAACCAGGAAATCATTATCAGCACAGTCAACAAAACTAAGTAATTAGGCAAAAAGCAAAGTTAAAATATTTAAGAACAGAGTCATAACTAAAAGAATACAAAAAGAACACTATTACAGCACAAAGGCGCATACAAATTAAACCTTGAACTCAGACAGCTGAGTACTGCATCATGCAACCATTTAACCTGGCACAAATTAGTTTTCAGATTGCAACCTCCATAATCCCGTCCACAACTACAAAGTGTCCCTAAAGACAGGAAGAAAAAAACAGCATCACCTGTGATAAAAAAAACAACAGTAGTAATGGTTCAAAATGAAATTACAAAATTTAAACATGGCACATAAAATTTATTCCAATATGAAAGTTAGATTCTCTGACCTCTAAAACTTACGTAGAGACAAAAAAGGAACAAAAAATATCATATAATCCTTTTCATAATATACATGCTAGGCTTACTGTAGCTTTGAATAGAACTTCCAAACTTCAACAGTAGGTTTCATTCTTTATATACTGTATTATCCCTAGAAGTCCCATCACCATTCCAGTTAAGTGACTAATTAAAGTTAATTCATAATGTAATATTTTTAAAAATAAAGATCACTGTTTTTCCAGGCAGTAGGACGTTTAAAAATGGATCTGCAGAGCACCTTAATATCGTGTCCCATGAAATGTTAACAGTTTTTCTGTCATACACTTTATCCTTCTAAACTAATGAAAAAACTCTGCAATTAAATGCAATCATTGAACAAAAAAATCCAAAATGACCCACTCTACAAACTAAGCATACATATTTTAAAAATTAACACTAGAAGCACCACAACCAATGCCAATTGGTGTTATACTTTTAAATCTTTAACTAGCTGTGCTACCCATCTAAGAAAGTTTGAAGTCTATGTAATTAATGTAAACCTCATGTTTTTTTATTTGATACATGGGCTGTCCTGTTGGTCTGGTGTAATAATAAGCACCAAATTCTTTTTTCCTGCCATGGTCTTTTCCTCATTCACATATGCTTTTTACCGCAACAGATTCCTATCCTGCCACTGCTATTGACATTACAAGACATTGCTGCCCTAAAGTCAATTTCTGTTTCTCTTCTGCAAAGAAGGAGAAAATAATCATCAAATAAATACCAACACCTATTGTCATGTACATTGTTTCGCTATGTGAGATGAAGAACATAAAGACAATTCTGAAAACTGCCAGTATCCAGTTATTTCCATTAGGTAAAAACATAAATAATCTCACCTGTAATGACATCACAATTTTTTTTTTACATGAGCTGTAAATGAAAAGTACAGTACTGATATTCAGCATAGTCTTAAAGCTTTCACAAATATAGAAGACCTGATAATGAATGCATTTTCAATAATAAACAGTAAGCTTTCCATGTGAAGAGGGACAGACTGATTCAAAGCAGTACTTGGCTACTAATGAGGCACTTTTCTGGAGAAAAATCATTTAATTTAAATATTGCACATATTGAATCACATACATAACAGTGACGTGCAGTGAAATTCATGGCTGGTGAGGCACTGACTCCTTCAGAGTCAGATTTACAAAAGAGTAGCTTCTTCACTATTCACTATATGGTTATGTTTCATATCTAATCAGCATTCTTTACACACAGATAGGTAAGGTACATATTTGGCTAAGAAAGAACATTGCATGTATAGCGGAGAGAACACATTTGCTCTGCACCCTCCATGTGTTCTAAATTTGCTGTTGCAATTTCACAATTCAAACTTATTCAATACAAATGAAAGCATAGAGTAGTGTACAAAAAATGGATTTCAATTTCAACCTTAATTGATATATTTAGTTGTTTTTAAAAGCTTTTAATTCTGATGCTTTAATCAATTTTAATACAGACTGTTCAACAAAAGGATAACAAGAAAAACAAAAGAATATTTTATTTAAGATGAAAATTTAGTTTTTAAATATTGGATTCTTATTTTCTTAGTCTGATCCCATTGTGTATACAACTGAAAACCGTTTATTGTCCTTTATTTGTGAATGAAGTCCATGCGCCTATCCTTCCCCATGAAAATCTCCATCACTTTCTTGTAAAAGTCCCCGTTATTTTCCTTTAGTTTTAAAAGTCTTAATCTTCCATTTTGGTAGTCATCGGAACAAAAAAATAAAAATAAATGGACCGCTGTAGTGCACTTGACTTTCTGATATCGCTAAGTTATTGGTGCCCAGAGCCTCTGCGGAGAAGGACAGCAGCAAACAAGCGCTTGTTGGACTCACATGCACCCCCTTCGCTGTGGCACAGTACTGTCTACCGCAACTTGTGCCTTTTCACTGCAAGACTAAATATGTCACGCACATTCATCTATACTAATAAAAGGCAAAGCCCTCACTGACTGACTGACTGACTGACTCATCACTAATTCTCCAAGTTCCTGTGTAGGTAGAAGGCTTAAATTTGGCAGGCTCATTCCTTACAGGTTACTTACAAACGTTAAGCAGGTTTCATTTTAAAATTCTACGCATAACAGTCATAACTGAATCCTACTTATGTACATATATACATCCATAGCCTGCAGCTCGGTCGATGTGTGAGGCGGAGTTGTGTCCCCCATCCCCACGCCTCCCATTTAATTGACTGCCTGCCCATATAAGGCCGTCCGTCAGCAGAAATCCAAGCTGTGAAAAAACAGCAAAATGGAGGCGTGTCAGATGTCGTGGTACATTTTCTGATGCAGCCAGACGGAAACAACTTCGTGACGCTGCCGCCAAATACTCGCAAAAAAATCCACAAGTTAATAGACACGCTGTCACTAAGTACTCGCAGGCAAATCCACAAGTTCATAGAGACGCTGCCGCTAAATACTCGTGGGCTAATCCATATCCGGAGGAACATTGTGTCTTATGTATTGAATGACTGGGACAGGTTCAAGGTGTGGACTGATGACGGTACAGGAGATAATTATACTACACCGGGGCACTATAAGAGTGAAATACTTAAGCCCTTCAGCTATGCTTCTGCATGTGAATTGATGGCTGAATTATTCGGTTGTCGCTTTCAAGTGTACTGAAATGGCCAAATATTTTACACCTTTGGACAATGCCTCTTAAACATCTTAGATTCACAGGTGACGATTTCAGTAGTGGACACTTTGATGTTTATGAATGTTTAAACTCTCAAAAGCTGGATGTGAAGTTATTGATGAAGCCGGTTGTATGCTTACAACGCTTGACAGATGCCAAATGTCACTTCAACACAACACAATACAACAAAATTGAAACAAACCATGAAACTCAAACCGATTATGACAGCAGAAATCCAAGCTGTGAGGAAACAGTAAAAAGGAGGTGTGTCAGACATCGTGGTACATTTTCTGATGCAGCTAGACGAAAACAACTTTGTGACGCTGCCGTCAAATAGTTAAGTTAATAGACACGCTGTCACTAAATACTCACAGGAAAATCCACAAGTTCATAGAGACGCTGTAGCTAAATGCTCGCAGAAAAATCCACAAGTTAATAGACATGCTCTCGCTAAATACTCGCAGGCAATTCCACAACTTAATAGAGACGCTGCCGCTAAATACTCGCAGGCGATTCCACAAGTTCATAGACACGCTGCCGCTAAATATTTGCAGGCAAATCCACAAGTTAATACCGGGAATGCCTGTTAAACATCTCAGATTCACGAGTAGCGATTTTGGTAGTGAACAGGTGAATGAAATCTGTTATCTTTACAACGGTTGACAAACACAGGATGTAACTTGAACACAACACATCCTCTAAATATGAACCTGTTTGAAAGAAATAATGATAATCAAATCCTTGATGACAGCAACACTCATAACAGTGACAAAACAATTACATTGACAATCATGTTACGTTATTTTTAAAATGTTTCCTTTTCTTTTTCATAACTTCGTTAACACACTACTTCTCCGCTGCAAAGCGTGGGTATTTTGCTAGTTAAAGATATTAGCCACACTGTGGAAAGTCAGGGTGTATAATAAATGTGTCTGCAAACATTATATTGGCGACATACAGAGAGAAAGCAACAGGCAAACGGTAGTTGCATGCATCAACCCAGTGTGTGAGGGAGAGCGCAGTCCGAGGTGAGGTGAGGCTCGTCGCTGCCGCACCTCACGTTTCTCCCCTGTATTTGAATAGGAAATGCACAAAGTCAGCGATTTTGACTATAAACGTTATCAAAGTTATTGGAATCATACAGAAAACAAATTTATAGCACAGACCAGTGGACAAATTTATTTTATGTTATCATGATTAGTTTTTTTTTTATTTTCTTGACCGCACATCCCTGATACATAAATACTGGTTTCAATTCATATACATACACAAGCAAAGAAAACTGCTTATTCATGCAACTGCATACATTGTCAAATCCGCAGTGTCCGTGATAATGTGAGTGAGCTGCCTTCTAGTGCTGTGTACTCACCATGAAAGGTAACAAAAAAAGATGGTAAATAAGAAAGACACCAACAAAGTGAAGAGGCAGTGCCAAGCAGGAGTGCAACTTTGGGAAGCTGCTCACATCACAGCATCATTCTGGATCCTTCATCCTCAAAGTATTGGGAATGCAATTAAAAGAAAACTGTGTAAAGTGTCACTATGAATATGTCAAGAGTCTGTGCTGATGACAGACAGACAGACAGACAGACAGACAGACAGACAGACAGACAGACAGACAGACAGACAGACAGACAGACAGACAGATAGATAGATAGATAGATAGATAGATAGATAGATAGATAGATAGATAGATAGATAGATAGATAGATAGATAGTAATTTATTTGTCCCCAAGAGGAAATTAAGACTTTACAAAAGCTCAGTAAAACTAGAAATTAAAAATGTTCTACTAGGTAGAAAAAACAGAGACAGAATACAGAGCTTCTATCAAAGGTGGCCACCTGCATTTTGTAATAAGCCTGTCTTCTATAAATGTCTGAAACTCAACAGAAATATGTGAGCATAGTTATCTATTTCTACAAAAATAGTTTCTACTTGATTAGTTATTTTATGTGTCCAGCTGGTTGAAATTTAGCTTTTCTCTAATGAATATTGTAGCAAAGTGTTGTACAGTATGGCTGACTGTACCCAGAAATCTGTGAGTTTTACTTTAATGCCTTAAACTGAGTCATAATTAACATGATGAAAACAGTCACCTGGCCTCAATGTATTGTACACATACAAGAAAGCAGTTCATGCAAAGTGTTTTCATGGTATGTCATACATTCTCCTGCTGGGCAAACTCACTACTGACACTGACACTACTGACACTGCATTGGTGATATCTTAAATGAATAAATATTTCCATTCAGGTAACAATGCTTCTTCTAAGGTGAAAGGAATCATCAAATTGTGTTGTACAGTGCTGGGGGGGCAATGAAAATCATAAAATCTACTTTAAATTTGCATTAAAAAATAAATGTCTTAGAATTAAAGAGTTTTATCCTTGTTGAAAATTTTGCTAAAATGCTTAAATTATTTTAAAGGTGGTAATTCAGTATGTTTGCATTTTCCCAATAGGTATATTTAATAAAGCTGTAGTTTGTCTTCAATAGGCTTCCAAGGAAATAACTAGATTTGAGGACTGCTGTATTTTATATCTTCTTCTGCTGATGTTAATGTGCAGTTATCACACACACACACATTTAAAGTGAAAGTGTAAAATATGGAAAGGACATCCTCTAAGCAGGCAGACTTCATCTAAAACAGCCTAGGGCCATAACAACGGGACGAGAATGCCTGCATGTTTCAGCTATCTCACTTTACATTCACTTTAAAAAAAATGAAACAAATACATTCACTTTAATTGTGACGTACATCCAAATTAGATGGGAAGTGTACACATGTGTACATTAAAGTACTGATTTGAGCAATCCAGACATACAGTATATGTATGTGTCAAATTTAGAACTACACACTTATATGAACTAAATCTGAACTGAAAATTTAGGATTCTATTTGTTTTTGCTGTTCATACCCCGTGACCCAGTGTTCGGATTCAGCGGGTTGGAAAATGGATGGATGGATGGATATTCATACTGAACATCAGTGTGACATATGCCCATAACTAAGCCATTGCTTACCAGTTACTTAATAATACCATCAAAACACTACAAATCCACACAAACCTGAGCATTGTTTCTTCTCATATTCTTCAGTGTAAGATATTTTTACTTTGTTTGACTGACAAATATATTGTCATACAAAGAAAATACTGAACAAAGAAAATAATGAGAAGATACATGTTTTCACACAACCATTTTCTTGTGCATAACTGCATTTATAAAAGTTTGCCATGGATGGAGATGGGAAAAATAGCTAACCCATCTGGACAACGGAAAATATAAGAAAAGTCAGAGACCCATTATTCTTTCATTTCCTTGAATTATTTTCTAAATGCTGCAGCTAGTTAGGACTGCCATCATCACACATTCCAACTCCCTTTAGTCAACATATAAGCAGATGAAGGTGTTGAAGTAAATAGATTGGTTCATTTTATTTTGATTTATCTAACAAAAGATTTTCACAATTTCTTGATCTATTGTTTTTGTGCATAACCTTATTTCTGTTCTGTGTTTTTCTGTAAATTGTCTTAAGTTTTAAA
Organism: Polypterus senegalus; assembly: GCF_016835505.1. NCBI lineage: Eukaryota > Metazoa > Chordata > Cladistia > Polypteriformes > Polypteridae > Polypterus > Polypterus senegalus. The sequence goes on from NC_053159.1 coordinate 41,123,406, forward strand.
CGTATTTCTTCACAATCATGGTGTATAGTAAATTGCCACATTAAATTGTGGTCTAAAGTGAAGCATTTTTTTATAAACTAAAAAAAAAATACCTAGCCCGTTGTTGCACTTTAAAATGAAGATTAAGGAAACCGAGGTCAAATGTGAAAATAAAAGCCTTAAAACCTACAAATTACACTGAGGTTGCAATTTAAGAAAGCAAGCCTTACACTTTTCTGAAAAAAAAGTAAACTGAAAGTAATAAATTACATCACTTCTTCTTCTTCTTCTTCTTTTGGCTGCTCCCATATCTTCCTGTCCTCTACATCTTGCTCTGTCAAACCCATCACCTGTATGTCCTCTCTGACCATATCCATAAACCTTTTCTTAGGCCTTCCTCTTTTCCTCTTGCTTGGCAGCTCTATCTTTAACATAGTTTTCCCAGTATACCCAGCATTTCTCCTCTGCACATGTTCAAACCAACACAATCTCGCCTCTCTGACTTTGTTTCCAAACCGTCCAGCTTGAGATGACCCTCTAATATCCTCATTTCTAATCCTATCCATCCTTGTCACACCCAGTGCAAATCTTAGCATCTTTAACTCTGCAGCCTCCAGCTCTGTCTCCTGCTTTTTGGCCAGTGCCACATCTCCAACCCAAATAACAAAGCTGGTCTCACTACCATCCTGTAGACCATCCCTTTCACTCTTCCTGATAACCGATCACTGATTCTTGATATTGTGTTCTTAAGAATACTTTCATTGTTATCCTTTTGCATAATTGTGAATTGTTTCATGTGTAATAGCAACCCCCCATGACTGACAGCTGTTGACCTTTTGAGGTGCGTCTGCTGTGATTAATATTGGTGAGATTGTTTTGGTTACTTCACGATAGCATTATCATATCATTCATTCTTTTTGCATTCGCTTTACTTTAAGAATTTAGGGTGGCTTCATTATTTTCCTCCATTTTACTGTTCCAGTGTGTTTGGTTTAAGATATTTTTTGTATGTATTGTATGTAATATTTATTTTGTGGTTTACTTTTTAATGTATTGTGTATAGTTTTTGTTAGGTGAATTTCTTGAGGAAACAAAGGACAGTGATTTTCTAGTGACTATAAATATTTTTTCTTTTTTTCACTTAATTATTAATTTTGCTGTATATTTTATTTATAATAACATTTCTTTTTCAATAAATTCACTTTCACTTCTATATTTTGTGACTTACTATCTGTCTACCATTGAATGGGGAAACTTGTTAACTGAATACAGATTTGACTTGATATAGTCCACACATGAAGAGAAGCAGCCAGTTAAGGCATTTTGGCCCATTCATTTCAGCTTATCAGACTGGTCCAGTGTCTTGCCAATTTTGCACAACAGAAAAGTACATTTTTCATATAAAGAAATGTGATACTCTATGTGTATTAAATTATTTTTACATCATTTTCACTTTTTTCACTTTTTTCACACTGTATAAAGTGTTCTGTATTTTACATGAAAAAATAGAAATGTTTTTACAAATATAAAGCTCTTTTGGTATAGAACTAAAAATTAAACAGTTTCTTTATAATGGAACTGCAAAAGCTCAGAATGTAAGCAAAATTAGCACAATATTTTTAGTTTTGAACAAGCTTAGCTTTCACTTGTGTATTGTTGACTACTTACATTTTTTTTGTCTTCCTTGTCAATGAAATCGATTGCTTCCATCCTAAAATATCCCCAACATTTATCTTTATTCTGTCATTTTGGAGACAGGAGTAATCTTGCATGCCTCTTCGGACACTCCCCTAACATATTCTTAATGGCCATTCCTCCCCACGCAATTCAGAAATAACTTGCACTAAAAACAAACCTTTGTAGTTGATGCTGTCTCTCTAACAGTTTCATAACATCCTTCAATACTTGAATTCAGATCGGCATTAAACTGCTTATTCCTTTAAAACTGCTGAGCTACTCAGAACGGTATTTGTGCTTCTACTTTTCTTGAAGAGCACTCATTCAGTTCTGAGCACTTCATTTGTTAAATTCTTTTCAATGTTTACAATAAAAATCAACCTAAAGAAATTAACAGTGCAGTGACTAATGTTTCTGCCACATGGATCAACTGTCCTGGGTTTAAATCTAAGGCTTGTCTTTATCAGTGGTATTTCTATGTTTTCCTTGTACATGTGTGGCTTTTTTTCCTGGTCTTCCTTGTTTATTCTAAATTATTATGGGATAATCTATAAAGTGATTTAAAACTGGCACTATGCATTTGTGAGTCTGCACTGCAATAGAGTGGTGCCTCATTCAGCACTGTGTTTTACTCTGTACGCAGCGCTACCAGGGTAGCCTCCATGATATAGACTAAGCACTTACCTATATGCTGATACTTGCTCTGAAAGGTGCTATATAAGCCAGCCAAGTTTTATTGACTACTGCTTCATGTATTTTATTAGATGCTCTTTCAAACACCATCTCTAAACCTTTACCTGTTAGTATTCTTGAGACCTGTGCTTCCTTAAAGTGACTGGGATGGCTACAGAAATATACTGATGAGCCCAAACATTTTGAACATCTGCATAAAATGCAGTCACTCCTCCATGTGTAGGTAAAACTGCTCCCACCCACTGATACAAGATCCCTATAAAAGGTGTCCTGTGGTATCTGGCACCAGGGCACTAGCAGCAGATCCTCAAATTCCTTTTAGTTGCAAAGAGTAACCACAGAAGCACTGACTTGTTCCAGCACATCCCACAGATGATTGATTAGATTGAGATCTGCATAATTTGGGAACAGGCAACCTTCTTCTTTTGATTGTCCAGTTCTGGCACTCACATGTCCATTGAAGACATATTTAACAGCAGACAATGTTTTGTATGGGAATTGTGATTGGGCTGCAGCTACACTGTTCCATAAGCAGCAGGGTGCAATGTACCATAAGTCAAAACACATTACTCCAACAACCATCATTAAAATTACCTGAAATTTGTGCACCTGTAGCTGTTCTGTCATCCATTCCAGACAGGATAGTCTTCTTCTTTCATCAACTAGTCTTGGTCGCCCAACATTCTGTCAGAAGTTCATAATTTCTCACTCTTTGAACCACTGCTGGTGGTCCATTGTCTCATCAAGACTGTTCGTGCACACCCCACATGCCTTTCTATTTTAGAAATTCTCTGATCTAATCATCTATCTGTAATAATTTCACACTTATCAAAGTTATTCAGGTGTTTATACTGTCCATATTTTCTGCATTTAACACGTCCACTATGTGTGCCAAAAGTCAGCTTACTGTCTAATATATCCCTGACCTTGACACATGCTGTTGTTAATGAGAGAAATTTGGCTCTTCGGTATATAAAAGAAAATGAGTTTTGCTGAGTAGCACTATGCTTTTGTGTATGATAGGATTATTTATTAAACAGATTAGTTTAAAAATTTGCATATGTTTATTAAAAGCTATTTTATTAATACCTGTTTTAACCCACTTGCATTTTGATAGTTATTGGTTTAGTTACACACTGACTATTGGTTGTATTTTCACAAGATTTCTGTAAATTTAAGTTTAGTAATTAGATACAGCAGATGGTGGATCTCAAAAGGTATGAAAGTAGAGTGTAAAAACAACTGGGTCCTTGGAAAATGTGAAGGGTAAACTGAGACAGGGTGAGCTGCCTGACTGCTGAAGTGGAGAATTTTATTAATTTCATAGTTGTTTGAGCTCTGAACTAGTGAATGAATGAAATAAATACAATGAGGTCAGAAGAAAAGGATAAGCATTCCCAAAAATCTTATGCCGTTAAGTAAAAAGAGACTCAATCTGGCGCTAAGTGGGAATTTTCAATTTATGTTGCATTTTGTGCCTTGAGCTTGCTTAAGTGGTATATTATTTTATTTCTGTTTGTAATGTTGGCTCTGAATGACTACAATGCAACCAGTTCTGTTCTCTAGTTAATTATAAGACTATAGATTCAATTGCCTAACACTCTCTCTATAGAACACTGGTGGTGATCTTTGAACTTGTAAGTTTTATAAATGCACAGTACTAATGTAAGGTATATACTGGACATTTAATCTCTGAGACCAAGAAATGTGCTGTAAAATGATTAATTTGTCTGCTTTGGACAATTGGTATATCTTACTTTATGGACTCTGTTCAGTTTTATTCCTTGTTTACACAAACCTGTTTTGATACTTCCATTAAGTGCCTTACCGTATGTTCAAGTTTTCAGTAAAAAGCACTCTAAGCAATAAAGATGGCCTAACAAATTGCTTATTTTAGAATGTTATCCATGTAGCTCTAATGTTCTGTAGACTAGTTTGTTTAAGTAGAATGAATATAAATGGCTAGTATGGTGTTTGTTGCTTCATAAACAGAAAGGGCACACAAATCTCATGATCCAAGAAATCAGATCACATTGCACCTGTGATCTAATAATAATCTTTCATTGAATGTAAACGGCAAAATGTCCAGTTCAGTGGTCTCTAATGTTAGTCCTGTGGCTTTAGGTTTTTGTTCTTGTGAGTAATTTTACATTTAATTAATTACATTAGTCTTTTTTTCTTTTATCTGCACTTACAAAGAAGAAATAGTGAAAGATTTACATTTGTAAGACATTTAGAGATGGTGGTATTTTGCCATTGTTTTAAGCTCTTAACTCCTTTTTGTCATCTCAAAACACCTATTATTGTGGGACTGAGTCCCTTATTTGTATCCTGCCCAGGGTTGACTTGAATATTATGCCAAGTGTTCAATATACATTGACCCAGTATGAGTGAATATGGGTATGTAGGCACATTTGTTTTGTGCGTGCCTGGGACCTGATGGCTTCATACTCCCTACATCCCTGTTATAAAAAACATGAATCCAGAAAATGAATATGTGTTGGCCAAAGTTTAATTTACGATTGAATTATTCCAGCAATTAAGAAAACAATTCAAAAAATGTAAAAAGTGTAATTTATTAACCCTAATTTATTCACAGAACTTAACATAAGAAACAATTACACCCCAAAATAATGTAACAGGTGTCAAACACCTGGCATGTTCATTCTTAAAAAGGAGCCAGTGGCTTTAGGTTTTTTGAAAAAGAATAACCCTATGGAGGTGTAAGTCCGCAGCTTTGTTTTTCATTTCATATAACTTTTTTTTTTCGGCTTGTAAAGCACTTTGAGACACACTGCTGATATGAAAAGTAGCTATATAAATAAATATTGTTGCCTCAGGTACCAGTATCTTCTTTTCTTTCCTAAATATTCTTCTTGCAGTGTCAGATGTCAATAATGCACACTATGCCAGAAAAAAAAAGGTTCTGCAGTTAGAACCAGTGGTGTAAGTGCATCAAACCATGTGCACAGAGCTGGTGCTATATGAATAAAAGATATACCAAAATCAGAGTAAAGACATTCATTCAGAATATGGCTATATATGGAGGCAATTAAAACAGGTAAGTAAACCTGTTGGAATAAATCTGTATGTTTCCATGCACATGTAGAAACATTTAGGGGCCAAATTGTTTTCGTGTGGCATCCCAGCAAGCATTGTGCACCTGCTCATTAGCTGAAGTAATGCTCCATGTAGCTGTTGCCTGAGAATGTCATGCATATGCTTCATTGGAAATGTGTCTGAAGCATAGCCAAGGAAAGTGTGCTGACCTCATGTAGGCATGTCCAGGAGACAGCTGCCATATGTGAGTGGGTATTGTTGAGTTGAACAATGGTACCAGGCAGGCCTACAATCATGTAACGGTTGACAGAGTGGCTTCAGTATATCACCACTTCATCAAATTTCCACAAACTAGCACCAGATGTGACAAGTTTTCATGAGTGATTTTATGACACACAATGACCCTCTATTTTAATGGTGTATGGTTAAGAATTTTGTTCAGACTTTGGATTATGCATTGTTCATCAGTTCAAAGAATTGGGGCTTGTCATTGAAGATTACTGTGTTCAACAAGTGGAGCCTGTTTTAATGGTACTTTGTATGTTTAAAGATCCTATTTAAATTTACTGTTATGAGTTTAAAAAATAAATAAAAATCACACTTGCATTGTCTCCCTCAGACTAGAGACAGTAGTTCAATATCAACAAAAGGTAACAAATCCAATATAACTTTCTCAATCCCCGTTAATCTTATTCAGGGTTGCATAGTGATGGAGCCTTTAATACAGCACCACAAATTAACACCTTCTGTACTTGGGGATTTTGGGCATTACCGCACCTAAATTATATCCCCAAAAATAATGGCTATTCTGCTAATGTAATAAAGAAGCTGCAAATGGCTAAAGCGTAGGGATGTGTGACACTGGCAAAAAATATATCTGTGTTTTCTGGGACATTGATGATAACAATAATTAGAAGATATTTTGCATCCTTTAAAAGCATGCTTGTAAAATTCTTATTGATTTTTGCTTGTTCTTGTTAATAAGATATTAATTGTAGCTTACTAATGAAGATTAATATAAACTGTTAAGGAAATGTCTTATTTACTTAAAGAGAGGAGAGAAGTTGGGAACATGTGCTGATAGCACTCACCACATGATGAACCACCATGATTGGGACCTGAGTGCAGCAGGTGACACCTCAGCACCACACTGGAACACTGTTTTTTAATGGTGGCTGGAGTGCCAATACTGCTACCAACCCCCAGGTTTTCCCTGCAAGTTGGAGGACCTGCTTGCAAGGTTGGATGCAGAATAATGTCATACCCAAGATTAAGCAATTGCAGGTTAAGGATCTTATTGAAGGGCATAACAGAGTAGCGGCACTTCTGGCAGTTACGACATTCAGACCAGCAACCTTTCCGATTGCTGGCACAGATCCCTAGCCCCATAGCCACCACTCAGCATTTACTTAAAACTGAAGTAAAATAGCACAAAAATTACAATCACCAAAGTATTACTAAGCTGAAACAGTGCAAGTATGAATAAACCATTTCAAAGTGGCCTGCAGGATTTACACAAAAAAATTCACTATGACCAATAAAAGTATTATAATGACAGCATTTTAAGCAAACACATACCTTTAATGTAAACAAGATATGAGTCCAAGGGGAATAAAATACTAATCATAATTGAACTAAAGGGCAAGAACATTACAGTCTGGATAAACATAATCTGCTCTGCTGTAAGGTGAATTGTGCAGCATGCAAGCAAGAATAAAAATCTAACAATGTACTATAGTGGAAAAGTCCAAAGTTCTGTCAAATACTGTACAGGAAAAATACTATAGGATTTGTAAACGAGTTCCGTCATATATTGCACAAAGATGCAAAACAACCCAAACCGATAACATTTTTAAACAAATTACTAACTTCAAGTTCTACCCAATATTGCACAAAGATAATAGAAAAAATAACACAATTGTAAAATTCCACTGAGGAAACTTTAAGTTGTGCGACAGAAACACCCATCTATCGACAGCATCCAGCTACAGAGCAGTACGGTTATATATTACAACATTTCCTTCGGTGCTGAAAGCCCTCTCAGAAGCCCTGCACAGGTAGTTTTTGCAAGATTCCCCAATTTGGGACAATGCACTTCTTTTGTTTTCCACCACTCAAGTGAATTAATATTACTGTCCACATCAGGTATGCTTCTTATAGAAATAAAAAATAATCTGTTTGAACGAATTATATAATTTGTTCGAACAGATTAATAAAGTTATACTGTTTGGCACAAGGTGTCACCCTAGGCTCTTTCAAAACAAGTATTATATTTGCAGTTTTTTGTTAAAAAAGTATCTACTGTATATACACACTATATTTTTCTGAAGCAACAAATAGGCAATTTGTAACTATGTACATATAATTATGTCTACATCCAAACTTTTACTTTCAAAATCCTTTTTCTTGCCAGTCCATGAAACAGTTTAATTTGCCAGTAGACACATTGAAACCAGACATTTTGCACGATAGATTGAAGTTTTTGTTCGGCAATTCACACATCTTCTCTTGCCTTCTGTTGCAGTTGCTCCACAGATGTTTAATGTTCATATATATGTTCATTTAAATATTTTTTGTTGCTTTTTTCTTGTATTTCACATCTGGAATAAACTAAGTACATACATTTTCATACCAGCTTCTTCCAGTGTTGGTTTTACGGGAGTGGGGAGAATGTCTTTTCTGGCAGCTTTGGATGCAGAGTAGGAAGTAGGAAGCCCTGGGTGCAGAACCAGTGTTTCTCAGGAATTTTGGGCCACAGATGGCAGTTGCTGTATCACAAGCACGTAAGACTTGTTCACAGTGTAGCACACTCTCCCACACCACCATCAATTCTAATTGTGACAAAACATATTGCACAATGTTGTCTATCCCATTACTTTGGTGAAGGAGGTGCAGGGGAAAATTATAATATAAATGTAAAATAAAACACTAGCTGAAACTGATTTTTTTTTTCTTTATGTGCTTTTGACACAGTGTCATTAGTGTGATTCAGTGACATTTTATTTGGGTCAGTGAGGGACACTTCCTTGGTACAAATTTCAAAACTTAATTCACATCAACCAAACAGTCCACATGCAGTCTCACAGAAGTTTGTGCATAACAACGTGAAAAAATGCATAAAGAATAGCTGTCACATAAGCAATACCTTTTCTATATTTTACGCATGGCTGTGAGTGTATAGTTCAAGTGACCAATCATAGACAACTATATATCTGTGAAAAGGGGTGAAACTCAACGACCAAATGCTAACGGTTCTTTCCCTCTAGGTGGTGTAACATAAATAAATAGACAGAACATTATATCTCTCAGCTCTGACATGCTTCTCGCCTTGGCAAATAAGTATGAAAAATGCTTATTCTACTAATGAAAGAGATCAGACAACATAAGTATTTACGATTTATTTAAAAGAAGACTCACTTGGGTATGTAAAAATACCATTAATGATTTTGACTTGTGGGTTTACTACAATATACTGACTGTACCCTGCCTATGGGACACATTGGACATAATTGGTTAAATCCAGATAAAACACAGTATACAAGAAACAGTGATGTAATGGTCATGTACCGGTCAGTTTGAGTGATTGCTAAGCAGCCATTTTAATGTGTACAGATAAAAACCTTCCCTGAATTTACTGAAGTGAATAATATTGGTCCTGTATCTTTTCCTGAGACAGAGAAGGGAGAAAAGTGAAAGTATATGATGGTTGAGGGTTGATAGTTGGAGTATAAGATCATACTGCTTGTCTTTATAAACATGCATTTATATTTATACTAGGGGGATCCCCTTGCTTAGTTCACTCACGAACCCCCCGGCCTGCACTACGCGCCAGCCACTTTGCGTCTCTGCCACTCACGCTATGAAGAGGGGGGCTGAACGCACTCCAAGGAGATTCGGTCACTCCTCTGAAACCCCCATTTAAACATTCATACAATGGGAAACAAATACAACTTTTATTTACCTCCTCTTTGCTCGATCAGCTGCTGGCATTCCTCGTGATCTGCATTTCGCACTGTGCTTCAAACATTTAAAAGCCTGTACAGCAGCTGTATTACTCTTTGCATTTTATTTCCGGCCCCAGGCATGGTTAAATCTTGTGGCACAAAGTCTTGTCTCGTGGGACATGAGTTCTTGATATTTCGAAATAAGAATCTGAAATTCTCAGAACATCACATTAAAGTTCGATAAATTCTGAAAAGAATGATGCCAAACATATATAAAAATAAGCCCGCTTTAAAGCTTGACAACAAACGTGACATAAAAAGTCACATAAAATCGTTGTACAAAATTATTGCACTTTTAGGCTTAGGATTTTATATATATAAAGAGTAGATTCTTTATTTTTACATGTTGATACTGTTTTGTTGGACTAGCAAACTGGCAGCTGTCCTTTAGGTTACCAAGATTGCCATTTTCATGTAGCCCATCACATTCCCCTGTTCATTTAGTGATATATCACATTTCCTTCTTAACAGGAATTCAGAAACGTGGGAGAAAATGTCAATTTATTCCTATAGGAAGATGATTTTTGATATTACTACATATCTTATGCAGTAATTACCTTCATGATAAATATCTATGTACTCTCTGTTTTAAAATATTACTCCAAAAACCAACAACTGCAGCAAATACTTTCCCTATTTCTAAACAAACACATTTCAATAGTTGATAAACACTACAATGAAGAATGTCATGGTTTCATAATTACAAAAATATATTGAAGACAACTATCTGATTTATTTATAGTCAGCTAGATTTAACTTGATTTCTATTAAGATTAGATTAAATAAATACATAACATTAGATAATCAAGCATATTTTTTTACAGAGCAAGACCAGATAGTTTAATCTAGATTACTGGAGGAATACTGAAGCTTTTAGAAGAAGTACAGTATATGTTAAAGTATTTCAGACATGAGACACTTTAGTGGGTTTAAAAATTGCCATGTATATGATCATTTTTAAATTAGTTGTTTATTCTTTGTTTGATCAGACAGCCCTTTTGTATCAATTAATTCTACATGATAATCAATCAACCAACCTTTTTTAAACATGCCATACTTTTAGAAAGCTAAAATCAAGCAAGAATACAATATAAAGTAATATAAATGATCATCCATCCTCCAAATCTATTTATCCAGAGGAGATTCATGGGGCAGCTTAACCTATCCCAGTAAGCTTTGGATGCAGAGCAGGAAAAATCCCTAGACAGGGCTCCAGCACATCGCAGGATCAACACAAATACACAAATTATGGCCAATTTAGCATCACCAAGTCAAGTCATTTCTTTGTACTGTGAGAGGTAACCCATATGGACGTGGGGAGGACCTGGCCCATAGACACAATCTTGTAATAATCAATTTCTGTGTAAAATAAAATCTTCAATTTAATTCTAGCTCTGTCTGCCAAAAGTCTGCTTATTTGCTGGTCATTTATTTTGTGTTTTAGTGTCTCTAGTTACCTTTGATCTTTTTTAGTTGTTTTTTTGATGATGTATTTTCATTTCATATTCAAAGGTGATTAAGACAGAACATTATTAAGGGAAAGATCAGTAAGTTTTTAACATAAGATACTAAGATAAACTCTTGCTAGGTTACTATATAATTGGTCTACACCGATCAGCCACAACATTAAAACCGCTTGCCTAATATTGTGTAGGTCCCCCTCATTCCACCAAAACAGCTCTGACTCTGTGAAGCATGGACAGCACAAGACCTCTGACAGTATCTGGTACAAAGACGTTAGCAGTAGATCCATTAAATCCTGTAAGTTGTGAGGTGGTGCTTCCATGGATTAAACTTGTTTATTTAGCATATCTCACAGTGGCTCGATTGGATTGAGATCTGAGGAATTTGGAGGCCAAGTCAACACCTCAAATTCTTTATCATGCTCCCGAAAACCATTCCTAAATGATTTTTAAAATGTTGTTGGGTGCACCTGCCATCAGGGAATACTGTTGGAATGAAGATGAGTATGTGGTCTGCAACAGTCTATAATGCTACATATCAAAGTCACATCCAAATGAATGCCAGAACCCAAGTTTTCACAGCAGAACCTTACGCAGAGCATCAGGCTGCCTCCGCTGGCTTGCCTTTTTCCAATAGTGCATCCTGCTGACATCTGTTCCCCAAGGAAACAACTGATTGACTCAACAAAAAGTTTATGAATAGAAGGGTTGGTATTTTGTTTAGGTATTGCAAAAATACATCAATTACTCATTTACTATAAGTTATGAATACCTAAACAAGCCTTTGTTAAGATCTTGTTATATAAGAGTCAATAAATAACATGCAATTTTGCAGTACCTAAACTAAAGTGTTACCGAAAGGTTTAAACTCGGAAGAAGTGTAACTGAAAAAGCTCGATCTGGTCAGCCATCAACATTGCTCACACAAGCCCACCTTGATATGGCAAACACCTTCATCAGAGAAGGCTGACAGATAATATTGCCTGCCGTTGCTGCACATTTGTGTATATACAGTATATGTATATACATAGTGCATGATGACTTGGGGTATGGTAAAGTTTATGCAAAATGGGTGCCCACACAGCTTGCTGATCTTTAGAAGCAACAGCATGTGTAGCTTGTGGCCCTATTCCTGAAACATTATAAAGATCATCAAAATGTTTTGGAGCAGATTGTCACTGGAGATGAGACTTGGGTCCATCACTGTGAGCCGGAAAGCAAGAGACAAAGCATACAGTAGAAACTCCCCTTTTTTCCAGTAAAGAAGAATTCAAATGATAGTCCTACACCAATAAAATCATAATGACCTTCTTTTAGGACATGAAAGGTCCTGTTCTTGTGTGGAAAAGACCTGGATTTTCAGCAACTCAAATACTTCTATCCAAGGAATAAAAAAGCTAGCTGAATGATACAAGAAGTGTATCAACCTGGAGAGAGACAATGTAGAGAAGAGATGCAACTGTTATGTTCATCTGCTCACATTTACCGGTGTAAAAGGGTAAATCGCATTTACTTTTTGATTCTCCCTCTTATATCCCACAACTTGACACGTACCACTGTAATGAGATAATTAACGCCATTCATTTATTCATACATTCATTCATAACTTTATTCACTTTACATGTCAGCGGTTTGTGGGTGATTGGTGTCCATCAAAAATAAGACATCATCATCTATTCAGCTAGTATTATCCTAAAATATTCTGGGAGATGTCTTATAGCAAATATAGCCAGTCTGTCTAGCATTGATTAATGCTACATGGTTATATAGTACCTAAAATTTGCAATATAAACGTACAATGGATTTAAATGTATGTGCTTACTGTGACTAGCAGCCACTAAAGCATAACTCAGTTGGTAAAGCTACTTGCTAGTGTTGACCATAGATGAACAAGTTCATGTACTACCAGAAGGTTATACAGCCAGGTACACAAATATCAAACTTTTTAACTAAAGTAAATGCTATTGCATAACCTGTTATTAGCTCACAAAAACACAAAAAAGCACATAGAATAATACAGAATCATATGTTGGCCAATAAAATATTATACTTGTACCAAACTTATTTTTTTAATCCCTCAATGATTCAATAGAATTCCACAATGCCCTTAGAAATTTGCATATTACAAATGAAAGAAAACAGGATGGATTTACCTAATAATGCACATATGGAATACAGTGTCACTTTCTGACAAGGTCAAGCTTAGAATAACTGCTGTAAGGTCTTTGCAGCAAAGGAATGTTTCAGCTGCAAGAAGAATATGGCTACAAGAAATTAAGTTGAAGGTGACACCCAGCTGGTAGCTAAGGGAAAAGTGCAAAGATAGAGAGAAGTGTGAGTTGGTACACAGTACACAAAACTCAAGAGAATTATACAGCCAGAAACAAAAGAGAAAATAAAAAAGGGCTAAACAATACAGTAAGTGCAGCATCACATACAACATTAGTGAATACTGTTCACAGGGGAGCCAAAAGTATGAGACAGTGGTCTGTTAAAAAAAAAAAAAGTAACAGACATGTGATATACAATCAGGATTATTGAGTAGTTTCCCATCTCATTAAGGGATAGTTTATCGTTTTCGTTTATTAAGACAGTTTGCAGGGCATAACATAATAAAATAGTAATAAATTAAAAAAAAAGTTATTTTTATTACAATTGGATGCAGTGTAATGCTGATTTTTTTAATTAACTCACTCATTCCATCACTATTACTATATTTCATGCAATCTTGTTTACTATCTAAGGTGCTATGTAATGTAGCATGCTGAGCAGACCCCTATATCATTTTAAGATAGATAGATTACATTTTTTTAGTAGTAATCAGTCAATCTTCCTAGTCCACTTGTCTGGGGCAGAGTCATGGGGTAGCTGGGGCCTATCCCAGCATTCATCGGGTGTATGGCACGAAAACCACCTTGGGCCAGTTTAGCAAAGGCTTTGAAATGTGGGATACCCAGCCCAGAGAACACGAAAAACTCCTCACTGGCAGCAGCTAGGACATGAACTTTAGTGCCCTTACTGCAAAGCAGCAGCACTACCAGTGTACCAATGTGCAGCCCTTTAAAAAAAAAAAAAGGGGGTTTCCATAAAAATTTATGAGAAACTAAAATGTCAAAGATGTTAATCCAATATTTTTTTCACAAAGGTTTATTTCCCAATCACAGTTGTGACTAGTCAAAGCAAGGTTAAATCCTTAAGGGGAAGTCAGCTATCTGCAGGACAAATCAATTTTCAACAAGATACTTACAGGAAATTTCCCTTAAGTTTCTCATTTAATTTTATTGGTGAACCCCGGCCTAGCACACTATAAATTTTAAAAACAAAATGGTTTGATTTGTATTTGTATAAGAGTCTTGACTTTTATAAAATAATATGTGAACATTATTAAATCTTCCCATTAATATCATATCCTCCTATTATATTATTTGTCACCTAAGCTTTTCTCTCTGTAATTGCAATGGAAGTTCAAGCATATTGCAAAACTACAGTTTAAAAAAAATGCTTTCAGTCTTTATACAATGTATATTTTTTTTGTTGCACAGAAGTTGCTTATATTTCTGGTGTTTTATTTTAGTTATTTCATTTTGTGCAATATTCCCAGTAAACTGATTTTTTTTTGATAACTTGGAAAACTAAACATTTTTTCAGAGACTAATTGTTCATAATTGATTAAGAAAGATTTAATAATTTAAAAGCTCTAAGCAATGAAATCTTAATGATTTGTTTTGGGTAAATATTCTTAGCCTGTTCCTATTCTTCTGTACGAAGGAGAACAGCAAAAGTAAAATGAGCAAATCAAGAAAATGCATTTTCTTGTATCCAGCATACTGTGTTTTCAAATCTGTTTTTATGTTAAGAAGAGTACATTTAAAAACAAGAAATTTAAAACAAACATCTATTTTAAACCTCTCTTAATATAACCACAATTCATCCATACATGTTACCATTTTCAAAGCCACTTAACATTTAGGATTGCAGGGAACCAAAGGCTAAACTAGCAACCTTGGGCACAAGACCGTACCCCACTCCGTTATGGAGCACACTCATGCATGCACCCACACGCCACCATATATTGTTCAAGATTAGAACAGTTTATAGTTCCCAGTTTAACATAGTACACGTCTTTTGGGTGTGTGAGGCAAGTTAAAAACACACAAACAATTTCATTAAACAATAGTAAACATTGTGACGCCACTTCTACATATGTTCCGGGGGAGCAACCATGGGCTTCTTAGTAACTACCCTGGGATGCTGGGTGGCAGACTCCCTGGCTGACGAGGGGGCCTTAGTTTCCCGCAGTGCTCCATGTGAGATGGAGTTCTCCACAGCCCTGTTAGGATCTGGGGTGGCCCCCAGGGGGTGCTGCATTGGATCTCTGAGCCGGGCTGGACAACTCTACAGCCCCACCCGGATGTGCAATCAGAAACAGGTGATCAGGTAGGGTAGGCTATAAAAAGGGCTAGCAACCATCATTCATTGGCCAGAATCGGGAGGAAGAGGACAAAGTTGCCTGGGAGGAGTGGTGGTGCCAGAGGAAGGATTGTGTTGTGTATAATTAATTGCTTTTGGGACTGTGTTGTGGCTGGAGGGTTTACGGGGAAGACGTGTCCTCCAGCTGAAGAAAAATAAAAATGTGCTTGGATTTTACATGTGCCTCTGTGCCAGTCTGTGCCGGATCTGGCGCTATACAGTGGCCATCTCACAACATGTTTTTCTTCCTTTTATCTTTGAACCAACTGAAGGCATGACTACATAGAAGATGGGAGGTGCAAAAGATCACACACTACTTGCAGAAAAAGCCTAATCTGTCATTTTAACATTGATTCTGCCAAACAGCTCCTTTACTGCTTAATTCCTAATCAGTTGACTCAATTCTCTCTGAAAAAGTATGTCAACAGAAAAGCTATTTACTTTAAATTTGTGATGAATCCGACAGGGCATCCAGCAGATTGATGTCGTCTTTAGTGGTTGTTTTTGTTTTTGGTCCACTCACTTATTCTAACCTCCAATAAAGCATGTATACATACCCTAATCCAGGCTGTCGAGTGGATTAGAAAGAGTAATCCACCTATGATTGCCAGAGAATTACTGTCCAAGCTCCACTCTGAAGAATGAATAATCCATTATGCGTATCAGAGTGAAAGGTTTGCATTTGCTGTCTATAAACTTCTTAAATTCCTGCAGGTGCTAAAGTAAATAAATCAGTGCTTTCATAAAGCCCGGGTAAAAATGAAAATAAAAATGTTAAGACTGTGTAAACATCATTAAATTTATATCTAAAGTAATTTATCAATCCACCGGTTTCCTATGCATACTGTCCTAATGAGACCAATGGTATCCTATTAGCTAAAGTGGATAGCTGTTCTTTGGTCCAGACTGAGATTTCTAGGCAATCTATGGACATATGAAAGATGAAAATCCTTCTACGGTTTCCAGTGTCTTTTCTTGTATGTTCTCAAAATGGGCAATGTCTATTATGCCTACAACAATTAGGCTGAAACTGTCTTAGCTGGCACTTCTCAATTCAGAAAACAAGTCTACTCTAGAGTTGAGTTGAGATGACATAGAGATCCTGATGTAAGAAGTGGTTAGGATATATTTAATAATAATAATAATTTATTTTATTTATAGGGCACTTTACATTAGCAGTAAATCTCAAAGTGCTACATAAAAAGTTTAAACAAAGGCAAAGCAAGATAAAAACAAAGATAAAACAACAATAACTTTAGCATTTTTGTTAATATGCTTTCCTAAATAGAAAAGTCTTAAGCAGTTTTTTAAAACAGCCCACAGTCTGCTGTGTTCTTAGGCTCTCTGGTAGGCCATTCCAGAGCAGTGGCTGCAAAGACTCGGTCACCCATTGTATGAAGTTTGGTCACAGGGGAGCGAAGGCGGTGGGTATTTGCAAAACGGAGGTTTCTTGCAGTGGATTGTAGTATTACGAGTTCCTTCAGATACTGTGGAGCATTTCCATGGATACACTGGTGAGTGAGCAGAACAGAGTTTGTATTCGATACGGAGGTGGATAGGGAGCCAATGAAGTAACTGAAGTATTGGTGAAATGTGTTCATATTTCCGCACCCTCGTCGGGATTCTTGCAGCACTATTTTGAATTTGTTGGAGCTTTTGAAGGATTTTGCTGGGGATCCCGATGAGGAGTGCATTACAATAATCCAGCCTGGATGAAACAAAGGAATGAACCGGGACGTTGTTTGGCTATGTTTCGGAGATGAAAGAATGCAATTTTACAAAGGTGATGGACATGTGCCTCAAATGACAGATGGGAGTCTAACTTGGCAGTACACGTGATCTGCCTGTCCACATGATTATGGGGGAAAACCTGGGAAAACCCAGAGAAAACAAAAAGAATGAGTCAGAATGTGAATGCAGTGCTTGGAAATGTAAAGCATAAGTGATAGCCACTGTACTTCTGAACAACCATTCCTATAGATCTGTTAGCAAGTCAAACATTTTTTTGCATAGGGTTATTTAAAAGCTGTCTTTTCAAATATTTCCCTTGGTGGCTAAAATTAGTAATTTGCTCTAATTCAAGATTACAATAAAACAAATTTAAAACACAGTTTTATCGTATTATATAGTAGGTTTTAAAATAAGGTACTCATGTAGGGCATACAATTAAGTCTGAAATTAGCATGGCATTTTATCATGAAAACTATTTGTATTCAATTAAGAATCAAGCATAGATGTAAATCTATTTGACAAATGAACACCGTGAAATTATGCAATAATTTCAGAATTTACACAGACAATCACAGCCTTCCCCAAATAGTGTTCAGAATGATTTTTTTTAAATACATACATTAGGAGTTTTTAGCAACAAATGTTATAAACCTAGTGTCTCTGACTAACTGGCCAGTCTTCAGCCTAGATGCGGTTAATTTGGCTCTCGTGCTTTTCTCTGTGATACTACTGTCCTTAAGACAACATCTGTCCACATATATGTTTTATGAACGTGGTTAATCTAGTTATATAGTCGTAGGGGACAAAGTCTATTTCTGATACAACTATGCAATGGCCTGAATCCCAAATTATTTAAGAAAGCAACAAAAATGAAATATTAACAAAGCATACTATTTAACAGACTGTTATTGAGTCTCTTCTTCTATTCTTATTATTTTCCTGTATTTTTACAGTTATAATGAAACCATTCTGTACAAGCTGTTAGAAGGGTCTTAAGCTTGAGTAACTGTATTTGTTTTGCCCTAAAAGATCAATATAGATAATTAGCTGTCAAATTATCACTGTTGGCTTAACAACTGGCAAAATTTCATTGCATAAATGCAATGCTGGTTATCTTATCAACAGTAATTAGTGCAACTGCATCTTTCTTGAAATTGTACTTGGACTTCCATAAGTATTATGTCTCTTAAATAAGCAGCCAATGAGTGTATTAAAGGCTCCAAGGGATTTTCTGTCATCCCAAGCCAGTCTGACAGTGCTTTTTTCATTTTACAGATTTTAGTAAGATTTTCATATCCTAAGTAAAAGGCCTTATGTTAGTAAAAGCTGTGAGCAATTCAAGCTATAAAAAATGCATGTAAAAGATAAAATTCAGTTTTTTGTTTATTAAAGTAGGCACACAAGGCAGTCCCATCTAAACAAACTATCATATGTCATAGCTGTTTTATTTATCACACTATTCTCCAAGAATTGTGAAGTGTACACAATGAACTGTGCTCCGGCTTAGTAATAGACAGGGGTAGAATATGAAGTCAAATACAAGATGCTAAGTGCCAGAAATGAAAACTAGATAGATAGATACTTTTAAGAATTAGGAGTATGCTGACTTGTGTCTTGATTATATAAAGTGCATCCGGAAAGTATTCACAGCGCATCACTTTTTCCACATTTTGTTATGTTACAGCCTTATTCCAAATAGGATTAAATTCATTTTTTTCCTCAGAATTCTACACACAACACCCCATAATGACAAAGTGAAAAAAGTTTACTTGAGATTTTTGCAAATTTATTAAAAAAAAAAAAAACTGAGAAAGCACATGTACATAAATATTCACAGCCTTTGCAATGAAGATCAAAATTGAGCTCAGGTGCATCCTGTTTCCCCTGATCTTCCTTGAGATGTTTCTGCAGCTTAATTGGAGTCCACCTGTGGTAAACTCAGTTGATTGGACATGATTTGGAAAGGCACATACATGTCTATATAAGGTCCCACAGTTGACAGTTCATGTCAGAGCACAAACCAAGCATGAAGTCAAAGGAATTGTCTGTAGACCTCCGAGACAGGATTGTCTCGAGGCACAAATCTGGGGGAAGGTTACAGAAAAATTTCTGCTGCTTTGAAGATCCCAATGAGCACAGTGGCCTCCATCATCCGTAAGTGGAATAAGTTTGAAACCACCAGGACTCTTCCTAGAGCTGGCCAGCCATCTAAAGTGAGCGATCGGGGGAGAAGGGCCTTAGTCAGGGAGGTGACCAAGAACCCGATGGTCACTCTGTCAGAGCTCCAGAGGTCCTCTGTGGAGAGAGGAGAAGCTTCTACAAGGTCAACCATCTCTGTAGCAATCCACCAATCAGGCCTGTATGGTAGAGTGGCCAGACGGAAGCCACTCCTTAGTAAAAGGCACATGGCAGCCAGCCTGGAGTTTGCCAAAAGGCACCTGAAGGACTCTCAGACCATTTGAAACAAAATTCTCTGGTCTGATGAGACAAAGATTGAACTCTTTGGTGTGAATGCCAGGTGTCATATTTGGAGGAATCCAGGCACCGCTCATCACCAGGGGCCTCATGTATAAACGGTGCGTACGCACAGAAATGTTGCGTAAGAACTTTTCCACGTTCAAATTGCGATGTATAAAACCTACACTTGCCGTAAATCCACGCACTTTTCCACGGTACCTCATGCCTTGTCGTACGCAAGTTCTCCGCTCGGTTTTGCAGACTGGCGGCACCCAGCGTCAAAGCAGTGCTACTGTTCCTGTGTGGTTACTCATTATTTTCCTGACGCGGCTTTATAAATACACTGAAACTAACCGCATATTGTTTATTATTGTAACGCAAATGATTGTAATTAACTTGTAACAATATAATGGTCCAGGGAATAGCCATAGTATTCCAAATACCATAACTGCTTTAGCGTTGTTACTCTCACTGCACCTTCTTCTTTCAGCTGCTCCCGTTAGAAGTTGCCACAGCGGATCATCTTTTTCCATATTACTCTCACTGCAGCACTCGGAGTATTTATATGTGAATATGTGAATCACAGCAGCAGCTGTTCGGAAAGAGAATTACCGGTATACATCATCAAGCACACGCTACCTCAGCCACGGCAAAACGTTTTAAAGCCTTTCCTGTACGGACCTCGGTTCAGAAACAGTTTCATCCCAAGAACTATAAACGCACTCAATCACTGCTCCTTGTAGAACTGTTTGTACTTATAAGTACAATTACCTCACTGTAAACTTGTACTACAGTTATAATATTGCACAACCTGAGCCACTTTAAAGTGCGTATTTACATATGATGACAATATCATTTTTAGGATGAAATGCAGCAAAATATGTTTATTATATTATACAGATAAAACTTTAACTTCATTTAAATAATCTATATTCTTCACTGGGACTGGCGTGAAGGATAGAATAATTAAACATGTACTACGAAGATATTTCAATGTTCCTTAAACTTTTTAAAGAATCAGTGTTCTAAGTTTACAGATGGCTTAACGTCTATTACAGAGCTGATTGTGTGGCAATCGGTTACTTGGAGAAAGAAAAGCAAGAACTGCATGGGCGGCCACGCCAATACATATTGAATATAAAACAGAAAGAGAAAATAACAACACGGCTAAAAATGCAGAGGCAAATTTCGACAAAAGTTAAATGCTTGTGTCATGAGCACGAGGCGGCTAGTGTCTGCAACGGATGTGGCCATCCGCCGTGCATAAGCTACCTCACTGACATTGGCGGGCGAAGGAGCCACCGATTCTTTTTCTGCCCAGTGCCACAAACCTAGAGCCGCCCCTGATACTGCTGCAATAAATAATTTCATCGATGGTCGTGCAGAATCGCTGCGCTGTAAAACCAATGTTTAATAACGTGCTTTAACTTTTAATGATATCACGTATACATCTCAGTATTTTAGTTATTCAGAGAGCTGTAATATCACAAATGTAATGGACCCTGTGTCCAGTTGGAGGAAGAGAGCCAGTTTAAGAAGCAAGTAGTGATTCACACACATGGATCAAATACGAGTAGAAGATCAAATACAAAACAAAGCATTTAACGTGCTACTTTAATTACGATGTAATTTTGAGAAACTGGTTAATTAAACGATTTTAAGATGAAGTTTATAATGTTCTACTAAATGACAAAATAAACTACGTGATTAAAGTGGAAAATTCGAGATTAAAGTTGACATTTCGTGCTTTTTCCCCACCGTGTGCCTTTTTTCTCTGTACCCTAATAAGCTTTCATATGACACTCAGACAGTGGTCTTACAACTCTTCTTTTCACGGCAACTTTGATATGTGACTTCTTTTTTATTTCCGGCACTGTGCAATTTTGTGAATGTGAGCTTTCAAGTTTCTCCAACACGCTATGTCACTCGATCAACTTCATTTTGTTGATTATACCACGGTTTATTTGAACAAATAGTATGTTTTTCCTTTGCCTCCACTTGGTATTTGCTGAAATTCTTATATTTTCCCCGTGCTTTTCCCATTGTCTTTTCACAGAAGGCTGCGCTTAAGGGCGATTTATATTGATTTGCATATTCAAATAGGCGTAATTCTGGGAGGATTTGGGGCGTTACAAAATGCGCGTGCACGAGTGTTAGTTTTCACGCTGATCGGGATTTATGTAGCGGAAGAACGTGGAAGTTGGAGTACGCACAGATTCCTGCATCTGGATTTTTCTGTGCGTAAGCACATTTCGGCTTTTGTGCTTACGCCATGTTATAGTGCGAGTTCTACGCACGGCGTTATACATGAGGCCCCAGGCCAGTACCACCCCTGCAGTGAAGCATGGTGGTGGCAGCATCATGCTGTGGGGATGTTTTTCAGCGGCAGGAACTGGGAGACTATTCAGGATAAAGGGAAAGATGACTGCAGCAATGTACAGAGACATCCTGGATGAGAACCTGCTCCAGAGCGCTCTTGACCTCAGACTGGGGCGACGGTTCATCTTTCAGCAGGACAACGACCCTAAGCACACAGCCAAGATATCAAAGGAGTGGCTTCAGGACAACTCTGTGAATGTCCTTGAGTGGCCCAGCCAGAACCCAGACTTGAATCTTATTGAACATCTCTGGAGAGATCTTAAAATGGCTGTGCACTGACGCTTCCCATCTAAGCTGATGGAGCTTGAGAGGTGCTGCATTGAGGAATGGGTGAAACTGGCCAAGGATAGGTGTGCCAAGCTTGCGGCATCATATTCAAAAAGACTTGAGGCTGTAATTGCTGCCAAAGGTCTATCGACAAAGCATTGAGCAAAGGCTGTGAATACTTATGTACATGTGATTTCTCAGTTTTTTTATTTTTAATAAATTTGCAGAAAACCTCAAGTAAACTTTTTTCACGTTATTATGGGGTGTTGTGTATAGAATTCTGAGGAAAAAAATGAATTTAATCCATTTTGGAATAAGGCTGTAACATAACAAAATGTGGAAAAAGTGATGCGCTGTGAATACTTTCCGGATGCACTGTAAAATAAACTGTATAATTTAACACACTCTTATTTATTATTGCAAAAGAGAGTTGCTATAGATATGTTTCATGGACATGCAAGTAGACGCTCACTGAATACTTGGCATGCGACAATATTACTACTGTTGTCACTACTATTAATACTAGTATGATATTCATTCAGATTTTGGACTGGATTTGTAGGGCAGCAAAAAGCTAGAACTTATTCTGCCAGCATTGCGGAAAAAGGATAGGATGCCTACGGGACACACTTTCACACACTTATACAATTAATGCAAAGAATCATCAATTAACCTGAGATGGAAATGAGTGCTCCTCGAGAACAACTCATGCAAATATGAAATGAACAGTGTATACTTCAAAAAGATAGTGTCCAGGTCAGGAATTAAACCTTGTCCTTTAAGCTTTGAGGAATCCATGTTAACCAACTGCAGCCAGGTTTGCCAGATGTGTATGGGTTTTCTCCTAAAACTAAAAATCCTGTGCTGATCTGGTCTTATTACGTATTTATGGTAACAATACTAACTTTTGAGATTACTGCTTTTGCAGTGTGCCTCACAGCTTTGGACCAGCAGCAAACCAAGACAAAGACTAAGTGCAGTTACTGTACATTCAACCATTAAACCTTAGTAAAAAAGATGCATAGTTGGTGTCCCTAATTAATTTAGCCATCAATTCAGAAAATGTGTATTGAAAGATGCTTTTGGTTTCTTTCTTACTGTATTACTTCTGAGTGTTGTAGCAAAATCTTTGTGGGTGTCCTCCACATCTGAAATAAGATCTCTCACAATATAATTATATTGTTGTGCTGCATTAATACATTATATATGAATATTGTTATGTCTTTGGCTTAGTATTTTACATACTTTGTCTTTTGGTTAATTTAGTTATTAGGAAAACTATTGTGTAAACTTTGTGTTTTGGTTAATTTAGTTATTATTGTGTATTATCTACATAATTGGGAAATGAGTTACAGCACTATATTAACATTACGTATAAAAATATAACAAATTGAAGACTGTTCCCTCTCAGAGATTTGAGTGCCTGATCACTCATATAACACATTGAGGCAGTGTAATATAATGCATTAGTGACCAAGTATGTGTGTTGTATGGAAGAGCACAATGTACTGCTGCAGTACTTATTCTCACATATACCAAAGGCCTTCGGTGAATAGGGCAGAAGTATGTGCATCCAGGTCAGCCTGATGATAGCATCACCCATGAGTTAGAGAGACAATTATGCTTCTGATAATCATGTTCCCCTTGTTGTCATTACCTTCTGTATATAGATTTCTGGATATTTTCATACACTCCAAGAGAATAATGTTTACAATAATGACAGCTTATCTGATGTAATGTGGTTTAATGACTGCAATTATTTTTTTAGTAAGTTTATATGAGAATGTACATTTTCCCTGTGCTCTGTTCCTTTAAATTGACAGGAATGTGTAGTGGCATGTCATTAATTGTCAGTGTGCTCGTGTTAACTGGCAGTCAAATGGCCAGCTGATCAACACAAAACCAAAACAAGACTGGCTGTGGATTAGATAAACCTGGTACTGATCTTGTTCTTCTGTTCACTGGGTCAACACTTAGACCTGAAGATCATCTCTGCTTAGCATGGTACCACACAGTCTGGTGCCTCTGCAATCTGTAGGTATTATGGTACTATCTCATGCACACTGCAACTGACCCCAACAGTTCAGTTGTGTTATTGATAAATGACAGCTGACCAAAATGGAAGAAACAAAAATACGCATGAATAAAAAAGACAGAAAAGTAAAAAACTGCCAGCAACTATATGCATTTTGGACTATTCAAAAAAGTAAGTTGAAGAAAAGAGAAAAAAACAATTTGTTTTTATGTGCTCACTGCCATATCTATGGCATAACTTAAAAATGTGTATAGCAAGATGTTGACAAAGGGGTTTTATGTACTGGATGGGCTCTCCAAAAAATGTCATTCCACCATGAAATATGAGTACATACTGAAGAATTTAAATGAATCCCAAGGTTGTTAAAAGTGAATTGTTTACAAACCCATTGTATATGGGATTTTCTGTGCACATTGTTGTCCTATTTTGTTTTATGATCAAAAGGTAAATATGTTCTTTAATCCCATTAGGTAGTTTTTGAGTGGTCTTTCAGTTGGGAATTTTTGTAGGACCTGGCAACCCTGAGTACAGCACGGTGCCGCCTGCCTCTATATATTTTACATTTTTACTTGCCTTTAAAATAAAATATGTACTCTTGTTTTCAACAGGTAAAAACAGTACAACTGTATGGCTTAGAAAACCTTATGAAATGATCAGTCTATTAATGCTTTAAGCAGTATGCAGACTAATGGAAGGCTGGAGCTAATATCAAAAGCATTAGGGGGCAAGGAAAGAACCAAACCAGGAGGGAATTCTGTTCAATCACCACATATACTCACTCACATTGTGCCAATACAGATATGTCAAACAACCTAATCTACAGTACACCTTTGGCACTTGTGATGAGTCTCAAGAGGACAAAGGATGACACAGTTTACACATTGACACTGGCCTGGTGAGTAATCAGACTTGGGCCCATAGAACTATGTAGCAACCAATTTGCCACCCTGTTGTATCATAAATAAAACTGCATGTTTTAGTTGCTTTAAAAATATATTCAGTAAGTGCTGTCATAGTTGGTCATTATTAATTGTTAAAGAAATTTAGCTCTCACATTTAGGAAAGCTTGAAATGATCTCTATTGGTATCTACATTTTCGGATTCATCAAAGGACCAAAAAACACTGTCTTCTGCAAAAAAAAAAAAAAAAAAGAAACAAATGACAAAACTTTTTCAAATCTTTGTTAGGTGCTTTGATCTGCTGCTCTTCCATCACATAAAGCCTCTAAAGCATTTCTCCTTTACTGAAGTGCCAGTGTTTTTGTCATCTCAAGGCTGGCAGTCACTTTGAACTTATTACTTGGAGCTGGGCTCTAGCCTTTTCTTTGGAGAAAGTCTTTTCCCTTCTGACATTTTAAAAGAAGCAATAGTCTCCCCTATTAAGTACTAGCAAAAAAGGCATGATAGAATCCTGGGTCTTCTAGTACAGGAGGTAATTTTGCCAACAGGGAACTTTTAAAACTAATCTTCTCTGTAAATATTGTGGGTCTTGAATGTATAAAGAATTTTCAATTATGTTTTATTAATACCATATCTATGAACTTAAACCCCTATAATGAATGATTTTAGAGGTGCAACCAAGCAACAATATACTAAAAAATAGTATACTAAAAAAAAACAGCAAGAAGAAAGAATATGTCCTAAAATATTGTTCCTTGTAATCAGATTGATGCATATTTTTTGCAGCTGATGCACTCCATCTACTCACCATATATTTGGAAATTTATAAATCTGACTCCTGACATGACAGACAAGTAGGATAATTTTTACAGGAATAAGAATGTCTTTAATTGATGGAGTTTAAACATAATACAGATGTAAACTTTTCTAATACTAGAGTGGACTCGCACCTTTCCACTTCAAGACAGTATACAAATGTGATCAAAAAAGGATCTTAGGTTATACTGTATATCACAATGTGTATACAAAATATAAGTCAAGGGAGGGTATGGCTAAATTATTTAACATACTAGTGAGCCCTCACCTGGAATACGATTTTGGTCCCCATATTACAAAAACGACATAGCAGCACTGGAGAAAGTTTAGATGAGAGCAACTAGGAGTAGAGGTATGAGCTATAAGTAGATTTTGAAAGAGATTAACATATTACTTTAAGCACACTGAGATTAGCCCATGATTAAAGTGTTTAAAATTATTAAAGGAAATTAGTAAAGAGGACCCAGACATTTTAATTTAAAATAAATTCTTCAACAAAAACATGGCCATGCAGTTGGAAACTTATGGGGGATATATCACAAGATTATTAAAGATTTTCTTTACCCAGAGAACCATAGACATATGGAATAAAGTAATAATTTGTGTGATGGAGTGTAGGACTTAAGGGATGTTAAAATCTTGATTTGATGTCATGTTGGAGAATCCAAGTATAAGATCGCTGTCAGAAATAACTTGTAATAATTTAAGTCAAATTTATATTTCACACATGCCAATTACGCTTCCACTTCTGAAAATTACGCTTGAACTTCTGAAAATTACACTTGAATACAATTCTCAAGCGTGACATAACTGCCAAAATACATCATTTGATGCACGAGGCATGCTCTGTCAAAGATGAAACAACTGATTTTTTGTTAGTACGCATGTGCCACAAAGGTAGAAAGATGGAGTTATCTTTGACAGCGATCGTACTTCACACTTAGCCACCTTACAGTGGCTCCAATGGGCAAAATGCAAAAGAACACATGTGAAATATAAATTTGACTTAAATTATTACAAGTTATTTTTGACAGCAACCTTACTCCATGTTCAAGTGAATAGGTTGGTCTGTTCTTGCCACAAATGTTCTAATGTCCTATACCAACCTGGGCCTATTCAGACATATTAGTAACAGTTAGGACAACATCACCGATTTTATGTTGTTATTTACTCATATTATGAGGTACCCCCCAAACTACCCAATGCCTCCCTCAGACTTAAATCGACTGCCTTTCTCTCTTGGATGTTGCTAACAGGATTAGTCCCCTTTGACAAATGATGATAAATAAAGCTCAACTGTGGATGCCCTTCCTCACTGTCACATCACATAACTCCAAGTGCAATGTTCAACTGGCAGATAGCAATAGCCTTGTCCTTATGAGGTTATAAAATGGCAGGTAGTGAAGGATTGTCCTAGAGCTCAAACACCATAAATTGACTTCTTCTTTCAGCTTCTCCCGTTAAGGGTTCCCACAGTGGATCATCTTTTTCCATATCCTCCTGTTCTCTGGTGTACTCTTGTGTATGCCTGGTGTAAAAGGGTGCCTGCTGGTACCAGCCAACATGACAGCTATTTCACAGCCACAGGGATTAGGTCCTAACTGGACTGACGAACAGAATAGGGCAAGATCAGAAGGAATCCAGAATACCTTACCAATATTTCCATGCTTCTTACTCTAGTGGCTAGGCGGGAGGAGGAGGAGTTCAATAGGCTATTTTTAACTCTGGAAGTGACTCACAGGATACTCCTAGAAGTAGACCTAGTCAGGGCTTGAAAGCCATTAGGATGGCCCCTAGTCAAGCTTGGTGTCAGGAGTGAAGTGAAAGGCAAAGGTTTGACTGCCTGATAGAAGTGATAAAGACAGTGTAGCAATAAGGGTATTGTATACCATCGTATGAGGTATAAAATAATGGATTTGAAATAATCTTCACAAAGAGGGAGTGTGCCAGAGAAGATAGAGGCATGTGAAGGACACACAGACTGCTATTTTAAAAGTGCTGATGTCTGCTTGACCAATATGGTTAAAACAACAGTCTATCATAAATGTTGAGGTATTATTTGGGCACAGTCCAGGAATAACCAGACAGCCCATCTGACAGTTGTCCATATCTGACAAGAATTCTATGCATATGTAAATATATGAGTGGTTACAATGACGAGGATCCGGTCAAAAGCTGACTTCATGCTGTCAAACATTCCTGCTGGATGGGCATAAAGTCTCAGCATTTCCCCACCTGAAATAGCTGTTAAGACTGTACTGTTCATTGGCTTCTCTCTGGCCTGGATATGTACATATAAGCGAATTATACTTTGTTTTATTATGGGAATGGAAGTTAGATTTTAAAGCAAGTACATCATTTTGTACCATATTCCTCTCGTCTGATTATTTCTGTCTTGGTTACAAAGGTGGTGGGTATTAGCCCTAGTCTGTTCTGCATCAGGAAAGGACACAACCCAGGGGAAGAAGAGTGACCCCTGCTGGATACAGATGGGTATGTGAAGCATTGAATAAGAGTGTTACAGTAGTTGAGTTGGACTAGACATCACATCTAATAGACTGAAGAATTATACAGTTTGGGAAGGCCCAGGTAGACATAGGGACAACCTGCAGACTTTATACATAAAGTTTCAGGTCAGGATTAAATACACAGGACTTTGAAGTCATGAGCTACAAATGCTTAGAAATGCATTATCTAGAAGTTAATTACTAATTAATAAATGATTGTTTAACCAATTAAAAATGGTAAAAACAAATGCTCCAATCTATGTTAATTTCATAAGGCACAGTAATTCTAATCCTACATGCTTCATAGGTCATACTTCAGACCAGCATATAATGTAGAAATGCCATGCATTATATATTAGATCAGGGTCAATGTGGCTTGTCCTGTAGCTTGGATCAAACCCCACTTTCACACTGTTATTTGCACCACAGAATGTAAGCGCCAACCAGTAGAGCTGAAAAAATACTATAGCACGTACAGCTAGCTCTTGTCTATGTGATGGTTTCGTCAATGCACTGTAATATTAGCACTGTTACAATCTTGCTGTATGCAAAACGTTGAAGTTCTGATTTCAGATTTAAAATCCTCATGGCTTAATTCATATGGCTGAATTAAAAAAGCTTTGCTTCCTTTACAGAATTCACAGGCCTAATCAGTAGTGTAATTAAAAGAAATAGATGTCAGATCAAATTAGTAAAGCATATGAGAACTGATAGAATGGAATTATTTCAAACAGCCATAATGATGAAATTTAGGCTTAAGGCCTTACCTTTCTGCTCACAGTTCTCATCCGTGGCAAATACAGTTGCTGACAGGTTGGACAACCACATAAAGGGCACCACTGACCCACACACAACATGACATCCAGGTGTGCAAAATACCAAGACAAACTGTGAAATCTACTATCAGTACCAAATGTAATCTGACATCTTTAATACCTGCTGCTGCCAAAATGAAAAGCAGCAGAGTGTGTAAAAGTCAAACGCAACCTGAGCATTTTATTTGCATTTCACTCTTTAATTTCTAACGTGTTAGGAATATGCCACATGCAATCTTGCTTCTTTCATTTATCAGAAGATAATAATCTGTGACTCATATAAAATAGAAGAAACTAATGGACTGAAAGTCACTTTTCAGATTTTGTCTAGTGCAGGGATGAAAGGCCATTAACGCTTTTCTTTCAACAGTATGAACCCCACCTACTGTGCAATAAAAAGAACCCTGTAGTTATTATCATTTTTCTTGAGGTCCAAAAACTGTAAACTCTCTCTTGGACTCATAAAGCTGCTTTAATCTGGGATAAAATAATTTTCTCCAACTGCCCCAACATTTCAAGGCGCAAAAGAAAATGACATTTTAAAATTGGTGAAATAGATGAAATCCAAAAATTGTAAATAGTGCTCTAAAGGAAATAAGAAGAAAATAATTATGTGTCCTTGCATCGCAACCTTCGACCTTCAAAACCTTAAGGGAAACAAACCTATCCATCTTGGGAATAGAGACAATTCTGCAAAGTAAAAAAAAAGCTAAATAAGTGGAAGGTTTGGTAAAATAAAGCTGGCAGCAATCAGGGAAATAAATACTTTACCAAATCACTTAAAGGGCAGGTTTTAGTGGCCCAGTGCTTAATGCTCCTCTCTAAATTATCCAGGGCCCTGTGAATGTTGGAATTTATCCACGTTATCTCCCACATTTAAAAGTAATGCAGTTTAAGTTAATTAGTGCCATTGCACAGATCCCAATAAGTGTAACATGTTCTAGGATGGACTAGCAACCTGTCCAGCTTTGGTTCTTCCCTACTGAAAGGACAGATTTCAAGAGTAGCACTCGGAATACAATATAAAATGTAGGTGGATGGATTGAGGGATGGATGGATAGGTAGATGTACAATTTCTGAATGAACTGATGCATGTCCATAAAGTTCTTCACTACAAAAAGTTGTGAGATTTGTCATGTGCCTAGCCATCTATATTTGCCATTTTATGGTGTAGTGTAGTTTATTACAACTGTAAGAAGCTACTGTTACATGAGAGAACGGCATTAAAACGTACAAGTGGATCTTTCTAAACATTCATTAACTCTAAGCGTTCATATTTATGCTACCCTGATGATCCAGTACTTATGAGAGCAGTAGCCCCTCTCTGCCTAAGGTGCTGATTTTGCAGTCTTCCTTTAATTGTTTTCTTACACGGAGAAGAAAATGTTTTACCACTAACCTTCTGACATTTAAGCACAAATACTCATGCAGATCAACTTTCACAAATGCTTGGAATGTAATGTATATTACCAAACAAACAGGATCTGCAAACAAAGTGGCTCTGAC
Organism: Polypterus senegalus; assembly: GCF_016835505.1. Taxonomy (NCBI): domain Eukaryota; kingdom Metazoa; phylum Chordata; class Cladistia; order Polypteriformes; family Polypteridae; genus Polypterus; species Polypterus senegalus. The sequence goes on from NC_053159.1 coordinate 41,154,165, forward strand.
TTTAATGAGTGTTTATTATTATAAATTAAAAAGGCATGTTATTTATCCTATAATGAGGATATAAAAAAGCACTATTAAACACTACATTTGTACACCTGACATAGGTGTACACAATTTCAACTTATGAGTAAGGACATTGCTTGATATTAAACTTTCCAAAGCTATTTTCTCTTTCACAAGATGCTAAGATAAACGTAATGTCTTCTTTATCATACAGCAATGGCTACTACCAAGTAAAAATGACTTGATAATGTAGGTACTCCCTGTGTTCCCATGAGTTTTCTTCAGATACACCAATTACACTGTACACCACAAAGGCATGTGTTTTATGGCAGATTAATTGGTAGCTGTAAATTGTGTGTGAATGTGAGTGTGCTTTGCGATGACCTGTTTTCCTAGTCCTGTATGGCTCACTGTCTAGTCCCCGAATAAACCAGTTGAAAAAAATCTGATATATGGGCTTGCACTTGATGTTTAACTTTGATTAACAGACATGGTTTGCATTTATTTTTTTTCTTGTAAATTATCTTTTACAATAAAGCTTTTCATTATATAATCAAGGGTAAGATATCATTTTCTTATAACCTTGCAGCTGTTCTTCAGCTCAAATGCAAAGACATTATAGTATTAGAGAAAATAAAAGTATTTAATTGTGCTTAATAAATGTTTGTTCTTTCTGCCCGTGCTCTGATTCTACTGCTTTAATAGTGGGTCACTGGAAGTCAGAACCTAACTCAGCAATATCTTGTTTAACACTGAATGGGAAGCCAGTAGTATATGATGCATAGTTATGAAGAACTCCACAAACAGTTATAGCAAGCCAATTTAAAAATTCATAATAACCTAAAGCTGTGTTCTGTTATTTAGAATTAATATAAACAGTATGTTTTTTTTGCAGAAATGAAGACCAAATTAAAAGTGTACAAAGTGTATCACTTCATTCTAAATGCAATTTGACCACAAAAATGGCATTTCTGGCTCACCACATTATATTTTTTTATTTTATACAATTGACTTAATCTGTTTTCTCCAAATTGTCTGATTCATTGCTCTTTGTTCATGGATGTTTACATGGAATTTCCCGCTTGGAAACTCATATTTACTGTCTGTCTAATATGCCCATCGTTAGGAATTTAAAGGAAAACGTGAAGCCTGATGAAAACCTCCATAGAAATTCGGAATATGTGTAAACTCCACAAACGTATCTCATCAAAATAACTTAAAACATCTTTTTATACTAAAAGAAGTATTTACTTTGATTTAGGGGTTCTATTAATGCATATACATTTTTATATTTATTCAGTTCAATATTATCTAAGATTGAAACATTTATAAAAAATTTTAAAACCAAAATACTTCACAACTTTATTTGCAGAAAAGTATTACGCTGAAACTTTTTGCTAGCTGTGTGTGCTAACTTTTTGCAAGTCTAAATCACATTAACAAGGAAACATTGGCCAACTATAAACAGCCCTTTCAAATGGGTACTGCCTCCCAGCTTTTACGGCTACAACAGATGAATGTTCTGTAACACAAGACTTGAGAAAAAAAAATTGGGCAGCATGAGTATCATGTGAAAACTCAGTTAATATGAAAGAACTGCTTCATATCTTTTAATACCTTGACATGATGCAATACAATGCCTTGGCATTGTTTGTAAAAAGCAATAAATAATTGTATTTAAAGCAATGGTACTCTTTAATGTGAAACCTAGTGCTTGAACTTTTTCAGTAAATGCATATAGCCATGGGTATTCTGGCACTGTGCATAATGCTCTCTATTCATGCTTTCTGTCCCTATCTATTTTTCCCCCATGTCTCGGAGGCTGTTAATTTAAAACTATAAATGAGTCCAACATAGCAGAGTATGTAATTAAGCCATATACTTCAACCAAATAAAGGAGGTTTGGAAAACACTAAGAGGAACTTATAAAGGAAAACATCAGTAATAGAGAACACTGATATGTGAAAATCAAGAAACTATAGTTCCCAAACCTGTAACACATTCTGACATCACCCATTTATTCTGTTTACTAGTAATTGTAAAGTGATGGTTTATCTGTTACTATTATTGGAGCCTGAACCAAAGTTTATTCACTGCACCACAACAAAACACTTAAACAAGATGGTCTTCATTGCTGCACCGCTCCTGCAGTGCCCAACAATATCATCTCTTGTCTCTGTCCTTCACACCCTCTAACACACAGACTAGCAAATATGATATTTGTTCTAATTTTAGGGTTCTACTTCAAAGTGAGGTGATGTAAGTCAGTAGATGTTTATGGGAAAAGAACAACAGGGTCTGTGCAACCAACCCTGATTTAGCAATGTCCACTACTTTTCTGCACTATAAATCAAGTGCAAAATTAACACTAGTAACAGAAATGGAGAAGGGGTCTCCTTTACAATACCATTGATCCATTAGTTTTCTAACCTGATTAATCAGTGTGCTGAAGCTAACACCTATTCTAACACTGCTAACTGCAAGAATGGAGCCAATCCTTGACGAGGACCCAGTCCATCACAGGCTATTAAAATATAATCTTGAGAATAAAACAAATGAACAAAACCTTTGCTTGCTTTAGTGCTTTCACTTTATGTCCTACATGTTAACTGCTTTGCCAGATAAGGTGGATCAGACTTACATTTAAAAGAAGTATAATTTCTTTGCAATTCAAAAGCAATCTGAGAGCTGTTCATTTGTTCTTAATTATTCAGTGTTTTGCTGTTGTCGTATACATAGACATAAATACTGCATTTAAGTTTCCTTACATTTCCTGATAATGGCATGTCACACCAGAAATAGACCTGGTAGTATCAATAATTCCTCCCTTTTGCTTCCTCACAAAGGCTCATGTAATTTCTTTGTTTCATTTCCAGGCCTATTTCCATCTACCCTTCCCAGTTCTGGCAAAACAAGTGATAAACTGTAGTATCTGGGGATCTTCCAATACTCCACTGAGTGATGTTTTGGAGAAATTTAGGAGAGACTAGCTTTGTTGGCCTTAACAGCCTGCTGTCATCAAAATTAATCTAATTTTCTAATGTTACTCATTCATGACTGCAGAGCTTATATACACAACAGGCACAAGTTACAGCAAAGGAGTTGGAACCTCCACATTGAAATGGGTACTGTTTTTAGTCAAATTCCTATTCGTAGTTTTCACTTTACTACTTCTACTACTATGTATCCATCTGTTTTTTGAACCCGCTTTATTCTATAATGTGGTTATTAGCATAAGGCAGAAATAAACCCTGGACCAATCTATCATATGGCACATTCTTACACAAACTGATTCAACCAATTTAGAGCAAAAATCAACCTACTGTACTGATAATTGGGATGTGGTTGAAATGTATGTTCCAAGAGAAAACTGACAGTGAAAGTTCTCTGATTCAGATTGACCTTCCTTTAGTTGTGAAGCAGCAGCACTCGGTGATGTGCAATTGTGTTTTTTGGTCAAAGATTATTTTATTTCTTTTTCATGTTACTGTTTAAATAGCTGGTTTTGGTATTATTTAGCCATTGTGGCTATTTTAAAAAATATAAAGGGAAATGACAAAGTTTAGGAATCTTCTATATTCTTTTTCTCAATAGGGTCAAGACTGTCTAAGTGTCTGGAAATGTACAGAAGAGATGTGTGGCCATCTTTGCATGACAAATTCTCTTACTTTTTATTTTGATGATGGTGGGAAATTGCTGTCTGAATCTACCAAAAGTACTTAAATGGGCTCAGATCAGGTAACTGTGATAGTTATACAGTATATGGTAGTTGACATTGATGTTCAGATCCTCAAACTAGCTAAATGGCCACTCATTCCTTATCAGTTGAGGTTTTGTCATTCTGGTAGATTCCACTACCATTGGGACAGAGATGTTTCAACATAACATGACCATTATCACTCATTATTGCTTTATTTGCTTTGCCTCTCAGAGAAACAGCACTTAAAATACTGGGTAGAAGACACAGAGCCTACGCTAGATGATGCACAAATCCATTGCAGGGTGAACGCAAATCTGTATTGACAAGGGGATATTTTGGAGAGGCGAGTTAATCTAATACAAAGTACTTACACCACTGTGATATTTATACCTCTGAGTGATAAAACAGTGAACCAGATAAAAATCCACTCTAGACTATATTTAAAACCTGGATCCACCAGAACCATTGGCTGTGACAGCAAACATTTGGGCCTACAAAGTTATTCTGTGTGCTAAATATGCACTTGTCTAACCAAGTGAAATTATTCCACTACCCAGTATACCAGTGGTTAAGGTTTTTAACTCAATTTACCCACAAAAACTGAATATTTAGGAGACATGAGGGATTTATGCTCCATAACCCAAGCATTGTATTCTCCTATGTAAAGTTCCTAGATGGACTGTACTTGATACTTCCTGCGCCCACCTCTGAAAATTTGCTGGAAGGAATCCAGAGTTATTTGTTTCTTTATTGTACTTCAAATAATTTGACATATATGACAGGCAAGAAGTGTGTACATTTGTCCACAATTGCCCCTACTTGATGATATATTTCTTTATAACTTCCATGCCAACATCACGTTAACATCTGTTCCATGTTATACTAACAAGTTGAACAGTATTTGTTCTTGAATTTCCAAAGCAGCCCAGAATCAAAATGGTTAACATAATGCGACAAGGCACCTAACTGGCATTTTTATACCTGACCACAAGCATGATGAGGCTTTAATTGTTTAACCTGATAACAACACCTATTTAGTTTGAAACCCTGCCTTACTCATGTATTATCTTTATTTAATCAGTTACTTTTACAACTAAAAAATGTATTATAATATCATTTTGATGAGATGGTCATAACCTTTAGGGATTTCTAAAATCATGCTTTGCACCCAATGATTGCTGGGTTAGGCTCCAGCTGCCCTGCAACCCTTTCCTGGATAATCAGGTTAGGAAAATTAATGGATGGCTCTAATGCATCTATTACATCTTACAATGGTAAGTATTATGTATATTTTCATATTTTACATTTAAAATGTCCTTAAAATCATTTTTTTGTTTACATTTTGGATGGGCCATATATTTGTATGATCAACAAAAATCATCAGCATTTTCAATTTCTCTTCTTTGAAGTTCTATTAAAATCACATTACCAAAAATTGAATCCTTTGTTTCGAATGTTCATTTATTCATTCATTCATTATTTTTTTGAACCTATTAATTCCATCACAGACTCACTGTGAACTGAAGCCTGTCCTGCCAGTAAGCACTGCCAACCCTAAATGAGGTGTTAGTCTATTGCAATGTTATGCATTTGCCTTTAATTTAAATAAATAAAAGAAAAGCTTACCTTATTATATTGAGTAAAAATTTTGGAAAAAATGTAGGTCACAGCTGTCAATTGTTTCCTTCAGCACATGGTTTTATGAGCGGTATTATTAAGGTGTTGTAGTTGGTTGAATGGTACATTTTATATCTGCTGATTTTTTTTCTAAGTATAGCACTCTGCCCCAGTTATTTTTAATTACTTTCTCAACACTTTTCAGGACCCATGGGCTCCGTTTTCCATTTACATTTTTAATGCTAAGAAAGGTAGACCAATTACATCTCCCATGTGTTTGGCTTCAATCATGTCATTTTCAGGCACCTTATTTATACATACGCATTCAGGCAAACACTTGCTTTTAACAGGTTGCTCCACAGCCACTAGAGATGAGAGTGGATGCTTTATTTCTGTGCTTAATGGTTGCATACTTTAATATAGCTGAAATAATTTATGTTTTAACATGTGACTGCCAAAAATGCCTGATCCTCCTTTCAAAGTGACAAAGACAGGGAATGTATAACATGAAACTGCAAGACTTGTGCCCCTGTAGGAGATCTCAGGAATTCCCCTGAATCTTGAGGTGATTTTAAAGGTTTGACTGAAGTAGAAAGGGAATGTTTTAAATATTTTTTATTGGAATTCAAATAATTGCACTACAGCAACTATGACAAAAATCAATTAACCAAAAATGAAAATGAAATTATGTTTCTTAGTAAATTCATTTTACACCTAGGACAGGATTTCCATAAGCTACTGTGAGATTCAAGTGAAACAGGATAGTTCTTAGAATTAATTTTTTTTCTTATTCTAAACAGTATAAGAAACCCTTTTTCCACAGTGTTAGCAGATACACTGGGATTTTTCCAATTAAATAAGAAGAGGCAACAAATGAGAACTATAGCGTAAAATATCACAAGGTATTTTAATTACACAGCATTACTGTGTCCAGTTAATACTTCAAATACTACTTTATGAGGATTATGAGTTATTTATTGTGTTTCCAATACATTTGACAGTTAACTAAAAATTTGTTCCAATATGGTCTGAGTGTGTGGCAATCCCAAACTACGTGACTGTACAGGTTTTGGTGCCTCACAATTAGTGCTTTGATTTAGCCATGATAATAGCATGCAAGGTAAGATTTGTATTTGAATTACATGTTGGTCTGCACAGCTTGATAAGTATCATACTTTGTCTCTAGCTGAGTTCCATTTTTAATCTGAACTTCTGATAGAAAGGTCCCAATCTTATTGCTGCTTTTAATCATCAGGAAGTGAACCTTTTGAAAAAGAATTGTAAAGTGTGGAAACACTTCCTATTTTTCCCTTTTATATAATTTTATATAATTTAACAGAGAGATATGAACCATCTTGTAGGTATCATTCAAAAGATTTTCTAACGTGCCAAAAAAAATAGAAAAACTTGGTTAGCTGAGGATTAAACTTAAGATGTAAGCTTCTGAAGGATGCAAAAAAATTCAATCAATATTGAACTCTCAGAAGGTCCCAATACCAGCAGTCTTCCATGTGTTAACTGCTTCATAAGGTAAGGATGGCCGCACAGGTGCAGTTGTCAATAGCATGTCAGACTTAAAATATCTTCTGTTATGAATATATGTGTTGAGCCACTGTACCGCTGTTTAATTGATGGTAATTAGAAATAGCAGGTGCACAGAGCAAGATGCATTGTGAGGAGTCTGAAAATGTATTCTTTTTGCTTCTTTTGAAAAATCTCACACTACATCTGTCCAACACCCTGAAGTAAGATTGGTAGTTAGGAAGATTCATACTGCCTTCTGCTTTAGATATTGGCAAAATGTATTTTTGTTCAATTTTTTGGCTTTCTTGCATTATACAATAACATAGTTATGCCTGTGTGTAACTGACTATGTGACCATGTGTCTAGTTATGTGTCTTTTAATACATTCTTTTTTTTATACTCTTAAAAAATTACTGAAAGAGCTATTGCAACTTGTGAAGAGTGGCCACAAAGGCACCCTATGATCCCTTTACATGAAATGTTACCAGTTTATGTCTATGCTAGACAACATTATTATTGATGAAACAAAAATCTACTGAATTCTGCAATCTATTTAAAATCATCCTGTCTTATTAAGTCTTCCATACCCTGACACATTCCCGCTTAACAGCACAGATGGTGTACTCAGAATGACATGCAGTGTTGTGCTTGTCCTAGTCCAAGTGCTTAAGGTTGATATCAAAAAGGCTTATTTTAGTTTAATCAGACAATTGAATTGTCTTTCAATTATTCAAGTTTCCTACAAGCTTTCTATAACACTGTAAGCAAGATCAGATGTGGATGTTTTTCAATAAATACTTTTGCTCTGTCACTCTCTCTAACTAATAATCTAAGCAGACTGGATTTGTAAATTGTTCAATTCAATTTCTTTTACTTTATCCCCTTAAATTAATTTATTCACTCCAATTTTTACCATGTAATAAATATATTGCAGATTTGTAAGATATAAAGCATTACATCTTATTCAGATCAGATGAGATACGCCTACCTAATCCCTACAATGTAATCAGAATTTTCTACACTGCTGTCTCTTTAGGCCAGTCATCTATGTCTTGGTGCCCTGACTGAGTACTAGTCTTGCCACATCTTTATTCCTTTGACTACTTGTGTGCTTGCTTTTCAATATTATCCTGGGACAGACATAATTAAACTGAACTCATGGGAAATGTCTTAATTCTGCACAAGCAGACTCGCTTAAACTAAATAGGTGTCATTTATAAGCAAATGGATACACCAGTGACTATTAATGTATGTCAGAGCAAAAGAGAATAATAATAATAGAACAGGAAATTTGTAATTTATTTAAATATGAAAGGATCAACAGAATGTTCACTTTGTTTTTAATTTTTCTTTTTTTATCAAAAGAAACAAATGGCAGTTAAATATATATAATATTCATTTTCTACATCAGTTTAAGTCATTACTGGGAGCTGGAATTTATTCCAGGACATTTGGCTTCAGGCAGGTCCAGCTATGGATGGGATGTCTCTCCACAGCACAGCGCAGATGTACATACATTCAGTTACTTATTAAGAGTCAAGTAAGAGTGCCAATTCAACTAAAATGCACTAAATTCCCAGGGAAATCTCAAGTGACTATAAAGAGAACAGAAGCTAGCTGGGCTTGGAACCAAACCTGATACCCTAGAGATGTGAAAAAGGACTTGTAGATATCACACATCTATACCACCCTAGTTAAAAATATAACTACAAATTTCGATCACAGCAAATATCTTTAATATCAGTTAAAACAATTAATATTCAATGTAAAAGTAAATCACTCCAATTCAGGCTCATCGGGAGCCAAAGACTTATTCAGGAACCCAGCGGTGACATTATGCCAACCATTTAATATACTTGAACTCAGCCATTTTGGCAAGTGAAAGCTATTTAAAATTCCTATTTTCAGATTTTACTCATTATCAGAGTAGGGGAAAATTGATACATTTTAACATTTTAATAATTTTCATCTAAGGGTCCATTTACACGTTTTTACAAAAAAGTGTGCATTTTCCCTGTGTTTTTTTGTGCATTTATGTGCACTTTTACCAATGCAAATGGGTAGTTTCAATTTTCATGCCATAATTGTGCGTGTGTCTGCCTGAATTTTTTGTTTTTAAATAAAGTTCTATTTAAAAAAAATCACTATATTTCATGTCATGTTCAGACATTGTATTGAGCTATGTGATGTATGTTGTGGTTGTTCTGGTAGTGGGATGCCAGTTATGGCTGAAAATAGTTATTTCGGTCCTAAAGATGCAACAGAGACATGGACAGTATTGGATATATTCCTCTATGTTGCTGTATATGATCAGTTTCATCTGTACGAAATAAGAAAGAGCTGTTGCACGTAATAGCTAGGAGCAGGTTTCCTGTGTTGTGCTTTTTCATGTGGAACAAACACACTAATGTGCACTATGAGCACCATGGTATGTGTATTTTCGTGCAAAAAATATGCATATATCACATTTTTTGACAACCATACTGTACTTTTCTGTGGTGATGTGAAGTAATGCCCCTGAGTATGCTGTAATTTGTTTTACTGCAATGCTGCAGATTACCTGTCAATGATCCCAGTCCTACATCCTGGATTAATTTATATAGCAGGGAGAAGTTAATTTTTTTTTGTTTTTTTTTTTGACTATATACAGGTAAAGGAATCAACTATGTTGAAATACTAGTACTGATGATATGCCATTTGTGTCAGTATTTATACAATTCATTTTTTGGTTCTTCCATGCCAAATGAATTTCTTTAATGTAGATGCAATATTGCAATTGTAATAGAGGTTCCTGTACCAAATGCTGGTTTACATTTTGTTATTTTTTTTTTTCACAGCTGTACATTGAGGAAATAGCTTGATATAAATCATGCAGTTTGGAAACACTATAATTAAAAATAAGGTCTGGTACTCTAAAAACTACAACTATTATTCCCATCCCAACTGATTTATACTGAATTTAGAATTAAAAAAAACGTGAGTGTGCTCCCCTCGACTACCATGAAACGGTAGTCATGATTACATATCCATTATCTAGATTATATGCAAAGTACATAGTTATAGTCCAAAAAAAAAGTGTTAGTATTAAATAAAATTTGTTGCAATAAATTGCTATAGGTAAAACTTCATTTAGCTACGTTTAATTATGATAATGATGGCGGAAATAAAAAGAAAATCATAAAATTAAACGTATTACGAGCAACATGACGGGGACATAACAGCATATTGTTCCCATTACATTTTTATGTTTACATGGCATGTTACACATTATTGTTAAACTGTTGTATAAATTAGAATAAAATTAATAATAGTTATTGAAAGAATATGTGTTATATTGAATATAGTTTTTAATATTGTGTACATATTTATATGTCCATGATGCAAAAAATTTGGATGGTTATTTAAATACTTCTGGTTGAGTAACCTTTGTCAAATTTCATATCTATTTACTTTTTATCATTATAATATCTATACAAAATTTGAATCATCTATTTGTAATTATAGCCATAGTTTACTTGAAAATTTGCCAAAATATTCAGTTAAAGTAACACTTCCTGTTGCTAGAAGTGGCCCAAAAGGTGATAAGATTCCTTATTATTGATATAAAGCAGGTATACAAAATCTCATTGACCAGGTCAAAGCGTTTTCAAGTTATCGTGTTTACACACAGACATAAATTCAGAAATGGTATTTTTGGACTCAGGAAGGTCTAAAATGTCAAGATTCCTCAAAATCTTGAGGTTGAAATTTTTCACGATTCCTATACTTTCTCTCTACTATGTATACGAGAAAGTAAAAAACTGATGCCATCAATGTCATTGTTGCACTGTACACAACCTCTATCAAATGGCTTTTGCTCTCAATTGAAATGACCAAAAATCTTTCAACATGTCAAAAATCATGTTTAGAGTTAGTGAAATATTCTGTCATAGAATAACAAAACTGTGTCAAAAACAGCAATGACAGAATTCCATTTATAATAATGTATTCATTAAAAATGCAAACTGAAAGAATGGGAGTATATTAGTTAAAGCAAAATACAGATAACATGGTTATTTATCTGTCAGTCATAAGGAATGAAACAAGGTCCAAAGAATTATTTTAGAAGCCATGCTTATACTGTAAAAAAGAGAAAATTATTAATGGTATTACTGCGGTTAATGTGCATAATTATGACTTATGACTACATCAAAGTGTGGCACGGTGGCGCAGTGGTAGCGCTACTGCCTCACAGATAGGAGACCTGTGTCCTCCCTGCATGGAGTTTGCATGTTCTCCCCGTGTCTGTGTGGGTTTCCTCTGGGTGCTCCAGTTTCCTCCCACAGTCCAAAGACATGCAGGTTAGGTGCATTGGTGATCCTAAATTGTCCCTAGTGTGTGCGTGCCCTACCCAGGGTTTGTTTCCTGCCTTGCGCCCTGTGTTGGCTGGGATTGGCTAGAGCAGACCGCTGTAACCCTGTAGTTAGGATATGGGTTGGATAATGGATGGATGGACTTCATCAAAAAAGTGTTAATTATCTTAATGCAAATATTTAGCACATTTGTCAGTTTAACTGTATTTTTTCTAAATCCATTGTTTCTAACTATAAAATATAAGAGTGAAACAGTAATTGAAAAAAGGCTTTTACTTGCCTTGGACAGTAAATACCTTTGTACTTTTTAATTCATCTGGATTCTGTTATTGTAGTTCTTTCTTTTATTATTTCATTCTTTTCATTAAACCCTTTTAATTTGCACACAACAGATACAACTGCCTTCAGTAAACTGAGGTACGTTAAATTATAAAGAAAGTGTTCAAAGTCTACTTGCTTAAGAAGCCTCCATCTGCTGTAGGAACTGGCATATTTCTAGTAGCAATGTTAAACACAAAGGTCTAAACTAAACGTTGGATGCTAACTGTAGAGGTAAAATATGTGTAAGAAACAAAAGTCAAATTGACGTACAATTTGAAATAAAACACAGCACTGAACAACAGACTGGCACTCAATCCAGTGTTGGTCCTTGTCCTGTGCTGAAGGCAGGCAGTGTATACCACAGTCTAACTACTACCCTGAAACTGGGAAAACTGGCTGGATTAATGGATGAAATAAGTGAACTGGGGGTCTGTGCCAAGATATATTAATTTGCCAGAGAGAGCAAGCAAATATACAGCAGGTGATAAAGAGTTTAAAGAAGTCTATTCTGACATAGCACTTTCCAATAATTAATATACAAAGTAGCACAGTTGCAAGCAGTGGCTTGGATTCAACAATATTTTGGAAACATTATTGAAAAAGCAAAACACAAGCTATAGTGGGCCAGAGATGGTTGAGCTAAAGACACCTGATCAGAAAATACTGCAAAAATATTGAAAAAAAAAATGGAAATAACAGTTTGAAAAAAGCAGACCCATGAAAGGAATCCGGAAATCAGGAGCATGTAGCAAAACGTGCAAAAATAAAATAAAATATGGGTACAAAAAGCAGAACCTATGTGAAAATAACTCTCTAGACTTCAGACAGCTGATAAGGCAGTAGAGTAAAACCTGAATTTAATATTCCAAAATTATTCTAAGCAGCACATGAATTGGATGTCAAAGTCTGCGATTTATGCTAGTTAGTTTGAGCCGACTGGAAATTCCACACAATTTTCCACAAAATAATCCCTTTTTCATATAAAAACTGCTTTAACCAATCTCATAGACGTATATAAATCAAATGAAACATCTTGCTTAAGAACTCTATCTTGCACTGTTGCAGAACTGAGAAATAATGTTTTGTTTCTTCAGAGCTGCTGGAAAAAAAGGCTGCTTCCCTTTTTGTGTTGAAGTAGTTCTTTTCAAAGCAGATCACTTATGGTAAACAGACACAGGAGCACATGATAATGTATTGCTTTAGAAGGAATTAAAGCGTGAAATGGCTTCTCATTAAGAAAGTCCTTCGAAGGAAAAAGCAGCAGACTCCCTGCCCTACAATAACTGGAAAGTGACACTACTGAGTTACAGTGTTATTCAAATTCATTTGTGAAATAATTAGAAAAGTTTGATAATTATCCAACAGAATCAAAAATAATATAGCAAGCTCTTATGTCTTAGTATTTGAGATAGTTTAGCTGGTTTGCTTCCCACGAAGGAACACCATGTACTTCTTAATATTGAGCAACAGCAGCCAAAATTTACATTAAAGGTTCTCTGATTCACTAGTAGGTAACTAACAAAGTGTTGTAGTATCATCTGGTCACTCATTTATTGCTGCTCGATGACTAATTTTACACCACTGGTGCACAAAGGCTGACTTTTAAGATAATGTTAACTCTAAATTACACTGTTCGGACCAAGTATGAATGTGTATGAGATTTTGTTCTTGCCTTGTGAAAGATGTTTCTGTTTCTATGCTAACGTATTGCAGAAAAAGTTAATTCATAAAAAGGAAGGGTGGTTGTTTACAAATGGAAAAGAAAACTTAAAGAAATATGTTTCAAAGACAGATATGGTCTGATGTTACAAAGCATTTTATGGCAAGCGTAATTATCATCAAAATAAAAGAAGCAACTGATAAGGGTGTTTTGATTCTTTCTAAATGCATGGGTAAATCCTGTTAGGCAGAGTATGTCCTTAAAATAAGATTCAGCTTTCAGCACTCTTCTGCTGCCAATTTCCATAGCGACAAAAGCTTTAATATCCTCGGCTTTGACATCTTTCCAGTTATATCTGGATCTTGTGGTAATGTTCCGGCATGCTCTAAAATTCCCTTAGCATAGCAAATGGCCTCTCTAGTGACATGTTAAAAAACATTTTTTTACAATGATAAGGCAGGACATAGTCAACATACTAATTCAGTGATAGCCAACAAGGGGTACGTCAATCAGGATCTCTCAAACCAGTAAGCAGGAAAATGACTATAGCAGTTATTGACACTTACAGGGAAGCAAAGTCCAGAGATGCAATGTCATAAAACCAAGCAGCGGGGTAATTAATTGCCATAATTCATTTTGTATGAGAATCTATGCATACTCCACATTATTTATTATCATCTATCCATCCCTCTGTTCTCCACAGTTGCTTATTCCAATTCAGAGTCACATAGTGTCAGAGGTTTTCCTGAATGAATGGTGCACAATCCAAAAACTCACTCAGAACAGGAGGCAAATCAATTACAGTGAATTAAAATAGGAAAATGAATATATATATTACACTTGTGAAAATACAAATAATAGTTAATTGCAAAAAATTAAAGTTGAAAGCAAACAGTAAATACAAATTAGCAATCACTTTTAAATGTTTGGTTCTGTGGTTTGAGAATATATGATGAATTTATCCAAACTAGAAAAAAATATAGTTGAAGAAATCACATACTGTACATAACAAATACAACTTTTTAAGGCCAAGTAATTAATTGACATTAATCACAGAGTCAAGAATTTAGCAAGATTACATTCCAGTAAATAACATTGTTTTTGTTTACAAACTACAATAACAATATTGCATTTATTTAAATGTAATATTTCATACCATGAATGCAGCTCAAAGTGATTTTCAAAAAAATAGAAGAAAAAAAAAATAATTGCAATAAATGACAAAATGAAAAGCATTCTAAAGCTAGGAATTAGCAAGCTGCTTTGACTGGGTGGCTTAGCAGTCTGAGGAAATATGATAGATATTATTGATATTGAAGAATTTCAATATTGGTTTAAGTAGAACATTTTTGCCCTGTGGTAGGCTAGAGCCCTGCCTGGGGTTTGTTTCCTGCCTTGCGCTCTGTGTTGGCTGGGATTGGCTCCAGCAATGGATGGATGGATAGAGCATTTTTGTTTTTCTGTTTTTTTTAATGTAAACATTTCTTATCCATTTTTGTTAGCCTTCTAAAATGTACCATTAATAAAAATCTTTTATTTTATGCATTGCTTTTTACCCATTATTCAACCCGCTATATCCTAACTACAGGGTCACGGGGGTCTGCTGGAGCCAATCCCAGCCAACACAGGGCGCAAGGTAGGAAGCAAACCCTGGGCAGGGCGTGCACACACACACACCAAGCACACACTAGGGACAATTTAGAATCGCCAATGCACCTAACCTGCATGTCTTTAGACTGTGGGAGGAAACTGGAGCACCCGGAGGAAACCCACACAGACATGGGGAGAACATGCAAACTCCACACAGAGAGGACCCAGGAAGCGAGCCTGGGTCTCCTAACTGCGAGGCAGCAGAACTACCCACTGCGCCACCGTGCCGCCCACCATCCCAAAATGCTTTACAAAATCTGTAATGGTAACACATTATGAAACAGGACTAATTTTAATAGCTAGTGCCTTTGTTTAAAAATGTGTGGTTAAAAAATTGGCACACCTCTCTGCATGTAAAGATTGCACATCCACAGATTTCTATTCCCCTACATAAAAACACTCATTTCATGAATGCACTTTTTCCCCATAACAGACTAGTGGAAAACAGGTGGGTGCCTTCTAGCATTTAAAACACTGAGATATAAGAATCATTGTATGTTGGTTCAAGGAAAATCTACAGTATATAATAAGTATACATTGCAATTAATTATAGATTTTTCTTGACAGCTGGAGCAAATGATTTGCTCAGGGTCACACCATAAGTTCCAGGTGGTAACTGAACTGCACACTTTACAGGTTTAGACTCCAACTCCATAAACATTGCACTGCTGAACTCACAATACTAGCCACAATAACGCTATCAACTGGCAAAACCAACTCAGCTGTCTATGTCATGCATTCTACTGCTGATGAACCAGTGTTGTAGGCCAATACACGCTGAATAACAACTTAAAGCATTTTTTTCTCTGAATGGGTGGGACAAATTTACTTTTGTCATCACCCTGGACAATAAATAAAAATACCTCATTTTGCTGTGTACAAGCTGATAAGAAAAACAGGGGTTGCTCTTTTAAATCCATGAACCCAACGATACTGCTTTCTTTACAATTTATGCTGGCTTGGAATCCAAAAAACATATCTGCTAAAATATTTATTTTCTAAGCAAATTCACAGCACCTTATATCACCACCAGCTGCTGATGATTTCAGTTTTTCAAAATAGATTTCACATCACAGTAGGCCTATTATATTCTACTGGTATTCACAGAGATACCACTGAATAGGTTCATTCATAGAGAGTGTTGCCCTTGCCTTTATTTTAGAACAAGGTTTTATTTTCAACTAATAGAAAAATAACCAAGAATACAATGACTTGGATTAATGGAACACAGAAGTATTTCAACAGTCTCAAAGACACTTTAGTTTGGCATTTTAAAAATAAATCTATACTCTAACTATTTGATAATCTTGTTTAAAATTATTGACAAATAGTAGAAATGTCGGCAGATTAAGTGAATAGAGAAGCCAGTAAGAAAATCATGTGAAGGGATCATCTCAGACGTGTTCAAAATAATATAAACA
This sequence comes from Polypterus senegalus, assembly GCF_016835505.1. Taxonomy (NCBI): domain Eukaryota; kingdom Metazoa; phylum Chordata; class Cladistia; order Polypteriformes; family Polypteridae; genus Polypterus; species Polypterus senegalus. The sequence goes on from NC_053159.1 coordinate 41,170,413, forward strand.
GACAGATGGCAGAGGCTTGGCTAGAGGCCCCACTACTGTCACATTTATTATTGAATAAAGTACTGTTGATAGGCCACAATTTTAGCATGAGAGAACGCATTACGGAAATCCAATTTTGCTAAACACAAGCATTTTGGAACAGTTATCTATTACAAGCAATCATTGGCTATATCTGCAAAAACAACAAACCTTTTCTCAATAAGTGTGCGTATTATTGTTGGATAATTTCCCTGCAAGTCTCAAGTACATTAGTAAGCATGCCGTGCATATTGTACAGTTTTGTCAGAGTGATACTAATGGTGCTCAATTCTCACAGAAAGTTTGAAATCTTGCAATTGCAGAAACAAACCAAATATGAATACAGTTTATATCATCAGGAAATGTGTTCCAGATTGTAATCTCCCATTCTTGGTGAAAATTTCAAAGCTTTTCTTAGTATGTATAAGTCAGTATCATTAATGTAATTTTAAAAGAGCAACATGCATTACAAAGCTGTCAGACGGATTTCACTGATCATTTCACCTTAGTTAGTAGTTGTCGCTTTAATCAATGTAATTCCATAAACTAATAGGTAATAGTATGTCATTGTGAATTTTATGCAAATAGAATTTATAATCTCCCACCTCTCAGTCAATGTGCAACCCTGAGTAAGTCACATAACCTAGGGGTTTTCAAAAAATTTAAACCAAGTCTCCAAAAATGTTGTATCATCTGGTCCATAGTGTGGTTTGGTATGGAATAAAAAAAAATAAATAAATAAAAGCTTAAATGTTCATAGTTTTGATTTACAAAAATGATACAATTTTGTATGAATTCAGATTAAAAGAAGCACAAAAATAACTCTCATATTACATTTGACTGATGGTTTACAACATAAGAAAGAGGAAAATAACTTTAAGTGGCAACTCTTTACATTAACTGTCCATAATTACACTGTGACTACCATGTAATTACCTGTATAAGTACAGTGTAACTATGAGTTATTATTCTGTACTTACTGTGTAATACAAAGTAACGTTATAGTTAATTACTCAGTTGTCATTGTTATTCCATAGTTTATCTAATTACAATGTAACAATTTATCACTGATCCAAAACAAGTGTACTTACATAGTTACATTGTATCTGGCCTTTCAAAATGTAATAAAAACATCAGGGTATGTAACTACAACTATGTAACAGATGTTCCATGGTCTGGGCAATTGTAATGGAGAATTGCAGTGATAACTGCATAGGTTTTCAATGATATTTCAAGATCTTTTCTAAATGATGTGAAAATGGTTAACGCTTTTTCCCAAAATCTAGAGGGGCACCTCCTTGACATGTTTTGCTTAAACAAACATTTGTCAGCATTCTTGTAGTTGCATTACACTATTTATTGTTGAATTTTTTGGGCTATTATTATACCCATCCCTAACATAATACTGCCAAACTTGCATCATTCAATCAAGGTACACAGGGCTGCAGAGCCATTCCAACATCACCGGGCACAAGGCAGGAAACAGCCTAGGATGGGGAGCCATCCCATTACAAGGCCCACTGACAAACATACCAGCATTCACGCTCTCACACATGTGGCCACGTAACCCAACCTACATGTCTCTGGGCTGTGGCAGTAAAACCCATGAAGAAGACATAGGAACACATGGGTAGAACGTACAAATTTTACACACATATCCATCCATCCATTATCCAAGCCGCTATATCCTAACACAGGGTCACGGGGGTCTGCTGGAGCTTCAGACAGAATTCAATTTCAGGTTAATGGATCTGTGAGGCAAAAGCTTTAACTTGTAGTGGGGCTACATAGCAATAGCATTTTCAATGTTTGTACTGAATGCGTTTTGTTTCCATCGTCCCGTTTGCTGACTATCATGTGTGTATCGGTGAATGTCATCCCCGTAAGTATAGATGGAACAGATGATGGAGGTAGACCGCAGCCCTAGATGGAAAGCACCTGTGTTCACAATTAATCAAGTACAGCCAGCTCATCACTATATAACCAATCATGACGTAACAGAGAGGGGAGAAGAAGAAAGATGGAGATCACAATTCATTACCACGAACCGCCAGTACCTGCTATTTTTCTATATCGCGCTTTGGGATCCTGTTTGTTTTTCATTCTGCCGGACTAACATCGATTCAATCATCACCAGAGATCCCGGGATTGAACTTCATTTTCCACCATCCGCCGATGATTCACGGTGAGGTTGTTTCATATTTTTCCGGGAAAATTCACACAAATCATTTATCTGTCGAACAGTCATCCGTATTGGGGACAGTTTTATACTCGGACCCAAATTCACGATCATTGGCATTTTTGTATTCATTTATCTTTATTCGTGTTTTGTGTTTGTTATATGTTACTTGGACAAGGGAGGGTTTTGTTATTGTATATATGCTGTTGTCACGTTGTTAGTTTGTTGGAGGGATATACATATTTATATATATATATATATATAAACACATACTTTTTTATTTGTGTGTGAAATTTGTATTTTTTGTTATTATTTCATTTAATATAATTAACCACTTAATTCTACATATCTGCTTTTGTGTGCCTATGTTTAATCCATCGATTGTGGGGAAAATTGTATTTGTTAGAGGTACAGCTTGATTTTATAAGGTTCACCTCAGTAATTTATTCAAGCCACAGGTCTTGGAGGTGAGGTGGGTAAGGGGTCAGCCATTACAAACTATTTTATAAAGGTATTTTCGCCATTTAAAACAGATCTTGAAATATCATCAAAAACCTATATAGTTATCACTGCAATTCTCCATTACAATTGCCCAGACCATGGAACATCTGTTACATAGTTGTAGTTACATACCGTGATGTTTTTATTACATTTTGAAAGCCCAGATACAATGTAACTATGTAAGTACACTTGTTTTTGGATCAGTGATAAATTGTTACATTGTAATTGTAAACTGTGGAATAACAATTACTACTGAGTAATTAATTATAACGTTATTTTGTGTTAAACAGTAAGTACGGAGTAATAACTCGTAGTTGTTACACTATACTTATACAGCGTGAACGGGACCCGGACACAGACAGATGGACATCGTTTGACCACCCAACACACGTTTATTATGTACAATATTTACAAAAGTCATTGCACACCCAGTGCCTCCAGCACCGATCCGCCAAAGTCCGGGCCTTTCACAATCCCTTTTATGCCTTCCTTCAGGCCGCCTTCAGTCCTCTCTCCAGCTCCATCCTCTTCCACCCGACACTTCCACCCTCGAATGCAGGGCCCTTTTATCACACCCTGGATGGGCTCCAGCTGCTTCCCGGCATTCCTCCGCAGACACGCCCCAGTGTGGCAGAAGTGCCGGCTGTGCACCCAGAAGTCCTCCGGGTGTCCCCTGTCTTCTTCCCCGCAGCACTTCCTGGTGTGGCGGAAGTGCTGGACTCCAGGTTTCTTCAGGCACCGGGGCGCCTCCTGGCGGTGGCCACAGGCCCATACATGGTTGGGCTTCCAAGCCCCTTACCCGAGGCCACCAACAAAACAAAGGCAGTCGCACCCTCGTGGTCGGGTGGAGGCACCAGCCCTCCTCCGGTCCCTTCAGGCGTCCCGGCTGTGCTCCACACCCAGCCGACTGTGATAACAGGTAATTACATAGTAGTTACAGTGTAATTATGGACACTTAATGTAAAGTGTTACCCTTTAAGTCAATGTAAAGGCTGAATATAATTCATGGCTGAGTAGTTCTGCTTCTTTTTTAAGCCTGTTCATATACAGTATTTTTTTTTAAGAATGATGACAGTTAAGGGGCATTAATTAATATTAATGAACACAAAAATTAATTGTTAGATATGTATTATAAATAACTCTAAATATTTGTCTTTGTTCCATTAATATATATTCTTATATTACACCGACAATTCAAAAAAGCTGTTCTAAAAATGTTGGTACTCCAAAAGTTTTCCAAAACTAAAAATTTTGCAATGTTGACAGACTGAACCTGACAGAAAGTGAAAGTGATGCCCCTGGTTGCTTGAAGCCTTGGCTTGTTCTTGAACCCAGAACATTAATAGTCATAACTGGCACAGCTAGGGAAATGAGGGCTCAAAACAGTGAATTGAGCGATATTATTCAGACTGTCATATAATGTCCAAATTAATAAAGTGCAGTGCAGTGTTTAGTAAATAAACAGCCAATAAATAATCCATATAGTTCTCACTGTGAGAGTTAAAATCAGTAAATAAGTAAATGAATAGTCCAATGTTGAAATCAGGTATAAAACCAATGAGATAATCTTTTCCTCTTGTGAGCCTCAGTGTCTCTCTCCTTAATGTCTTGCCCCACTCACCCATCATGTCTCCATAGCACGGCCAAGATGCTACCAAGCATACCCCTTTATTAAATGGCTTACGCCCCAGCCACCTTTGTTGGTTACTGCTGGAAACACCAAAATCACAACTTAATCATCCTACTGCCATCCTTAGGCATATGTCAGACAACCCTTAAATCCCTTCATTTGCTCCTGCTGAGCATCCAGGTAGAAGTAGTGACTGTTGCTCTTTCTTCCAGCAGGGCCACGTCCCGACCCTCCAACCTCCTGTACTCTGCACCATCACACAGTCCCAGTTTTCTCCCTGCTCTTTTACAAACCATCTCCTTCCTGCTTTACTCCCTTTTCTCTTTCTCTGTTCCATCTTGATCTTCACCCTCTCTGTCCTCTTCAGACTCAACATACTTTGTGGGTATTGTTGTTTTGCTTAATAATTGACGGAGTGTCAATGAGGAGCAGATAAGCAACTCATGCCTGCATGTTAACAAGCAATCCATTCATTTCCCCACTGAATACCCTATGGCCATATGTCTTTGTAGCAGCACACACCCTGCAGACTAAGCTGAACTGTTTTATTTTTAAAAGCTCAGCACCACCGCTGACCTCTAACATGCTTCAACCAGAGAAAAACAGAGAGATGCTGCAATGATGGAGTGAGAAAGAAAGTACTCTGCTATTAGGAGGCATTCTTTCACAAAAATCTACTAGCCCTGATGCTTAGGACATGGTTCTTGGCCTGCCTTGATCCTGGAATGAATTAGTTCAAAGAGATGGTAAAATGAAAAGGGGCTTGGACCCCAAGTAAGCACTGGGAGAACTGGTGCAGCAGGAGCATTATGAGAGGGAGGGACGTTGGTACTGGAACACAGCTGAGTTGTAATATTTAAGGACCTTTTAATGGGCACATCTTCCCTCATGGTCTTTTCCTATGAAAACAGAGGCCTCCCGACTAATCATCTTTGATTACCCTTTCTCTTTGGGAAAATTTTGTAACCAAAAGCTAGTGTGCCAAAATTTAGGCTTGAATGTTCATAATTTTTTGAGATAAGGTGGATAAAATAGTGGATGTAGCCCTAATTGTATTGTAAATGAGTGCTATGGAAAAATTACAATGTTCGTTAAGTCATAACATTTAAACTATTAATGCTAGATGCAAGAAAATTGTTAGAAATAATTCTTTACTATTATGCTTTTGAAACAGAGGCATGAAATCACTTTTACCATTTTTTATTGCTTCTAAAATTGTTTTTGTTTGTTTGTTTGTTTGTTTTTTTTTGTTGTTCAGGCATGCACCTAGTTGCTAAAGGAGAACTACAACATGAGTAACACCTATCAAAATGTACAAGACATCTATCAATATACTAACAACCCAATTGTGCTTCACTCACTCAGAATATGGAACCAATGTAGGAAGTATTTTAAGATAGAGAAGCTTTCATCTGTGGCACCTCTGCATGAGAACCACCTTTTTCCACCCTCTCAAACGTACGCAGTTTTTAACGTTTGGCAAACAGTTGGGATTAAATCACTTAGAGATCTGTACTTAGACAATGTCTTGGCATCCTACAAACAATTACACTCCAAATGTAACTCTCCAGCAACACATTTTTTTTCACTACCTTCAAATTAGAAACTCTGTTAAACAGAACCTGCCAAATTCTCATCACCTCCCACCTACCTCTATGCTGGAAAAATATTGATCAGTCTTGAGGACTCAGACAGCATTTCCGTAATATATAAAACCATTTTACAGTCCCTAAATGCAAAGAATTATTAATTATTATTATTATTATTACCTTTCAAAGATCCAAGAGTACAGTGGGAAAAAGATTTCTCACTCAACATCTCAGAAAAGGAGTGGAAGGTAGCAATGCACAAAATTCACTCGAGCTCCATATGCAAAAAGCATACAATTATTCAATTCAAAATTGTATACCGAGCTTATCTGTCTCACTTAAAATTGTCCAAAATGTTTCCAGGGCAAGATCCAACCTGCAAACGTTTCAATCAAGTTCCAGCCTCACTGGGCCACATATTTTGGGTGTGCACCAAATTAACATTATTATGGACCAAAATCTTTAAATGCCTTTCAGATGGCCTTGGTGTCACAATCCCTCCTAATCCACTAACAGCTGTGTTTGGTATACTCCCAGATGGGCTTAACTACACTATTGGCATGTAGACATATCTTGTTCAACTGGAAAAATCCTAACTCTCCTATTTTAAGTGAGTGGGTAACTGATGTTAAATACTATTTGAAATTGGAAAAAATCTAATTCTCAGAGTATCTGTATAAAACTTTTCACAACCTGGCAGGATCTAATCAAGAACGGTAAGACCATCTATGCAAGTCTTGCTTTAAGTTTTCCATGTAGAAAGCAAAATTTTGTTGATAAAGAGCTTTATGTACTTGTGGTGTTTACCCCTAGGTATTTAAACTGATCTGCGATAATAAAAGGGATGGTGTCCAATCTAATATTGTGTGCTTGAGAGTTCACAGGGAAGAGCACACTTTTATTCAAATTAATTCTGAGACCAGAAATCTTTTAAAATTCTGTTAGTGCTGTTTGGACTGCAGGCACAGTATTTTGTGGATCTGATTTAAAGTAACATATCATCTGCATATAGTGAAATTTTCTGTTCAAGTCCTCTGATAATCCCCTTTAGCTCATAAGCATTTTGACCGTGAACTACCAGTGGCTCAATGGTGATTGCAAAAAGCAGTGGTGACACAGTCCATCCTTGTCTAGTACCACATTCTAGTTTGAAGTAGTCTGAAATAATGTTGTTAGGGTATGTTTGGGCTAAACCCAAATTTATCCAATATAGTAAAAAGGTAGTTCCATTCAACCATGTGAAATGCTTTTTCTGCATCCAACGATAATATCTCCAGAGAGTAAGACTTTGTGCTTGAATATATTACATTAAACAGGCGTCAAAGATTGGAAGCTAAGTGTCTGCCTTTAATAAATCCAGTTTGGTCTTGTGATATCACCAAAGGAAGCACTTTCTCGGTCCTTCTAGCTAGGACTTTGAAGAATATCTTAACATCATTCTTCAGAAGTGAGATTGGTCTGTATGATGCACATTATAAGTCCTTATCTTTCTTTTGAAAGATGGTAATTAATGCTTGGTGAAAAGTTTGAGGTAGAATTTTATTTTCTCTAGCTTCTTGCTAATAAAAGGGGAGCTAATTTAATTGAGAATTTTTTATAAAAATCAGTAGGGTAGCCATCAGGGCCTGCTGCTTTCCCACTATGAAATGAGAAATTCTGATATCCCATTCCTCTGTACTGAGAGTATCTACTTGTGGTATCTGTAATGCATCCAAAAACACATTATGTTGTGTCTTGCCTTCACTAAACTGAGTAGAATATAAGGACTAACAGTAGTCTCTAAATGTGTGCATTATATTTTTAGGGTCAATGATTTTTGTCTCTGTCTGTGTTGGTTATTGCTGGGATTGCACTGTGAACTTCATGCTGTTGGATTTGTTGAGCTAAGATCTTATTAGCTTTCTCTCAATGTTCACAGTAATGATGTCTTGATTTAAAAATGAGTTGTTCTGTTTCTTTACTTTACTGATTAGTTCTGATTCCTTCTTGGTTTCCAATTTATTTTTGTGGGAAAGATTTGAAATAATCTGTCCTCTTAAGAAAGCCTTCAGAGTTTCTTATTCTTTATAAGCCCTATGATGAAATCTACACAAAATTATAAAAAATGTATAGGCATCATTCCACCTTTTGTATGTGGAATCTTGAAAGAAGGTTTGCACTCAAAAAATGAACCATGGTTCCAAGTTAAGCAGACACATAATGTTTAAGATAAACTTCTTGCAAATGTATTAGTAACTGTTTCTTTTTATAGCTACTACTGTCACAGAAAGCATTAATGTATATTCTGACCAGCCTTTGGTTTTAATATAAACCTTTCTTAAACAAAAAGTACAACCGTTGAGGTCCATTTTTGTTTCTTATGTTGCAAACAGGTTGTTGCAGAAAACTATAGCCAATGCCTTCAAAATTAAACACTGCGGTGTTAAACAAAATCACAATGGAATAAAATGGGCCAGAGAAAGAAAAAAGGGAAAGTTGCTATTTAAATTAGTAGTGTCTGAAAAGTTTGTTAAAGTTAAAAATCTAGTATTTGAAAAAGTAATTTCAGTTAATCTTATATTGAAAAACATATATATGTACAGTATACCTTCTTTCACCTCTCCCAATTTATAACTTATTAATTCTTCTCTGTCACTTAAGGTTACTGGTGTTAGTCCAGTCAAGAAACCTGATGCTGATTCCAATGACTTCAGTGGTTGCAGTCTTTAACTTCCAATCTGCATTTTTCTAGCTAAAATTTTAGAGAGAATTGTTGCATGTCAACTTCTTGTGCACCTGAATCTTTTTCAACAGCTTCACTTGGGTTTCCATGCTAAACATAATTATGAAACAGTGCTTTTAAAAATGCTCAAATGATATCATTTGTGCTGCTGATGCTGCACTTCTTCAAATTATTTTCCTTAATCTAAGCTCAGCTTTCAACACAATTCCCCACCCTTTCTTACTACAGCTTCCTTTTTTTTTTTAGGAATTACAGGCACTGTTTATTTTTAGTTCCCATCTTATCCTGTTAACAGATTTCAGTTTATTCATTTGAAAAAGTATAGATCACTTTCCTCCTTCTTTTACTCATTGTAATAATAATAATAACAATACATTTCCCATACTTTTCCATGCTCAAGGTGCTTGGGATCTGCAGGGATCAGTATTAGGTCCTTTGCTTTTTGTTGCACATCTTCTTCCTCTGGAGTCAATTATGCATCACTATGGTGTTAGTTTTCATTGTTTTGGAGATGGTATTCAACACTATATCTCTGCAAAACCTTCTGAAGTGCTTCCTCTCTGTCTGATTTGTTGTCTTCAAGAAGAGTTGCATGACACACTACCTTGTTAAACTCAACAGCAAGATATCAGAAATTCCTCTTATAGGCTTAAAATGATGGTTCTCTAATACCACTTTGCACCCTGATTAAAAGTTTAGATACTGTATTCTCTTTGAAAGTTCTCCAATTTTGAATCTCATGTTAGTTCTGTACTTTTATCCAAATCCTTAGTTATTATCATCTTCATAATATTTGATCACTTTCCTCCTTATTTTATGTTTCCACTGAAATACTGATTCATGTATTCCCAATGAAATATTGATTCATACATTCATTACTTCAAGATTAGATTATATCCAAATCCTTAGTTATTATCATCTTCATAATATTTGATCACTTTCCTCCTTATTTTATGTTTCCACTGAAATACTGATTCATGTATTCCCAATGAAATATTGATTCATACATTCATTACTTCAAGATTAGATTATTGCAATGCTCTTTTTTATATTCCTAACAAACTACTTAACGGGCTTCAGTTGATTCAGAATGCAGCAGCCTATTTACTAAAATGATGATCACGTTTCACCTGTTCTTTACAAACTTCATTGGTTGCAAATTAAATATCAGATCAATTATAAGAATCTGTTACTTACATAGTGTACAAAACGCTTCATAACTTGGCCTCAGTTTATCTCACAGATTTCAGTGATTATACCCCTTCTTGCTTGCTATGGGGTTTCTTATTGGTTCTACTTTCCACAATGGGAGAGTGAGCTGCATCCAAATTCTGGAATTCATTTCTCTTGTGTATCAGGTCTTCAGACTCAACTTTATTAACTTAAAATATATTTTTTTAAAACTTGCCTTTTTTCTGTGTTAGTCTTAATTCCTATTTCCATGATATTTCTAGACTGTTTTATGTTACTTATATTTGGTGCACTAAGTATTTTGAAAGGCACAAATAAATGTAGAATTATATAAACAGACACTTGCAAATATATTTTGCATATAAGTGTGTATATATTTATGTTGTATCCTATGCATACTTTTTAGTACTTTTTTGTATTTGCGTATTTTTGTTTTTGACATTGTCAACTCTTCTGAGGAGACATGCCAAGTAAGAATTTCATATAATTAAATCCATACGTTCATCCATTTCTTAACTGAAGCATATCCCAATAAGTATCAGTGACCCAGCAGGAACAATCCCAAAAGAAGGTGCCAGCCCACTGCAACACGCACACATGTACACACACGTACACACGTGCAACTGCACACACACACACATATCTAGGGGGCCAATCAGCATCACCTGTTCAACTTACCAGCATATCTTTGGACTGTGAGAAGAAACCCAAGCAAACATGGGATGAACATGCAAACCCAACAAAGGGAGCACCTAGGCACTGATTTCCAGTCTCCTTATTGTGACATATACTATGTCATGGACACACAACAAACTTGCCTTGACTTGCAATACACCCTGACATATCACAGTGAGCAGCAGCTAATGTCTCAGCACAATTACTCCATGCTAAGTCAAAGAATTATAAGTGTAATATCTTATGTAGTTTGATGTGAACAGAATGCTGCTGCTTAAAAAATTACAGATAGAAAATTAATTACACTTCATAGGATGCTAAAAGACTTGGGCGTATGGATAAAATGTGTTAGATGTGTTAGTATAAATGCAGGTATGAATTTTAGCTTGACTAAGTTTTCATGTTTTCCATGTGTCTGTTTTCTGAAAAAGTTGTCCTCTACATACTCTGGATTTCCTCTCACATCACCAAAGACATGAATTAACAATTAAAGACTGGCCCCTTTGTGTGCCGAGTGTGCATGTGCATGTGTGAGTATCCCTGTAATGAACTGGCAGCCTGTCTAAGGCTATTTCCTGTCTTCCGCCTACTGCTGCCAAAACAGGTTCCAGACTTTAGTGTGCCTTAATTGGATTAAGCAGGTTTGAGAATGTTACACAATGTCTAATGTAAGGTGCATACACAATAATATTTTTATTTTGTACAGCATCTTTTCATTTTGACAACCATCCAAGTTTTATACGCATAAGACATTTTCGAGATTTTCATTAATGGCAAATTAAATGACTTGCTCAAGGTTACAGAGTAAAAACATGGTTTGAACTTGCTCAGTAACCAGACAAATGATTTCCAGACCAATTCTTTTGTCACAAGACCTTTGTGGGTTTTATATGTGGCATGGAGCAGAAATTATCTGTTGCAAAGTGTAGATCACTCCTGAAATGACATTTACAGTAGCCAGGTTGGTGTGTAATTTCCTGTGATCAAATGGTAAGAAATGGCTTTTGAAAATGTATGTAACAAAGAAACTAAATACTGTTTAAACTTAATTTCTTATTTTGAAAACATAAATAATGTGTTAAATAATTTAAACAAAGCTTGAAAGAACAATCTATGTTTATGTTCTTGCTTTTATCATAGTTCAATATTTAATGAAAGTACCATAATATCCTTAGATCATCAAATACTTTATTTTGAATGAGTTTTGCAGTTCCCAGGCCAAAACAAAAACTGTCATATTGAGTGAAATTGTACTGTACCTTTTTTGCATATGGTCTACATTTTTAATTAAGGCATTTAATAGACTTTGTGCTGGTTCTCATTAAAAGCAAAATCCGACTCTGTCTAATGCAATAAGTTGAAATCTGACATTAAAAGTGATTTATTCAGCAATGTGGAGAATTTTAATTTTAAAACTTCTAGTCTATGGAAAAAAAATTCTGAATCAAGTTTTATTTGTTATATCAAAAAGTAAAGAACTGCATTTGTGTTTAGCTGCACTGGTAGATATTTTAAGTGAATTATGTTTAACTATTAAGTAATATGATTCATCTTTAAATTTGATTCAAGTCATATCCTGTTCTCAAAAATACTATGTATAATATGTTTATCCATATTGTTATGCTAGGGAATTTTTTTCCATCCTCAAGCTTTAGTTCATAAGCTTGTCAAAAAAGGACAATCAGATCTGAAATTTGTCAAGCACTAAGCTGTTGATTGTGTAACAGATTTTGTGCTGTGTTCGACAGTGCATTTTTGATTAACCCCTGGATGCCTTCCCCACAGTTAAATTCCATTTACTTGACATTATATTCAATTCAATAGCTTCTTAGACAGGGCACTTCCATTACCAAGGCCAGAGCATTTAAAAACAAAGTATAGTTAACAATAAAATAATGCAGTTTGTACATGGAAACATATTATATTCTAACTGTATCTTTATTACAAAAGACCCTGAATCTTGACAAGCCATTGGTGACATTTTGTACATGTATCAAGAAAACCTACAAAGGAAAGAGACAAAATTTGAGCCTACAGAAATTCCAAAGTAAACCTCTAATTATTATAAAAAAGTAGGTCAAAATCTCTCCGCAACTGGTTATTCAACACTAGTGCCTAGTGAGACAGAAAAATAATATTGAAAGGATCAGGAGATGAAAAAGAGAAAAATCTTAGTCAGAAATCGACATTGACTGTGCTAACAGACTTAAGTCTTTAAAAAGAGTGGAAATCAAAACTGGGAGACTGATAACTCAAATAGTGTGTTTACATGCACACACATAATCGGATTAGGTTGAATAACCCAGTTAAGGCAGAAACCTGGCATCTTAATATTTTGTCTTTCACAAAAAAGAGTTAAACATTATCAGTAACCATGAATCAGAAAATAAGAATGGCACATGTGATAATTTTATTTGTGTTTTATAAATATGTTTAGTCAAACTGACATTTTTTATAGGTTTCTGTTAAAGGACAGCAATGGACCCAGTATGTGTGCTTCTTACTTTACACCTAATACTGCTGAAATAATAATGCAGGTATTTTTACTTCAAAAAGATAAGCATTGCATTAGTGTGCAATATTCTCTGCTTCATGTTCAAGCTGGGCAAAACACTCCACGTAGTATATTGCACATTCGCAGTGTTTTTGTTCATCCATTGTAATGTGCTAACAGACTCTGCCTGCTTGTTTGTGTTTTCAGCTTAAAGTTTTCTGCTACCTTTTCTAACTGTGTGTTGTGCATTACTGACAAAAGACCACCCCCATACACTTTTCCATTATATTACTTGATGTAAGCCTGTAAAGAGGTTCAAACTACTCTCTGGTACAGCTGCTGTTCTTCCTAACCAAAGAATTAGATCAGCAAGTATACAATAAGCCCAGTAACGTACGACTGTTCCTCACAGTTAGATTAGTCATTAAGATATCAAACTTTGTTAATCAGGCTTCTCAGAGGTTAGTGCATGTAAATGCACTAATAGTAATAACTGAGAACTTGTTTTGTTAAAATTCATAATCTTGAATGCAAAAGACATGCAACAATAGCTATTTAAAGCTTTGTTCCAGCAATGTCACACCATGTGATTGCAGGGACTGCACTGCTAGGAAAAAAGCAAATTATCATTGCAACATTTCCACAAAATGGTGGCACCCATAGGAAATGCAAAATGGTGCCAAGGTAAAACACAAACATAATAACAATATTATTCCTGAAGCCAGATATAAACAATATACTATGTTATTCCCAAATGATATCTGTTAAACAAAACATCTAGAAAAAAGGTATCCAAAGTAGAAAAATTGTACATAATATCAATCAAAACAAACACCTCCCTGAATATTCTATGGTGTACTATGAATTAATCTGAATATATGATTAATTTTTGGTTTTTTTTTCAGACATTAAAAACTCTTCTAGCAGTAGTAATAGTACTGTCATGATTAGCGGTAAAATTCTTAGACAGTTATGACAGTTATGCCTCATTCAGTAGGTCACATTTTCATATGCAATCCAGGAACCTCACTGTATTTCACAGCACAGATGTTCAGCTATGGTTAAAGGATGACAAACTTACAACTCTGCTAAAAACTTGATTAAAAATATATATATATATATAATATAGGACACAAAGTACATACAGTTAAAGGTGATCTGATCTGCAGAACTCATACCAAATGTATGCATCATTTACTTACATTATTACTTGCAGCATTATTAAAGTTTAGAAACTTATTTTCTTGATCCTGCCTATTAGGTAATTTAAAAGTAAGTACTGCAAACAGTAGAAAGATAGATAGATGCTTTGTTAATCCCAAGGGGAAATTCATATACTCCAGCAGCAGCATACTGATAAAGAACAATATTAAATTAAAGTGTGATAACAACCAACGGGGTGGAATTGAAGAGTCGCATATTGTGGGGAAGAACGATCTCTTTAGTCTGTCAGTAGGGCAGGACAGTGACAGCAGTCTGTCGCTGGAGCTGCTCCTCTGTCTGGAGATGATCCTGTTCAGTGGATGCAGTGGATTTTCCATTATTGACAGGAGCCTGCTCAGTGCCTGTCGCTCTGCCACGGATGTCAAACTGTCCAGCTCCGTGCCTACAATAGAGCCTGCCTTCCTCACCAATTAGCTGTATTGTAAAATCATAAATAATTCATTGTACATCTTGCAGTCTTGTGAGATGTATTAACAGTAAGTTTTCTCAGGCTGCAGTTCTCTTTTTCAAAGTTATATTTGTTGTATGGTTCAAAACCTCACCTAGGACCATTTATGAAAGAGTCGATTTTGTAGATTATAATGTTTATTTTTTTTTTTTTAAACCACTCCTTCCCCAATATTGGACCACTTTATTAATTTATGTGTGTTTTATTACATGCTATTAATAATTAATAAAAATATGCTCGCTGAGTTCTGCTTTCAACCTAAGGCCACATAACAGTGCTATGCCAACAACAATAAAACCCCAACAACACTCTCCACCACAAACCTTAAATGTGAACAGCCAACAAAAACACCCCCTCACCGTCCTATTCCCCCAAACCAATAAGGCATCTGCACAGCATAACTTTACACACTCTTCAAAACAGAACTAAAATAACTATTTTTAAATGGAACACACAATTGCAAAGTATAGCTGACCAAATATCTGAGGATGGTAAACTGACAGATGAGAAGATTGGCATTCATCAGAAAGAAACAAATGGTTTTGAAACAGGACAGGATGATATAAAACCTTTATTTAAGATGTGCAGTAAGAAGATGCCATTTTACAGAAGACTATTTAACAGAAAAACTTCTTTTTTAATAAAAATGATCAATAAGGAGTTAATGCCAGTTATGGATGGAATGGGTAAATCTATCTTTATGTTTTTGACAGTTTCAGAAATCTGTAGCTAATAATTTCTGAAGAACATATTAGAAAGAGTATGGTTGAATAATCCCATCCCTGACAAAGGAAAGAATAAAAATGAACTGTTTTTCCAAATTAGTGTATTGCAGGTAAAAGTAAATTGCATAAATGCAATTCAAGTATCTGATAAGGTAGTTGAGGGAACAGATTTGTAACAATCCATAAGGAAACATTTTTTGCACTGTAAATGAAGTAGTAAGTGATGTGTCATCTACAGTTCATGTTGAGGGAGATAGCATTGCTGTAAATTGTGTCCCATAGAAAAGAAGCCTCTCCAGGTCTATGGTCTGTTTACTGATTAGAGTAAGAATAGTTTGAGTTCTGAGCTTAAGCAAAGAATCAATCTTTTGTAAGTTGAGGCTAGGCAGAAATTGAGAGAGATTTACAGTACTGAAATGTGGTAACTGGGCCTTTAAGCTTTAATTATCCATATGTATACTTTGTGAAAATGATAAGTTATTTTTTAATCTGCAGAATACTGTAGAGAGAAACAAGCTGGTATTAATAACATGGTTTACATTAATTATTTCATAATAGCTTTGGTGACATGAAAATAAATGGACAGCTGTTGATTTAACTTTATAGACTGGGCCAAATTGGAAACAGTATACACAAAGAGGTGATATTCTGCATGATTACATTGACCTTTCACTCGTTTCCAAACATAGCTGCAATGTATGGATTTTTTAAGCAATTAATTACTTACACTTTCTCCAGTAAAGATCAGACTTTCCAAACTAAAGGTCAGAAAGTCAATTTATTTTTGCATACAGAGAAATTATTATTTATATTTATTTTTCATTTATTAAAAAATTACTACTGAAAAAAATCATAATAAGGTTACGTTTACATAGCAAATGCCAATCTGTGTCTTCTCCTTCCATGTTTAAAAGATTGTAACTTATGAGTGGGGGTTGATTTGAACTTAGTTTTGTCACATTTGACTTGCTTATATGGAATGTTACTTGCTTTTAATAAATTCTATAAAATGTTAAAAAAAACTATAAAGTGTTGTAATGCAAATTCTGGAGAACTGCTGCTTTAGTCGAACTGTTTTAACACTAGCAAGATACCTAAATCAACTTGATATCATGAATATAAAAAGGAACAAGAAAAAAATCTTAATTGGCTTATGCCACCCTAATTTGAGGTGTTCATATGAAATGTAATGATGTACTTCATGAGGTAGAAGAACATAATAAACAAGAATAGTTGTGTCAAATAGTTGAAATATGAAAATATGTGGTTCATTTTAAATGTTTAAAGTCTACATATTCTCAATTGTAATAGAAATGTGTCATTTTCCCCCTCTGATAGAGGGCTAGATCCCTAATAAAGGATCAAAAATAATATTCTATCTGTAATCACTGACCTTAGAATAGCCTAAAATGATACCCCATAATCTTATGTTTGAAAATTATCATTTGAAATCTTCTGGGAGTGGCTCTTATAGAGCTAGGACCACTGGGAAAGAACTGAAAATAAAAATATTATCATATTCATGATCAGCAACCTCAAAATAGCATAAAATGACACTCCACATGACTGTATTTCCAATCCCCATTTATTCAAAGTGAAAAGGAGTAACTTTAACCCCTCGTACCCCTTGGGTTGGTTGATGTGCCAAGCACAACTCCAACTCCTTTTGCTCAAGGCCCATATTGCTTTACTGTTTATCACAACAGTACAGTTTCCTTTACAAAATATGGTCCAGAAATGGCTTAAAAATTAGGGTTTTTTGGGTCTGGAGGTCCAAAAAATGAAAGGAATTCCATAAAGCTTCACATCTTGCTTAATTAAACATCATACACACGTCTAGGGGTTTTCTTGTACTGGTGAGTCAAGAGGCACTGGACAAAAAACTGAAATGATTTCAAGGTATTCATACGTAATTTTTATGAACTCATTTTGCTAAAGAGACAAATTGTGACCAGCAAGAGTGAATTTCCTTCCAAAAAGAGTATATTTGATTTATTTTGAAGTCTTGCAGTCAAAAGGCAATGGTTAAAGGACTGAATGAATATTCATTTAAAGTAGAGAACAAGAATCTATAGCCTTGAATGCTCAATTAGAAAGATGTAATTCTTCAAGAAAAAGCCTTTCTTTTTAAAACCTTTACTACAGGGCCTTTCCTTTATTTTTTAGGTAAATACATGCAAAGTCTAAACTGCAACCTTGACTCTATTTCATTAAATGGTGCATACAATACTTCACCACACAATGAAAGGGCACCTCTAGATACAAAATATATTGTACTGTATATTGTATAGCATTAAGACATTGACAAATAAAAGCATAAAAACAATAAGTTAATTTTGAAAGAAATTAAATGTGGAAAATTTCCCAAATGTAAATGTGAATATGAAGCCAGTGCAAATTTTACATAAACTGAGGCTGGAGGGAAGTCGTAGCAAATCTTTCAAGTTTACAGCCACAGTCCATCAAGCACCAGGCTGTAGCAATCTCTGTAAACTGGAAGATGTTCAGCCCAATCTAGCAAAGGGTGAAGGTCTTCATAAGTTAGGTATCTGTTGCAGCAAACCATAACATAACATCTACTATATTATAAAACACTAAGGTTTGTATGTTCTGTCCCTCTGAACAATCTGATTGGTTTGGTTTTAGTGATGTGACAAAAGAAGTGAGAGTATGAGACACAGAGGAGTACAGACATATGAGGCATGCTGAGAAAGTTGTCTTCAAAGACAGCTAGTATAAAACCGGACAGGAGGTTAGAAAAGTGCCTTGAAAAAGATACAGTACCTAAGAAGTAGGCTTTACAGGAACATGCTTGAGAGACAGAGACTGAGAAAACGTTTACAAACGCAAATACAGAGGAAAGGTGCTGAAGGTACACGTAGGGTAAAAGATATCAAATATTTCATTATTCTATTACTTGTCCTCAACAGGTACCATGGCTAATTGTAACACAAAACATCAAATGAGTAATATCCCGCAATAAATGTTCACTGAATTATAAGAAGTCTTTATGAAATTTCTAAATTGTGATTTCAAAAATTTAAAAAGATATAGTCTCCTCACTTAAGCTAATCAAAGAGAATTTTCAACATGTCATTTATGCTGATTTGGCACTAGGGTACAAATGTGCTAGAGCCTATAAGCAAAGAAAATCAATAACCAGGAACAGCACAGTGGATTTTTGTCAAAGTTGTTTTAAGGTATTTTTTGTTTTAAATTTAAAAACATAAGGGCACTACAGGAGCTGTTGCTTTCTGATTCAGACATTGTATCAGCTACAATCATATGTAGAGCTCTATCAGATAAAAAATGAGGTAAAGTTGTTTTTGTTTTGAATTTTGAACAAAGAGGGGCAATACTGAGGTTCTTGTTTTGCATGTATGCTATTATTTTGTATAACCTGAAGAGAGCTGACCCATCAATGACACCTTCTGGAATCAGAAATAAGGTGGTGTGTAAAGGGCTATTTAAGAAAATGGGTGGAATGAAAACTTGCAGCAGTTACAGCTCTCTAGGATTTGTGTGTGTCATTTGTCATATAAGCAATATGGTAATACAAATAATCACAAAACAAATCTATAAATAAAAATATAAATAATAATAAAGAACAAAACTGTGACTCTCTTTGAATCCTAACATCTACTAGTTTTTACATCAGTTTTTGTCCTGGTATTCTGGTTTTTCTCTTACCCATACCTCATGCAGAAATCATTAACTACTGACATTAAATTGTTCCGAATCTGTGTGACTGCTGGTGTATGGACAGGTGTACCCTGTGATAAACTGGTGTCCAAACCAGAGTTGGTTCCAGCTCAGTATTCAAAGCTGCCAAGATACACTTTGACACGCAAAGACTCTAAAAATGTAACTTTGCTGGTTTGCCAAGCAGAAAGATAAACATTTCTTTTGGAATGACCTTTTTATTGTTCACTAACAGCTTTTTCAACATGGGGATATGAAAAATGTTCAGAAACATCAATCAATAGAACTTTATTTGTCCCCAGGTGTGATCAGTTTTAACCAGACTCTGTTTGCTGCCAGCATTACAAATGTTATTTGTGTGCAAGTTATTTCTTTCTAGATTTTAAAAAGAAATGAAAAGTGTTACATCTTACATCCTTTCCAAATCTAAACATTCCTGCTTTGTTCATGTAAGGCAAAGTGATTAAATAATGTGAACTGTTTGTTTTTCTCATTGTCTTTGTTTTTTCGATATATACATAACAGACTGGTAAAAGGTTAAAGCAGGGTAGACAAAGTGTAAATTTAATTTACAATAATTTTTAATTATTGGTCTCAATTTGCCTTGAAACATGAAATATGTTATTTCATTTTAATATAGCAATTATGTTACTGGTTCATTAAGCACACAAATATCACTTGTCACCCATTAAAGCAATACCAACAGATATTTCCATAAGTTGTGTTTTTATTTTGGAAACATCCATTTAGTTTTGCCTACTCGTAGGTGACCACCACAAAATTGAAACCAAACAGGACACTTTGCTGTAGTCCTAAAAACTTGCAAAGATTTCATACATCTTTATATTCAGTTTAATGTATCTGTGAGGTGATGCCAACTCTGTTCACTTCAATACAAGTGTCACTTGAATATGACATTCCAGCTGTGAGGGATGGCCAGGGCCCATGCCCGGCCAGGACGCCCCTGCTGCATATGTTCCAGGGGAGCCACCATGGACAGCTCAATACCTCCCCCGGGACGCTTGGTGGCAGCCTCCCTGGCCAATGTTGATTCCACAGTCTCCTGCGTGGCTCCATGGGACATGCAGTCCTCCACAGCCTGGTTGGGAGCTGGGGTGGCTGCTAGGGGGTGCTGCTGAGACTCAAGAACCTGGTTGGACGAGTCATCAGCCCCACCCGGAGGTGCAATTGGGACTAGGTGGTCAAGCACCTGCAACACTTCCGGGTGGGCTATAAAATGGGCCAGCCTCCACTACTCAGGAGCCAGAATCAGGAGGAAGTGGACGAAGTTGCCTGGGAGGAGTGGTGGTGCAAGGTGGAAGTGTGTTGGTATTGTGAACTTAAGTACTGTTGGGACTGTTTTGGGCCTGTGGGACATGGGGAAGGCGTGCCCCACGGCTGAAGAGAAAAATAAAACTTTGTTTATTGAACATGTGCCTCTGTGTAAGTCTGTGTTGGGTCGGGCGCTATTTAGAGCCTTTCACACAGCATTTTATCTAAGTAGTGATATGTCAAAAAAATGTAGACTTCAAAAATCTAGTATCTGATTCAACATACAGGTTGCATTCTGAAAATCAGGAACATATAACAGAAGGATTCGATTCTGTGCATTTTCCTTTTCCTGTATAAACTGTAAAGAAAAAGCTCAATTAGGTATAGCAAAAATAGTAAGAATGTATTGGATGAAGGTGATGGTGTAAATGACACCTTGGCTTTACTACATGTATTTAAAATTCATTTTGAGTAAATTTTGTTTTTATTTTTAGAACTGTTTATTTCTCCAGTGATGAAAAATGATGACATGAAGTATGCAGTTTGAATGAATGGATTCACTAAATCAGTTTATTAAATTTCACATACTGTAAGCATATTTTATGTGCACTATCACAAAGAGATTACAAAAAAAATAACATATAGTGACAGCAGCAAATTGTACAAGGAATGCGAACAACATTACCTTATCTATTAACTGAACCCATATTTTTATTACAACCTGGCTTATTTCAGTCCATGGTGTGCCACCGTAGATTCAGTTTCCTTTTGTGGCTGTTTAGTAAATCAGAGGCTAATCTGTGCATCTTGGTGAACTTGCTGCTCAAAATGTGAGATCACTTAAAATAGTAAAGGGAAATCTATACATCGAGGAACCAGAAAATAGTAGCAAGACTTTAGCAAGGATGGAAATATCATAAACACACTAACACAATAATCAAACTTAAAGCTGCAAATGTAATCATGTTCCCCACCAGAAACACAATACAAGTAAGGCTTTAGAAATACATGACTGTGTCATATGTACACAGACAACTACTGTACATTGCTTATTTTCTAGAACACACTCTGGTTACAAACCAAGGTTATTATAGTTAATGAAAACTAAAATCAAAACTGAAACTATTATTAAAAAATCATTTTTGTAAACTGAAATAAAATAACAAAACTGAAATGAAAAATTTAAACTAAACAAAACTGTTAAGGTGGAAAGACTAACTGAAATCAAATAATGTTACTAAAAATATTCTTAGTTTTAATTTTTGAATGAATATTCTTGCCATTAGTCTTTAACCCTTGTAACTTTTAACTCTAAAACAGAAAGTCAAGCACCACGAGCCACCCACATACAGTATATTCATCCAGTGAACGGCAGCTGATGACGGAGGGCAGGTGTTCACACAGCATTTGCAGTGACAGAACAAGCTGAATACAGATGCGTAAAGCTTGTGAAATAGAAATCGATTTACTGTGCAACATTCTTTGCACTTGTATATCAAGATCTAATTCAAAAGCCTGAATTTGGGAAAAAAACCTTTACTGTATAGACACAAAAATCACGAGTGAGTAACGTTTCAGTTTATTCCTTAGGTGCCTGCATTTTGTTGACAATAATTCACCTGCCACTTTGCACAGGAGAAATCATTTTTGAAGATAAAATGGCATTGATCCAGAGACTGACTAGGTCATCATACAAGATCAGCATCTTGTTACTGACCAATCACTTTTGCTTTATAAATGTCATTTAACAACGAAGTGATACAAACCTTGTAAAATTCTCGAGCTGGCAATGTCTCCAATGAACTACAGGTAGGTAGGCAAAGAGAGTCTGCCAAGTGATGAAAAACTAAACATACTAACGTCTTTTTATATTTATTCTATATTCATTTATCTTTGTTTAGTTTGTATTCACAAGATAATCCAGTAGCAGAATTACTGTATGTTTTAAAGTATTTGTCCCCCTCTTTTCAATTTTTCTCTCTCTCTCTCTCTCAAAATAGAGAGTTGAAATATCATATTCTTTTTGTTCTTAACATCAGCCATATCATACATATTGCATAACATAGATTTTTCCTGCCTTGCATCTAAAACTGCTGGGGTAGGCTCTAGGTTTCCTGCAATTCTGCTCTTGATAGACAGGTTTATATAATATGTATATTGTTCCTAATCTCAGATGCTGTCTCACCTATTACACACCTATTACATACTTTTGCTCTGCTCTTTATTGGTTTACTGTCCTTATAATGGGCTGTTCAAGTCTCACTGCCACTAACCTTGGCGCTACATGCTTGTTTTTATTTGTATCCCTCAATACAGCTAGGTGGCAAGCTATCCTGTATGTCAAAAAAAAAACCCAAGATCACATCTGTCAGTAAACAGTAGAATCGATTTTCTGATTTTTTGATATCTTTTCAGGCCTACAGGTGGCAAAATTCTGTATATAAACTGTATGTGCCTGAGAAAATAGCCTAGTTTGGGAGCTTTTCGAATTCTATATTGAAGGCATTCATTATAAATACATTATTCTTTAGAGTAAAAAATCCTCAAATCTTAAAATTCACCAAAATTTCAATACAAATTGGCCCAATCTGGGCAATAAAAGGAAAAGAGAAAACGTGTCAACAGTCAGCGCACATTTGTTTGGCACAATGACAAAGAAAATAATAAAAAAAATTATAAAATTGTTTAAAATTGCTTTTGATTATGCTTGCTTTTATCAGACAAAAAACAAAACCAGATAGTAAACCATGTAGTATAGTAAGCTTTCACTAACTCTGTATCCAAACCTGTTAAGTGTTCTGTCTGATTGTGACACAAAACTAAACTTCATAGTAGCTCTTTAACCATACCATAATTTCTAAAACTGAAACTAATAGATACAAAAATAAAATAGAAATGTCTTTGTGAAATAAAAACTAAATTAAAACTACAACTATACAATGAAGGAGAACTAAAACTAAACTGAATTTCCAAGTAAGGTCAGAAAAAATATAGAAATAAAAACTAATTTAAAAAGGCAAAACTATAATAACCTTGTTGCAAACAATAAATACTAATAGATTTTAAATTGGATTTCTAACAGTGTAAAAATAATTTGGCTAATAAAAACATTGATACATTTTAAATTGGATTTCTAACAGTGTAAAAAAAGAATTTGGCTAATACAAACATTGATACATAATAATCTCTTACAGAAATAGTTAACCTAATAATACAGCTTAGCAAAAGCCACTTAGCCACTTCTACTTTAATGCTTTTGTTTACGTGCCAGAATTCTTCATTAATACCAAGAGGCTTCTATTTATTTTTGTACCTCTTGTATATTTCATGGTGATGCTGCTTGACTAGCAGCTGTCTTCTATTCATATACCTCAATGACACACAGAATAAACTATAAATTGAAAGTGCAGCCCTGCTGTTTAGCTCATCAGCATTTATCAAGCATGCAGAGCTGAGAACATTGCTCTAAAAGAAGGGATGCAGTCTTAGTTCACTACCTTTTCCTGGCTTTAAGTTGCAATACCTTGAATACAGTGTGTGTCTTAGTCAAACAGACAGCAAATTCAAATTCATGTCACTCAGGAGAGAGACACATCTATCTATCTATCTATCTATCTATCTATCTATCTATCTATCTATCTATCTATCTATCTATCTATCTATCTATCTATCTATCTATCTATCTATCTATCTGTACCTAGCTGGCAATTACCTGCCAGGGTCTGGGTTTGCACTGCTTTGGCACAGGCTATGGTAAAGTTCTGTAAAATCTTAAGAGGCACAGTAAAAACCAAACTGACAAAAGTAATGGCAAAAGCCAAAGTTAATCTCAGGGGTCAATATACCTCAGTAACCTATGCAGTGTCCAAAAAGCATGTCTTCAGAGGGCACCAGACTATGAGAGTGTCGCATGAGGAGAACTCAAAATTTCTATGAAGATGCATGAGCACAAAACCAAAAATCATGGTGTCTCAACCTCTGTTTCACATTCCTACCAATGAACACAAATGAGATCCTCTAAATGGTTGACTAGCACCAATTAGATGTTGATGCATTTTAGCACTATGACATTTTTTTACAGTAAAAGACTGAATAAATGTAATGCCATCTTTCAATACCCTGTTAACAGTATTATAAATTAGACTTTTACTGAAATTTAGGTCACTCTTAAAACTAGTATATGGAGCAAAATATAATTATAAAAAAATGTCGACCCCAGAAAAAACAGAATAAACTCATATATCAAAAAGGTAGACTTGTGCAATACACACATATGTAGCACATGTAAAAACATACTTGACACCATAAAGGAAAGGTAAGAAAAATACAGGTTTTTGTTTGGAAATCTAGTTTTTCACATAATTTATAAAAGCAAAAGAAAACCTTCTGAAATGACCTGAAAAGGTTGAGTGACATTTTTAATTATTCGCCTATAGTTGCTGATTTTCGGGAAGTCAGGAATAGGTATGCAGTATACTGTATATACTGTATCTGAAACACTGTATGCATAACAGCCTTAAAATATTCAGGATGCAAGGCAGAAGATATTATTTCTAAGTGTCCATTATTTTTATTGCACGTAAATAATATATAAACATATGGTGAATGACAAATTAGTTGAGGCACTAGAATTAGAACAACAGGTTTAGGCAGAATTCAGTTTTATATAAATAGTAAGTGTAATGAAAGCACTCTGAGTGTAAAGTGCATATACATTTTACAAATGTTAAATCACTGAGTAGGAGCACTTTATACACTATTAAGTAAAGAGGGTCTACTCTATATGTAAACACAGTACAGCTTTTGTCTGTAACCTGAATATTCTATCCAGTACCAATAAACTGTCATCCCCTTGACTGACCAGTTCCTGGATATATTCTTCTTTGAGTCCCTTCTCAGTCAATACAATGTCATATTTTAGGTTGGGAAACAGTGTTAAGTCAAGACCGCACTACACAACATAACTTCAAAGATGTACTGCATCCCTAAATCATGCATCTTGGAAAATGGTAATCAGTTTTCATTACAGAATTTTGCTAGGGCCTTTCAGAAAGAGTATAAGATTGGGGGAAAAAAATATCCTGTATGTCCAGTCTGGGATCCTTCTATTTTGGAATTGGCATGTTCTCTTTTTAACCCTTCCATCTTCTCTGTATGTATATTTTGACGAAAGATTCCATCAGCTGGACTGTCTGCATCCTATTCTTCTTGGACTTTTTTGTGTACAAAGTGCATCTCTTCATGAATATCATCTATATCGTCTACATTACAATATAAAACATCATTTGCTTACCAAGACAGAGCAAAGTAACATGATTTTAAAAAAATAATCAAATTGCACAGTAGCAATATGCTTTTATACTTTTATGTTTAATGAAAGATAAAACAATATCTTACCTTGAATTCACAGACACACATTACAGTGTCTCCAATTCTTAAACATTCCCCATCAAACTTGCATGTGTTTGTATCACAAAGGAAGAGATCATTGTCTCGATCGTCATAACCTTAAATCAAAACAAGACATAAGTCAATACAACTCACTGAAATATTCAAAACTATTGTATAAAAAAACAATGCAACAATATTCACATCCCATAAGTTAATCTCTTTTTAAGCACTGCATTTTTTTAAAACATCAACGGCCTTTATATATTAATTGCAATATATTTTGAACTTTAACAATTTTCTGGAGGGCCTAATCCAAATTTAATTCCACATTTCATTATATGGAAGTGTGCACAATGGCCTTCTTGCTCAGCTCCAGAGACCAGAATTAAATTACTTGAGTACTTGAGTGAGAACTCTCTATGTGCAGTTGGATAAAGTTTGGATGGGAGTTCTTTACTTACTTCTGTTATCTTTCACATCCTAAAGACATACATGTACTTGTAACTGATGACTCTAAATATACCCACTAGATGTGTATTAGTGTGTGCTGCTTTGACAGGATCTGTGTTATGGCTGGCTCTTGCTTCGTGCTGGAGTAGGTTTAGTTTTCCAATGGCCCTCCAATGGAAAAAGTGAGATTAAAATAAAAAGCATGAAACATGCTACATATGTTAGAATCAAGTGGGAGTTTAATTTTGTATTTATTATTTTTTCCCAAATGTTCTCCTTTAACGTTTTTGATATGCTGCACGCTGATGCCATTTTGTGCCATATGGCACAAAAATGTCATATGCAAAAAGTTGACCTGGAATTCACTATTCAGTATATTAGCATGCTAGCTATAAACAGAAAAGTCTTGAACTCTGAGCTAAAATTGTTCAGCAAAGGGAAATTTTAATTTTCTGATTCTAATTATGAGCTTCTCACCTTAAGCCTTCTTTTGTAATTTTGGTCTTTGGTATAGAAAGAGAGGAGGGAACTGTGGCAGAGTGTTAAAGTAGTTCAGTTTTAATTCCACATTCCAAAAGACATGGACATTACTGTAGGTAACTTGCCAGATCTAAAGTGGCACACAGTGATTGTCCATGGGCGTGTGAGACATTGTGTCCTGCAATGGGCTGACACCACCTAACATAACGCAACAGTAAAATAATATCCAATTTTTCTTCAGATTAAAGGAAATAATATTCATTTTACCTTGAATGAATTAATTTTCATTTAAATTTGTCAGATATATATCAAATTTGAACTCAACAAACTCAGTATGCTGAACCATCTGTACTTTTTGGGGTATTTTATTATATTTGAATGTTTACTTCACATTTAACCTTCATATTTTTTTCACTGCTTAGGAGCAGAGGATAATATTTTAGTAAAATATATAATACATTAGTAAAAAAGGCATTATTATGTGCACTATAATAAAACTGAAAAGTCAATTAAATAAAAAGAAATTATAAAAATAAAAGAAAAAAGTAAATAACTTTAGCCTTTTAAACTATGTTTTTGCTAAAAAGACATTGATGTCAGTTAATAAAATAAGCAACCCTAGTCAGAGCCAGTCTCACCTACAGTGAGTTATTACCCCTTTTAAAATGGGACTGGTCTCTCAATATAACTTACCAACACAAGATAAATGTGCTCTCTCCATTTTTGTTTGATATTGCAGCTGAGAAGCACTGTTCCTCAGTCAGGCTGCTAAAACTGTTATGTGGACCACAGAGCCAAGAAAAATTAAATGGTGCGGGCTGCCCACCACATCTAGGCATGTGTCTAAAAATAACTGCAGCAGAAAACTACAAAAAATAGAATAATATGTATTACATCGTATTTTTGAATTAAAAGCTGAAAAAAGGTGGAATGTGTAAATCCTGGCTAAAATTATAGTGTAGTACTAAAAAAAGTTGACACACTTGGAAGGTGCAAACTGTAAAATGAATCACATAACATAAATGAAGTAAGAAGTAGATGCAGCCTTACAAGTTAAATTAAAGAGCATAACTACAAAGAAGCAGATGTGAAATACAGCAAGTCACAAGTAAGAATAATAGATGAAAGAAAGTTTCAATATTACAGTGCTTATTCTTTTGAATGGGGCACTGTACGTTCTAATACACATTGTAGACAACACACATGGGCTGACAATCCTGATTTTTAATGGTTTGTCTTTAAAATGTGTTTGTACAGTGTTCTTGGGTGTCAAGCAATGGATTATTAATTTTAATTATTACTATTTTTTTTTTTTACTAAATCTTATTTTCCATGGTTCTTTGTTGATGAGCTCCCGTTGAAGAATTTATTGGTAACAGAACATATAGTGTGCACGCCAAAACAACTGAAGTAACAACTAACAACAGTTGAATTTTTGATACCATTTTAACAAAGTTTACTGTCCGCCATCAATCACAGAGCAGTCAAACAACTATAATACACCTTAAACCTTAAAACGCAGACTTTATCACATAGCTGTGCATGACGAAACAGCGAACAGGCGTCTGCTCATACATGTTTACTGATGGACAGGCTGGAATTTTGCATGGAGTCAAAGGATAAATGGTACAAAAGATGCGTGAACACAAGGAGATCGGTGACAACCACACCTTATTGTGCCACACCAAATCATAAGGGACAACTGAATTCCACAGGGCACACATATATTCATAACAGGGGACATATATGATGACCAGAATTTCAAATGTTTTGCATGCCAGCCTTTTGTTTTGATGACTGATTGTGTCATATTCAGCCCTTCATTCATTATTCTGGCAAAGCGTAACCAGCCTCTCATTGAAATTCACCATTTGGAATATATGGCCGTCCCATCAATAGCAGCATGTACTTAGAAATATTTTTCCACGCACGTCTCCAAGTCTGATGTCATTTTCACTGTGACTCCCTCGCACCCAGCGTGGGATATAAACTAGCCTTTATGCGGCTCAGGGATATGCAAGGGGGAGCCTGTACCAACACATGTTAAAGGCACATCCACTAAACAATAAAAAAAAATTGACTTTTGCATCTGTTACAATATAAGTAGTTAAAAGTTTGAACGATTTCATTCGTAATTGGCGAACTAAGTAGAAACTGCTAAAGCCTATTTTTGGGTGCATTTGAGACCATTTTATTTGCCGTCTGGAGCCCTGGTGGGACCACCAGCTGGTCCACTCAGAGGTTGTTTCTGGGCCGCATGTGGCCTGTGGGCCACCATTTGAATATTTCTGCTACACAGTACAGTATATTGTCTTTGGCACTGCATGATTACATTGCCATCGACTTGATAATCAGATTTTATCATGATTCTCCTGCCCTGACAAACAAGTCAAGCTATATATTCATACCCTAAAGTCTTCTTTTGCATTTATTTATTATTTTTCTACAAACCCTACATAACAATCAACAATGTTTCTACAAAGTCTGTAAAAAAATGATAACTTTTTTTGTTATATTTTATCTCTGCATAATGTCAAGAGCCTTATTAGGTGCTTTTGAATATTATGCAAAAAACACCTACTGTGGTTGTCATGTCTGCGTGAAACAACTCAACAACAATTTTGTTGAAAAGTTGAACACTTCTTCAAAGACATTTGTCACAGAATTTCCATTTTCATTGAGATATTGCAAATAGAGTCTGCTATACACATTTTTTCAAATTTCAAAACCTCCCACTGAAAAACATTGGCGATTTTTGCAAACTCATTCCATTCCTGACAGCAATACCGCTCTCTAATACAAGTTAGTCAGATGCTGGGAGAAGCACACATGTACACCAGCTCATTTCTCCTGTTCCCTGAGTAAGTGATCCATATTTTTTTTTTATAAAAGAGTCACTTGAGTTGGTCTCGTCCGATGCGGGAGATGGACGTCTGAAGTGGAGCTCCGCTAGCAGTGGTGCTATTTTTCATATTATTTGCTCATTATTCTGAGATATCCTGTATTTATTCGACCCGAGAGGGACCGCTACAGTATATGTAAACACATATAAACATGGCCAACAAGAAGGAAAGAACGAAAGAATCGAAGACTAAAGCTACATCCAAGCTGCGATCAGCAAGCCCTAGCTCGAGATACGGCCTGTCAGAGACAGACCTGGATCAGATGGGCGAAAGTACAGACTCCTCGGGACCACGGTCCGCTACATCGTCGCCGGCTGAGAGCGAAAAGGGGAGCGAAGGTGCGATCGTGAGTGCAGATGTGGATAGCTCGCCGATTGGAGAGGATTACCTGAAACTGGAAAAGGCCGGGAGGTCCGCGGCTTCAGTTACGCAATTACGCGGGACTGGAGCAGCGGGGACACCGCTTCAGCAGAGTCTGCTGCTTCATCTACGGCACAAGAAGGCACATTTGAGCTATCTGAACTGAAAGTGTTGCTCGCTGAGCTCACGCAAGATATAAAGGAAAGCGAGAAGGCTAATGAGAAAGCAACGGCAAAGGCACTTGAGAGACTGAAACAGGAATTAAAACAGGAGATGAAACAGGCCAATGAATGTCTGCGACAGGAAATCCAACAGGCAAATGAAAGGCTGCGACAGGAATTCCAACAGGCAAATGAAAGGCTGCGTCAAGAGGTCCAACTTGAACTTCGACAGGTGCTGGGCAAAATTGAAGAGCGCATTGAGAAAAACTCGCTAAACTGAGCACGCTTGCTGATCAATTGGAGCATCTTAGTGAGACATTCACGAATCGGATCGAAATAGCCGAACATCTAGCTTCCAGTGCCGAGGAAAGAGCAGTAAACGCCAGTTGAATGTAAAAACTCGGAGAAAAACTTGGAGACAGACTGGCTGCTTTAGAAGATGGCAGTAGAAGGTATAATGTCAGAATTGAAGGCCTGCGGAGAATCGAGAAAGTTTAAACCCTGTGAAATTCGCAACTGAACTTTTTTCTAAAATAATCGGGGGCGACTTTAAAGCAGAATCTGAGATAGCAGCGGCTTACCCGACGCTGATCAAACACCGTCAGACCCCGACCAAGATCTTTTATAGTTCGTTTTGAACGATTATCATTTAAGTTAGAGGTGATGGAACTCCTCAGAAAAAAGGAAAATATTATATATGAAAATTGCCACATTCGCGTCTTCCCTGACTTCTCTCCAGCAACAGCTATTAAACGCGCAGCCTTCTATAATATTAAACAGCGCTACGGCAAGCCAATGTCAAATACGGCCTCCTGTATCCGGCAAAACTGAAAGTGGAATGGCAGGGTCATTTCTATGTTTTCGCTAGCAAGGAGGAGGTAGAAAATGAGTTAAGAAAGCTGATCCGGGACTATTCTGATACATAATTGTGAGTCATGGCGGTAAATGATAAAGCTAGGATTAATAATCTACTGTCTGATCTATTTGTTTTAAAATACGGGTTTTTTTATCAGCATATATTCTCATATTCTTATTATTACTTACTTATTATTATTATTACTTACTTATTACTTATTATTACTTAGTATTACTAGGGCTAAATGTTTATGTTTTATTGTGCTTAATTACGTTTTCCTCCTCTTTTTTCTTTTCTAATTATTTCATGTGTACCCTAAATGAGACTGTTCAATATCATACCCTTGGTTTACTGTTATTGCTATTACTGCATTAAGACTTGTTATGCTTGTTTTGGACACATCTTTAACACCATCACCTGGGTTTATTATCTGGGGATATCATCTTAATGCACTAAAATTGCTGAAGATTATATGTATGTGTATGTGTATGTATGTATGTGTATATATGTGTGTATGTATATGTATATATATATATATATGTATATGTATATATGTATATATATATATGTATATATTAAGTGCAAAATTCTTTTTTCTTTTTTTTTCTTTTTCCTCTTTTAAAGACTATATTGGTAACAGATATCTCTATCTTTTACCCTTAAAGCGCCACTGCATGGGGGCTTGATGTGCTCTGTCTCTGGGTATGTCAGAGGACTGGGACTGCGTGAAGTGGGTTTTAGCCTCACCTGGGGACAATATACAATCTAATGCATTTCTGGATAAATTACAGATACCACAAATTGATGCTTTTAGTGTGGAGGAACTCGATAAACCTCTGTCATTATCAGAATTACTGGATGCTATAAAGTCACTCCAAGGTGGAAAAGCAGCAGGCCCTGACGGCTACCCTGCAGAGTTTTACAAGAAATTCTCCGCTCAGCTAGCTCCCTCCTATTAGCAACATTTACAGAAGCCAGAGATAACCAATCTCTTCCACAAACCTTTCGCCAAGCACTAATCACTGTCTTTCCAAAACAAAATAAGGACTTATTACAATGTGCATCATACAGACCAATTTCACTTCTGAATAACGACGTTAAAATACTCTCTAAAATCATAGCTAGAAGGATGGAGAAAGTGCTCCCCTCGTAATATCACAAGACCAAACTGGATTTATTAGGGGCCGACACTTATCTTCAAATCTTCGACGCCTGTTTAATGTAATATACTCACCAACTAAATCAAACACCCCAGAAATATTATTATCATTGGATGCAGAAAAAGCATTCGACATGATTGAATGGAAATACCTTTTACTATTTTGGAGAAGTTTGGGTTTGGCCCAACATTTGTGCATGGATTAAATTACTGTATACTAACCCAGAAGCTTCAGTTTGCATCAATAACATTTGCTCAGACTACTTTAAACTAGAACGTGGCACAAGACAAGGATGCCCTTTGTCACCACTGCTGTTTGCAATTGCCATTGAACCACTGGCAATACATTGTCGAAATACTGATCAGATAAAGGGGATTAGCAGAGAAGGACTGGAACAGAAAATCTCATTATATGCAGATGACATGGTACTGTATATATCGGACCCAGAAAATTCTGTGCCTGCAGTCTTAGCAGCACTCACAGAATTTCAAAAGCTCTCTGGTCTCAGAATTAATCTGAATAAAAGTGTACTCTTTCCGGTGAATTCGCAAGCATATAATATTAGATTAGACACCCTTCCTTTTATCATTGCAGAACAGTTTAAATACCTCGGGGTAAACATCACAAGTAAACATAAAGCTCTATATCAACAAAATTTCGTCGTCTGCATGGAAAAAATTAAACAAGACTTGCATAGATGGTCAACCCTTCATCTCACACTAGCTGGAAGAATTAACACTGTTAAGATGAATATTCTTCCTAAGCTCCTTTTTTTATTTCAAAACATACCAATATACATTAATAAATCGTTCTTTAAGCAATTAGATTCAACAATAACCTCATTTATTTGGAATTCTAAACATCCACGCATCAAAAGAGGACCCTACAAAGACAAAAGGCAGAAGGTGGCATGGCTCTACCTAACTTCCAGTTTTATTACTGGGCGGCAAATATACAGCGATAAGAACCTGGACACAAATAGAAGAACATACACAGGCATGGACCGCAATAGAAGTAAAATCCTGCAGTACTTCTTTGTATTCCTGCTCTGCTCCAATAAACACACGTTATCGGCAATACACTAATAACCCAATTGTGCTCCACTCACTTAGAATCTGGAACCAATGTAGAAAGCATTTTAAGACGGAGAAGCTTCTTTCTGTGGCACCCTGCAAAAGAACCACCTCTTTCAACCCTCACAAACATATGCAGTTTTAATATCTGGAAAAATTTGGAATTAACTTGCTTAGAGATCTTTATATAGACAACGTCTTTGCATCCTATGAACAATTACATTCCAAATTTAACATTCCAGCTACAAATTTCTTTCACTATCTTCAAATCAGGAACTTTGTTAAACAGAACCTTCCAGATTTTCCTCATCTTGCACCCTCATCCACGCTGGAAAAATATTGCTCAATTTCAAGGAGTTAGACTCCATCTCTACAATATATAAAATCCTTTTACAATCCCTTCCTTTCAAAGATCCAAGAGGACACTGGGAAAATGACCTCTCAATTAATATATCAGAAAAGGAGTGGAAAGTAGCAATGCAGAGAATTCACTCAAGCTCCATATGCAAAGCATACAATTATACAACTCAAAATTATATATCGAGCACATCTGTCTCGACTAAAACTCTCAAAATGTTTCCAGGGCATGATCCAACCTGCGAACGTTGCAACCAAGCCCCAGCCTCACTGGGTCACATGTTCTGGGCCTGCACCAAATTAACATTATTCTGGACAAAAATTTTTAATTACCTCTCAGACAGTCTTGGACTCACAATCCCTCCTAACCCATTAACAGCTGTGTTTGGGGTTCTTCCAGAGGGTCTTAAAGTGGAGAAAGACAAACAAATTGTGATTGCATTCACTACACTGTTGGCACGCAGACTTATTCTGATAAACTGGAAGAACCCAAACTCTCCTCTTTAAGTCAGTGGGAAACTGATGTGTTATATTATTTGAAATTGGAAAAATCAAATACTCAGTTAGAGGATCTGTGCAGACTTTTTCAAAACATGGCAGGATCTAATCAGTAATATTTTGAAATGAGTTTATAAAGCACAGAGAATTTGTTGATTTAGGTATTTTTTACAAGCCTTAAA
Source organism: Polypterus senegalus (assembly GCF_016835505.1). Lineage (NCBI taxonomy): Eukaryota > Metazoa > Chordata > Cladistia > Polypteriformes > Polypteridae > Polypterus > Polypterus senegalus. Next base: position 41,204,654 of record NC_053159.1, read on the forward strand.
TTTTACACCATTTGGCTTGCTCTCTCTCTCAAGGGTGGGGATCGATCTGTTCTTAGCATAATTCTTTTTTTTTGTAAAAACTTGATTACTATGTATTGATTATAATAAAATTAATAAATAAAAAAAAAAAAAAAAAAGAGTCACTTGCTTGTAAATGAATGTAAGAGGAAAGGAATTAAAGATCATTCAGTGAGAATAAAGTGCACGAATATGTATTCAGTACTTAATGTTACACTAAAAACAACCTCATGGTTGCACATTATAATGAATTACTATTATCTTGATTTATTTATCAGTAAAGCTCCAGAACTGTTTTCTATCATGTCACAAAACACCCATCAATTTTACCTTTACCTTACAGATTTGAACTCTTCTTTGGGTACTTCTTTTCAAATGGTTATGTTTAACACATTAAAGATAACATTAGTTATTGACATTCCACACCCATCAACTAGCTGTAGGACTGATGACATTTGTACATTACTTGAGTTGGACTCTGAAATCTGTGCGTCATGCAATCCAGTAACAGAAATCTATAAATAAAATATCTGTTCAGTTTTAATTCTGGAATTTGCAAATAGATATTTTGAAATAGTGTGATCAGGTGGCACAGCCTCAAATCCTCAGAGGCTCAGGTTAGGGATGACAAAAATGGGAAGGGTATCATTTACTTCACATCACATGAAGGATTAAACACATTTTCTTAACTGAAAAGTATCACTGACACATTTTTAGTATTCAGTGTTAAAACAAGTAATCATACACAGTTAAGCACATTCACTAATAAAAATGAATCCAGAAATGCATGGGGACAACATACAATACCAATATAGACCCTGGCACTGTGAGGCAGGAATGCTAGCTCTGCTCTATCACTCTCCACATGTTAAAACATCTGTTCTAATCTTACTAAACTTTAACATGATTAAAACTACAAAGTAAATGTATACCTATAACTCTTGTTCAGTTCTTGTGACTTGATTACGCTCTAAAACCATGCTTAATCTTTCCATCAATAGCTGTACCTAGAGAGCCATAGCACGCGCATGCATGATGATAATGGCATCAACAGGCAAGATGTTTGCAAAATAAAACAATAATTAATGCACTACTGTTGTGAAATAACATAACAATTATTGAAAAAAATTATTTGTTATTTTGTTGCACTTTTTTATAGTGGCAGGAATCAAATTCTGTTTAATATCCTTCGTTGTAGTCTTCAGATGCAGAAGGAACTGGGTATTGGCTGCAGTGAGGACAGTCTCTGTAACTCTGGCTCTTGAACCCAACACACTTGTTAAGCAAATAAGCTTCCCCAAAATGCTCTGACTTGTTAAACAGTCGAATCTTCATGTGAATCAAAGGAATCTTCATATGTTACACCTCCTTACAAAGGAGATATATTTACTTTTACATAGAGGTATAATGAAAAAAATGTCTTACAGTTTGTTTGGCTCTTAAGTAACAAAATTTGTATTTTATGTGGCCCTTACTGGCCCTCAATAAGCTGTGGAAAAAGCCATGAAACAAGTTATGTGACTTCTCTGGTTCAATATTTTAAAATGATTTTACAAGCAGGCAGTTACTGAATTAAAAAAGTAGGCTTAGGACAGTGTTTCCCAACCTCAGCTCTGGGAACCCACTGAGGCTGCAGGTTTTTGTTCCAACCAGATTCCTAATCAGTGACAACATCTAATAACTCTGATCTCATTTAATTAGGTGGTATTATTTTTCTTTTATTCTACATTCAGAAAAGCACAGCAGCATGATTTTTACATTTATAAGACATTTACAAATATTTCTATTTCTGCTATAGATTTAAGTGCTTAACTCTCTTTTGTTGATATTATTATATTTTGCCCTTTATCTGTGCAGTTTGCTCCCTTTGTTGTATCTTATTAATGACAATTAAAAATGAGCAGAGCAGAAAACACTGAATAATCAAAGGCATCAGACCCACTAATTAGTAAATAATGGATTAATTAAAACAATTAGAACACCTAGAAAAGTAGAATGAAAATCAAGATGAAAATATTGTTAAAAGAAAAAATACATTATTCACATATAACTGCTTGGTGCATTCTTATATATATATATATATATATATATATATATATATATATATATATATATATATATATATATATATATATATATATATATATATATATATATATATATATATATATATATATATATATATAACCAAAACATAGAACTTGGGAAATAACACATCACTTAATTAGCCCAAGAGTCCAAGTAAAAACAGAACCTGGTTGGAACAAAAACCTGCAGCCACAGTTTGCCCCCAGGACTGAGGTTGAGAAACACTGGCTTAGGATATTGAGGTGAGGCCATCATTTTTCAGTGGGTCAAGTCTATAGGCTTATCTCATGAGCAAAAGCCAGATCTGATGAACCCTAAAGAGCTTCTTTTTTTTTTTTTTTTCAGGACAAGTGCCATTTTTAAATCTCAATAAACCTTTCATTATTACTTACGATTGGTGCTATTCCTCTTACGATGGTCACTCATATTGTTTTCAAGCCTGTCTTAGCTTATTCTCGTTCCTGCTCTTTTATGATTATCTTCTGAATCAGCTAATGAGAGGTTAGTGTCAGTCTCATGCCATGTGAAAGTATGGGATATGTGAAAATTTAAATGTTTCAGTAGACTATCAATACTAATAAACAGGTACTCAGTCTTCTAGCCAAACATGTGCAAATCAAACTAGTAAAGTATTTAAATGGTAAAAAAGTAAAAACAATTAAATAAAGCTGGAAAAGCCTATGGCAAACACACTCCTCATTGTATTGCAATAATAAGTTACTTTAAATAGTACATAATTTATGCAGGAAAATATAAAAAGGTCAATTTAATTAATTTCATTAATGAATGCATTTAACAGGATATAAATATGTGCACTAATTCATTTTTTTTTCATTCAATAATCCCCTACTAAATGTCTCGCTTCATAATTTATATTATCATTTGATGAAAACACATAATATCTTTCTTGCCAGTGAAATTTATTCTTATTTAAGTCAACATAGACTATATTACTATTGTTAGATGCATTAATTTAACAATTACAAATGTGTGCTTACGACACCTGCATTGTACACATAAGAGAGAGTTGCAAGTGTCAGATGTCACTGTGCTTTGTGTTTATTAAAAAATAAAACTGTGATTTTAAGCTGTTTATATGTTAAATTGAAACTTGTTCTTGTGAAAACATCATATACTTATTCTTCTCCATTTCATTCAGATTTATTCTAGGAAAACCAAGTACTTAAACACACCAGTAATATCAGTATAATATAGTTATCTCCATAAGTATTTGGACAGTGACACAATTTTCATAATTTTGGCTCTGTGTGCCACCACAATGGATTTGAAATGAAGCAATGTGATTGTAGTGTAGACTTGCAGTTTTAATTTAAGATGTTTAACAAAAATATTGTATGCGCTATTTAGAAAAGACATTTTTATATAAGTCCCCCCACCCCACCAAGTCTGGAACCAATGGCCTTCTCCAAGTGCTGGGTTTCCGTCCTACTGATGCTTTGCTAGACTTTTACTGCAGCTGTCTCAGGTGCTTCTTGTTCATTGGACTTTCTGCCTTCCGTTTTGTCTTCGCCAAGTGAAATGCATGTTAGTTGGGTTGAGGTCAGTTGATTGACTTGGTCATTGAAGAATATTCCACTTCTTTGCCTAGAAAAACACTTGGTTTGCTTTTGCAGTATGTTTTGGCTCATTGTCCACCTATACTGTGAAGTGTCATCAGCATTTATCTGAATCAAGAGAAGACAGTGTAGCCCTGTACACTTCAGAAATCATCCTTCAACTTTTGTCAGTAGTCATCATCATTAAACACCAGTGACCCACCTTCATTGGAAGTCACACATGCTTATGGCATAAGGCTACCTCCACCATGTTTCACAGATGATGTGGTATGCTACAGATCACGAGCCACTCCTTCTCTTCTCCATATTCTTCTCTATCCATCATTCTGATGCATATTGATCATATTTACTTTTGTGAAGTCTTCACTTGATTATAGACTTTGGCAATGATAGGCCTAGCTCCCAAAGAGTTTTCTTGGTTTGGCTAAAAGTCGTGAATTGTTTTTTTCTTCACCAAGGAAAGAATTCTGCAGTCATCCAGCATAGTTGTCTTCCATGGTTATCTATACCTTGTGGTGTTGCTGAGCTCACCACTGTGTTTCTTCTCTTTACAAATGTACCAAATGGTTGATTTGACCACTCCTGGTGTTTCTGCTATTTCTCAGGTGGGTATGTTTTGTTTCTTTCCTAATGATGAACTGTTTTTACTTGCATGGACAGCTCTCTGAACTTCATATTGATAATTCACAGTGACAGCTTCCAAATGTAAATTCCAAACTTGCAATCAACTCCAGACCTTCTACCTGCTTAATAATTAATGAAATAATGAGGGACTTGCTCATACTTGGCTATGGAACAGCTTGTCAGTTAATTGTTCAAATACTTTTGAGACCATGAAAATGGGAGGTACCATGTATAAAAATGTCTGTCATTCCTAAATGCCTTGTACAATATTTCTGTTAAACACTTTGAATTAATGCTGAAAGCCTACACTTCAATCCTGTAATTACTGTACAGTGATCCCTCGCTATATCGCGCTACGACTTTCGCGGCGTCACTCTATCGCGGATTTTAAATGTAAGCATATCTAAATATATATCACGGATTTTTTGCTGGTTCGCGGATTTCTGCGGACAATGGGTCTTTCAATTTATGGTACATGCTTCCTCAGTTTGTTTGCCCAGTTGATTTCATACAAGGGACGCTATTGGCGGATGGCTGAGAAGCTACCCAATCAGAGCATGTATTACTCCTCAATGATATACAATATGCTTTCCATGCGGTGCTTCGCACACTTAAAAGCTCTAACAGCCTGTATTGATTTTTCATTGTTTGCTTTTCTCTGTCTCTCTCACTGTCTCTGACATTCTCTGCTCCTGACGGATGGGGTGTGAGCAGAGGGGCTGTTTGCTTAGAAGATACGGATGCTCACCTAAAAAATGCTGAAAGGCTACCTTCACATTGATCCCTTCATTGAGGCCGCTTTATCGCGGTGCTTGCATACTTAAAAGCGCAACAGCCCTATTGATTTTTGATTGTTTACTTTTCTCTCTCTCTGTCTCTCTCGCGCACTCCTTTGAAGTGTAAGATATGTTTGCATTCTTTTAATTGTGAGAAAGAACTGTCATCTCTGTCAGGTCATGGAGCACAGTTTAAACTTTTGACTAAAGGGTGTTATTTCATGTCTAGAGGGCTCTAATAATGTTAAACGTATTTAGAAGGTCGTAAACAGGTTTTCAATGCACTAACTGCGAAAATATTAGATTTATAGATAAAGAATCCTACTTCGTGGAAATTCATTTATCTGTCTGGAGCGGATTAAGCATGATAAACGAGGGTTTACTGTATAACTGTGCAGAGAATATTTATAAACAGTGTGGGAGAGTTTCTAAGGGCTTAAAATACTGTATATAAAAATAACCATACAAACATATGGTTTCTACCTGATTGTATGTATCAGAAATCATTCATTTTTAATGCTCGCATATCAATATTGTGAATGGTCTAAAATGTCCACATTGGTTATGCTGTGATTTTTTTTTATTATTTACCAACAAGACTTGTCATTCTCAGCCACTCTGGTCCAAGTATTATATGATTTTTTTTTCCTATATTTTTTGTTAATCCCCAAGGGGGGTTTTTACATGACCTTTGGGGATTAGAGCTCAGGGCCTGCTGCTGTACAGCCATTGACCCTGGAGAAATTTTCAGTTTAAGGGCCTTGCTCAAGAGCCCAAAGGACTAGAATCCCTTCTGGTAGTAACAGGATTTGATCTGAAAATCTTCCAATGCCCACAGATTCTTTAGCCACAGAGTCATCACTTCATTTATTCTCAAAATAGATCATGTACTGAGAAGGCAGACACTTCCTAAAAGTACACTAAATCTCTGTCTTCCTAGGATAATCTTATACTTTTTAGCTTTTTATTACAGTAACTTTAAAATATTAATTATACAGTATACATGTTATTTCAGCTAGCAAAATAGTGAAAATAAAGTGACTCCATTAATGCAGGTAGTGACAGACAGTGTGATTTTTCCATGCTGTGGTGCACTGGGTCCGTAACATCACATCAACAGATACCCACCGAATCAATAAGGTAACTGAGAGGGTACGCATAATAATGGGATGCACTCTTGACCCACTGGAGGTAGCATTGAAGGAGTAAAAAGGAATCAAAACTGAGTGCCATTTTGAACAATGCTGCACATCCTCTCTCTGATACATTAACACCAAATGTGTTTTATCCTTTATCCTTTAAAATGAACAGCTAGTGTTGTGTTAAACTCAAAAGGCAACTTCTGAATGACATGAAAACTAACTTTTCAAAGTAAAAAGCTTCAGGCTGTTTCTTGCTTTGGAAATATCCTCTTTGAACACAAAGAAGAGAGCCCCCAACTTATCTGCTCCCTATATTTGGGAATCAAATCAAATATGGATAGCTCCACAACAAAATGCAGTGGGAAGACACAAACTACAATAAAAATAACATCCTTAAAAACAAATAATTGCACAAGGAACAAATTATCTGGACAAACACTGGTCAAATACCATACGGTTTTCATCTGTCTGTAACGTGTGACAATTCCCATTTCGATGTCTTTTGTACTCTATAAAGCATTCAATTTCCTCAATTAACAGATGCAAGTTTATGATACTGCCTCCCAACTTACACTCATTGTAAATTCACATTGAATTATACAGCCTGTAGTGTTTTAGGAGCAAGTTGAATTTAGTATTGTACTATTCTTTCTGAAGCACCATTTATCTGACTTCTTTACTCTGCTCTGGAAAGTGCATGACTGATCAAGTATAAAGTGCTATAACACTTTTAGTTTTGAAAAAAAACCAACAGCATACTCAAACCTGTCAGATTTGTAGAGAGCTGCCCTTTATTCAAAGCCTTCTAACATGCATAGACTTGTCATCCATCTTACAGCCAAGAGTTAAAAAGAGACAATGAAAAAAGAAAGAGAATATAAAAGGCTTAGAAACACAGTAAGTGCAATGATTGCCTCAATTACACTTGAGACAAAACGTTACACAGGCGGTTAAACAATACGAACAGACATGCCAGACATTCTAACGGACAAATGCAGTCCCCTAAAACTGAAAGTGGATCATTCCAGAGTTCAAACAATGTCTGTGTCTTACACAGTAACTTTGTTAGATGATATGCCAAGTTTCTAGTCGGACTCATGGCTTGTCGTTTGTTTTAATTTTTACTTCTTTACACATATGCCCATACTGTCTACAAACTCTCAAATTAATTCAATTCAGTACAATACTGATAGAATCCTAAAATCTTGTTCAGCTTTATGAAACTAAATTGTTTGAACACACACCATAAACCAACTTACTGGCTTGCTACATGTAGTTTCATGTTTTGTCAAACAGAAGGTGCTATATAGTTCCAGAAACTCATGTAAGCATGCATGCATCTGGTGTTCTTTATTTAGTTATTAAAAAGTATAACCCATTAGAAGAAACATATTGTAGCACTGGATGGTCTTTGCCATTGCTGACCCAAAGGATTATTGCTCATTTTATCGCTCTCTTAGTTTCTTGCTATCCTTACCAGAATTGCTTGCTTTTGCCACATTAGAATGGTTTTGGACATTGTGATGCCCTGTGGAACACTGGAGGCATCTTGATCACTACATCAGGATGTTCTCACCTGTGCCCATAACATCTGATGCTCTGTTCACTGCACTAGACCCACCCTCACCATAAAGATGGTAAAACTTCTGTCCAGCAGGCCTTCAGTGAAGATGTGCTCGATGTTGCAGTGGAGGCACAAGCTGCTTAGAGGTAAAAGTAGTTAGTTGAGGATGGCTTATAGGGCAGTATGATGTCTCCTTCACTGGTCGCAAGGTTTGCACAATAGAAGTTTTGTCTGCACAGCCTCTGCCAGTGCTTTCCTGAAATTCCTGAGTGCTGTCATGCACACATGCTGCTGAATCTTCAGGGGTGCTAGTGCTTGGAGTAAAGTCTAAAGAAACAGGAAATTTAGGGTATCCTTGAAGGGTACGTGAAATGTTGTCTGCCACCACTGCTCCAAGCTTTTCATAATCAACCTGCTGCCTGGTGGACAAGCATGCTTTAAATATTCACTGACACCTTCCTTTGCCCGAGCCTCTTTATTTACAAAGTGTAATAATTTAATTCCTGGAATGAACCTGTTGAAAAAATGTGTGCGTATCTGTGCACAAGCGGCTTCTGTCACTTTCTAAGTAATATCCTTCTGCAGCTATGTATTTAGATAGTTGGCATTGCTGAAAACATACTTGGAACACTGTTTCTGGAATACCCAATATACTGGATGTCAGAAATGTCAGAAAATCTTTGTCCTTTTAATGCAGTTTTTATATTTATGAAGTGCTGGAAATCACAAAGGGGCTATTTAAAAGTCAGGTGAATAGGATGGATGATTTGGTTATTATTTTCTTAGCCAGAAACTCACAAACACTGAGCGCACCATGGCTTGTGGCATGATGGGTGATCCACTTCTGGTGCTGTTATTCACATCTTCTCACCCCTCCTTGAACCTCTTATGCCATTCAAAGACACATTACTTTTTCATAGCATCCTCACCATCACCACTTTCAACAGCTCCATTGTTTCAATAGCACTTGGGTAACACTACACAGCTGCTCTGAGAATTATATTGTCAATACCAGAATATGGCGTCTGTTCTTCTTGGCTTGCAGGTGACCTCAGTAGCATAGCAGAGAGTCCTCAATGTGTAGGAAGGCACACAGAGATGGTCACTCCAGTTTGTGAACTACTTGCCAATTTGTTTTCAGTGAATACACAACACTGAGCAACATAAGAATACTTTTCTTTCCTTCTACACTTTTTTTTCCAATTGCTCCTTATTCCTCTTTTGAATAAATAAAACTTTATTAAAACTTCCTGACATGAACTCCTGCTTACATTACTCCCTTATCCTAGAAGAAATGTCTTCATTTCTATAACATTTTCAGAAATAACAAATTCAACAATGTAATTCAACTACTATCAGAACTCACGTAAGCAGTATTTAAATACTAATCATTAACTAAAGGAGGATTTCCCAGTAAAATAACAGGGAATAGTGTTTAATAAAGTGCAAAACATTATCAAGTAATATTTCCACATAAAGGTGTGCAGATTTAGCATAAAGTAAGGGAGCTCTTAGCTGTAATCAAAACAATACTATTAATAAATACAACTTAGTATAACACAAAGTCCTTAACACTATCCCTGAATCCCTGAAGCCTACGGGAGACAGAGGCATGTTCGTTGTACCACATGAATGTCACTGACGGAATAAAACTGAATAATAAAAAAAACAAGCGCTAACTTTTACAAGTAGCCAAAATTTACACCAGGTGTTACAGACTCAGACCAAATGTACGTTTTTATTATATTATAGTATGTGAATTTCCCCTTGGGATTAATAAAGTAGCTATCTATCTATCTATCTATTATAGTAATAATATTAGTAGTTCACTACTCAAAACGTGGACCACCTGGCCTCAAACCCGGAACCTTTGAGTTATAAGGCAGCAGCCTCTACACCATTCAAGAATACTATCAACTTCCTGTCAAGTGACATTTGAGCTTGGGTTTTTAAGTCATTGACAGCAACATGTAAATCAAATGTGTTATTTTTTTCTTTGGTTATATTCTTGAATAAAAGCACACATGTTTATTTGATATTTGGACTAAAGATTTCACACATTATGCACTTCACGTCATTATTAGTATAACATGGAAAAGGTTTCTGCTTTAGGAATGTGTTCAGCATTTCTTGCCTTCCTACACTTACACAGATCATTGTAAACATGGGACACGCATGAAATGTATGTATTCCAAATAACGATATATCATTTACCCTATATAACTCCAAGCACCTCAATGCCAGATAAAGAGACTTGAGCTCTGAGAAATTTTCTGACAGAACATCGGTGATGGGGATAGGATAGCTGGCTGCTGCTGCTTGCTGTGATTGACACATTTGTAAAACAAAAGATGATGATGGAGAGGTGCAAAGGAATTTAAGGTGGCCCAGGATTATTATTTTTTTTGTAGGCTACAGAGATTCTAGTGTTAAATCTTGCAGGTATTTTCTTCTTACCTGGAGACAAGTCATTAATGAGCAGAGAAGAAGCTCATGATCCTGGCTTACCAAAACTTGATTAATTACTGGGGTAACTGGGTGGTATGGTAGGGTTGCCAGATTGGAAAATTAGAAATACAGGACACTCTTAAAATCTCTCTCTGTATTACTACAGTATATATATAAATTTATACATGCCCCCTACACACCCAGACAACGCTTGTGCTTTGCTGTTTCTATGTGTTGCTTGATATCAGACTTCCCGCCATTGTTCAATACTGAAAGTGAAATTATATACACCACAGTTTGCTTCAAAACAGCTTCTGCCTTGTTTGATAAATGTCCATTGGCTGGAATATTCATCACGAAATGTACACTCTATCGCGGATTTTATATGTAAGCATAACTAAATATATAACGCGGATTTTTCGCTGCTTCGCAGGTTCTGCGGACAATGTGTCTTTTTACTTCCTGTACATGCTTCCTCAGTTGGTTTGCCCAGTTGATTTCATACAAAAGACACTATTGGCGGATGACTGAGAAGCTAACCAATCAGAGCACGCAGTTAAGTTCTCCTGACTGAGAAGCTAATCAATCAGAGCACGTAGTTAAGTTCCTGTGTGCTGAATGCAGTGTTAACCAGGAAGTCTCGACTCGCTCATTCAGCATCAACGTGTTTTGCTGTGTAAAGAGTTAACTTTTGTGCTCTTTTGTGTTTATCTTTGTGCATAGTCAAGCCCTTCATTATGGGTCCAAAACGATCTGGTCCTGCTGCTGCTTCAGGGGCCGTGCCCAAGCGCCAACGGAAGATGTTAACGACTGCCGAAAAGGTAAACGTTTTGGATATGCTGAAGGAAGGGAAAAGCTACACCGCTGTAGGACGCCATTACGGCATCAATGAGGCTACGATTCTTTTTATTTAAAAAGTAGGAAAGGAATATAAGATCTACAGCCGCAGTGTCCTTTTAACCAGGGTGCAAAACGAGCTGTAAGTGGATGTAATAAGGCAGTAGCCTGGATGGAATCTGCTTTAGGGATTTGGATTGAAGACTGCCAGAAGAAGAACAACGGCAGTGCTACACAATCACCTGAAGTGGCTTCTTTAGAAGGGCTGTAACGCTCTCCTTTGTTGTGCAGTACAATTAAACTCATTGTTATTGGACAAGTCATCGTGTCATTGTTGTTGAGTACTTTCTACTTACAGTACTTAGTATGTACGTACGTTTAGTGTCACTGTACAAACATTTACCTTATATTATTTTTCTTGCATTGTATGTATATGGTGGCCTGTCTATCGTAATGGATGTAACATATGTGATATCAGAGACACTCGATATCTTTAAAATAATATTTAGGTTTTACTGTATATAAACAGTGTGTTTATATACATAATTTCAATGAATCTTACCTAATATCTAAGATAATACAAAGGGATTATGCTGTATAACTGTGCAGGGAATATTTATAAACAGTGTGGGAGAGTTTATAAGGGCTTAAAATATATAAAAATATTGATACAAACATATGGTTTCTACTTCGCGGATTTTCACCTATCGCGAGGGGGTCTGGAACGCAACCCCCACGATCGAGGAGGGATTACTGTAATTACTTATAAAAGTACAACTAAGTACCGTAAGAAGGTAGTAAAAATATTTTTTTATTACGAAATTTGAAAATGAACTAAATACGGGACATTTGGGTGTCCCTGAAAGGTCAGTACGGGACAGGGGACAAAATTATCAAATATGGGACATGCCCCTTATATAAGGGACGTCTGGCAACCCTATGGTATGGGGATTGGTTCTTCTGTGGAGAGAGTACAGCTTTGGCTTTCAACAGTAGGTTCAGGCAATTGTGGCTGTGACTGAAGCTGTGTAGGAACTAAAGGTACAGCTGGTGTCACAGGAATTGAAATAAGACCTGATAAGTTGTTTAAAGGTGAGGGTGTAACAGTATGGGCGATAATGAGAAACCATATAATGAGGTTTTGTGATACATGACTTCAGTCGATTATAATAGATGACTTCATGAAGTTTAAAGATAACAGAGGGGGCATTTTTGGATGACTGTACAGGGTAAAGAATCTAATAAGGACCAAATCCTACATGGAAGTAATTTGTTTTGACAATGTCCTAGGTTATCCATCAGTAATAGATCTCCTGTTCTATAAGGTGTGTACTTTACACATTGATTGTAGCACATCTGCTATCTTTTTAATTTATTTCTCAATGCAGCTGCAGATCTGTAAGCATTTGTCTATCGTGCCTTCAGTGAGGCTGCATATGTCACAGGGGTGCCAGCTGTTGCAGAGGCTGAATAGTCAACTTCATTATTAAGTATGTTAAGGGCAAAGGCGGCCTTAGGGTGTGCAGTGTCTAGGGCTGACCAACCCCACGCAGGTTACGTCAAACGCTGTTACTAGTATGAGTGGACTGTATAAACTTGTGTGCAAATTTAATAAAAATAATGTTAACATACACCAGATTTTTTCATCACAGTATTCAGCTAAATTTTTGCAAGATAACACACAAACTGGAGAATATAACTTGACAAATCCGCTCGAACAGGACTTGCCACCCCCAAACGCCGCTCATGGTTAAGGAGAATTTGGGCCTCCTACCCATGAGCCAAAAAGAAAGGTGTGAAACCTGTGTTGGCATGGGTTGCTGTGTTATATGCCAATGCCACTTGAGGTAAATGATTGTCCCATTCTTGACCTAAGTCAAACAGATACTTAGTCAGTTCCTCTTTTAAGGTGCAGTTATAAAATTCCACTGCTCCATCGTACTGTACATAATAGGGAGAAGTGTGGAGCATGTGAATTGACAGCAAGTTGCAAAGTTGTTTTATGAATTCTGACTCAAATTGATAATCTTGGTGTGAGTGCAGAGTTTCAGGAATACAACGTTGTTGGATAAAGTGTTCAAACTGAAATGTTCAACGTGGAACTGAAACAGCAGTCTGATCCCTTAATGGATAAAGGTTAACAAATTTAGCATAAAGATCCATCAGCACTAACACATAATGGTGAACTTTTACAGAAACTGGCAGCATCTGTTATGTCTACGGCGACAATCTGGATTTTCCTTTCAGGTGTGATAGAAACCAAAGGAGCCTGTGGGCGAGGTACAGGGGACAGCTTGGACTGACAGGGTATAAGGCCAGTAAAAGGACTGTGCTATTCTCTGTCCATTGTCTTGGTCAATCCATAATGACCAGCTGCTGGGTGATCATGAATTTAATGCAGTACTTGGGGAATTAATTAAGTAGAAAAAATATTTTGTTTAACTGTTCTGTGAGAAGGTTGGCACAGGTGAAGATACAACAGCCCATCTATTATATGACAACAAAACAGTGACCTTAGGTAAGGGGATGCATCATGAAATCTCTCTTCTCCAGCCAAGAGACAACAGTTGTAAGGTCAGGGTTCCTCTGTCGCTGCTCAGCAATGTTCCAATCCCCTTTAATGTGCAGAAGACTAGTGGTTGAAACTGGCAGTAATGTATGACTTTGAGAAGCAGTGAACTGAAGTTAATTGATTGCTGAGACAACATCTGTCTGGGTCGAAGCTGTTACAGTCTTAGTTCTTGAAGTGACAGGAATTGGTGACAGACAAACCTGGGAAGGGTCAGGTGGGCACCGAGACAGGGCATCAGCATTAAGATGCTTAGCACCATTAGCTCCTTATTCCTTTCACTTCACGTTTAAGGTCAGAAAACTGCTATGTGAGTTTGGTTAGTCTCTCATCAGTATAGAGTTTATTAGACTGTTGTAAATCACATAAGTCAGTCTGGAGATCAGCAATAGCAGCAACTAAGTCAGTTATAAGATCAGCAGAAAAAGATTACATTAAGATAAATCAGACTTATGTTTCTTGCTTTTTGGTTTTTTTTTTTTTGTTTGTATATACATGTATTTCTCCATCTACTAAATTGTCTTATAATATTATGATTAAACTTTTTATTTTGTTCACTGAAACAAATGTGCTTGGGTAAGTTGTTAAAAATAGTCTTTCAACAAGGCTGAACCACATACAGGGAATGTGAAAGTTGATTTGAGTGTACTTCTTTTCAATTTGTGAATTCTGTTCATACATTGAACAGCTCTCCTATGCAACAAAGAAACAAAATATTGTACTAAATGACTTACCTATGAGTTAGAACATATATGAGGCTTAGCTGAATATAGTATGAAAGAAAAAGGAACAAAATTACATAAAACTTCTAAAATAAAATCTAAAATAGGAGGGGTAATACTTACTGAAAATCATATGGAATATGTAACTGTAAGTTTATTCATTAGAATTACTCATAATTCATAATTTTTGTTGATTCTCTATGGTGATTTTCACAATATTCTGTTGGGTAATCAGAAATATTCCTACTGCTTATTTATGTATACCTATACTGTCATTTTCCTCAGAGTTCTTTTCACAAGGTGTCAAGAACTGGGAGAGTAGCTGAACAAGTGATATAGAAACAGAGGTAAGCAGTACATCAATTTGAGTTCTTCATATTATTATCCAATATTATTGTCCTGGCCTCAATGAAATGCTTACTTGCATGTCTTCGCAGAACAGTTGAAAATATTACAACACCAATAAAAAGAAACTCAAAATTGTCCAGGATGGCTGATTGTCATTCTAAGTCAACAAGTGTAGTATATGCCATGAAAAGAAGGCATCTAGGTGTCAGTAATATTGCCAACTTTACCACCCTATGCAGGACCTAACATTCTTGAGCCAATCAAGTGCCATACCAGGACGAGATGCAGCCAGTGAGGAAAAACTCCTTTCCGCACATGTAGACACTCAGGAGAACAGATGGAGAAATGCGATTATCCCTCAAATGTTTGAAGAACAGTTGCTGGTGAGACATTCTGACAAGAGCTAAAATCTGTTCTGTCAAGTTTCCAGTTCATCTGTGATGGTCACTCCAAGAAATTTACAGCCTTTCATCTTTTTTGCAGCATTCCCTCAGTCGTAGATGTCAATGTGGTCTGTCTTCTCTGCTTCCTGAAGGTACAACTTTATAACTTTGAAAATATCAAGTTCTGATTCCATTGGATGCTTGGAAGGTCATCAGATCTTCAACCTTTTAAATTTGTTTTGATCCAGAAAATTTACAACATTTTAATTGCTAAGAGGGCATCACAGCTGCAAAGTGCTGTTTCACAGATTTTGATTACTGGGCTTGCATCCCATTCTCCGTTATTGTCCACTTGGAGACTGCAACATTTTCCTCTGCCAGCATAAATTTAGCCCTGGGTATCTAAATTTTTCTCCTACACCCCACATATGTGTAGGTTAGGTTAAACAGCACTTCCAAATTAATTCATTAGTGTGTGGGCAGAAGAGTTCTGTTAAGTCAACTTTATTTTTTAACACATTTAAAACAACCACAAGTTGACCAAAGTGCTTTACAATTAAAAAAAATCCAGTAAAAAACAGGAGCTACAGCATTTTAAATATTAAGGCAATTTTGGTTGAACTGATTAACCAAATCCTCAGTACCAACATGTGTAGAGGTTTCAGTTATGCTACTATGCTGAGCAGTCATATAGATATTACAGAAACAACTAGCCGTAGCAGAATTAAAAGACCATGAAAAGCACACTGACACAGTATGGTTATCATAAAAACACAAACTGTTATCAAATACAACAAGACTATGATCGGAGAGAAAGGCATTATACATAGTACAAGGTCCTATAGGAAATTAAAACTATGAGCAATGAAAAGTTTTAATTAAATTTAAAATTAAATCATACAGTATATTGCAATAGGATGCTTCAGCGTATAACAAGTGTAACTAATACCCTGAGGCGGTGTTAACAGTTAAATATTAAAAGCTAATGTCCATACCTTTTCACTAAAGTAATCTAGAAGACCACCAATATTTACAAAAGAAAGGTTTAGAAATGAGCCAGATAAATAAGAGAAGACACTCCTATGGCCAGAAGGCAGCAATATATTTCTTAGGTAATAAGATAACCGTGGAAAGGTAATGATGTCCATTGGGAGATTATTTGTGCCCATTAAGTACAAGAAAACATTGACAGAATGTCCAACTCAGAGGGTAAGAATTGGGAGCATGGACTGATAGATTGCGAAAGGCAGACAGAAGATTTGGCCTTGAGGCTGATATTCCTTTTAGGTGAAGGTAATTGTGGCCAATAATGGGGCAATTAAATTGATTAGGAATTTCTCAGTGTTTATTAGGCTTTAGAAAATATTGGTGACTACGCAGAAACACGGGAATGGAGTTACATAATGATAAGAAAATTATACTAAGTGTGGTAATCTCATGATAAGAAATCGCATTAAAACGAGGCACCAGTAAACTATCAGCATTCACTTCATTGAACTGAGTTAGTTTTGTGCTCATTGCAATAAAGTCTAAATTCTGAATGCTTATCCATAAATCCTTTGTATTTTATTCCAAGAGGGAATGAGTCTTTCTTCACAATGGTCCCAAGTGCATCCATGAAAATGAGTCGGGCCTTTGAACGATTGAATGAATTCGAAAGACTCAACGAGTCATAAAAATTCCTTGAGGAGTGGTTTATTAGGGCAGTAAATATGGATGTCAAAGTCTCCAGGGATTAAAATAGGATCCGATTGTGTCATAAGTGAGGGAAGAAAGTCTGAGAAATCTTGAATAAAATCCTTGCATAAATTTGGAGGTCCACCATGATCAGCTGTAACTCAAAACTTCAATAAGAATCCATAGGTAATAAAGAACATAAAAAAGCCTGATCACCTAGGCTTCAATTTGGGTTAAGTTCCAAAAACAGGCTCCGACTGCTTGCATGTAGCCAAGTCTCCATTAGAAATAAAAAAATCCATAAGGCACCTAATGAATATGTCATTCAAAATAAACATTTTGTTTGTTATTATGGCATTAAGCAGGGCCATCTTAACTGATATACAATCGCTTACTGAAGTAATGAAGCACTGGTGCCCTGTCCAGCACATGAAACGCAATGGGAATAATTGTTTATTCAAAACATTTCAAAGGAAACACCTCAAGAACCTTGACATATTGTGGCATACATGTTGTTACTTCATGTCCAATATGATTACACGTGAACTAAATCTTTACAAATCTCCGTCCAGCACTATTTTCATGGAAAGAATTTATCTGCCTACACTGACTCAAAATTCTGATCTGCTATCATCGTTAGTGAAAAACTCTTGGATTGTTTTGATGTTACCTCCCTTAAATGATAAATGTGGATTTTTTCAGGTTAAAGGTATGTCTTTACAAGCATGGTATATATGCATTTGCCAAGTCAAGTACTGCAGTATTCTGAAGTTAAGCATTTTCTTTTAATTTTTAAGAAATACACAGCCAGTCATTGTATTTTACAATACATCCTAATGGGACACAAGGCACCAGCGGAAAATAAAAGCCTAAAAACTCACTGATGAGTGGTAAAATGACCGATATAAGAAAACCTGCTTTCCATGCTTCCGATGCATGTTTGTGACAACAAAAGGAATTAAGAAATAATAGTTTTATTTCATATTTCTAATATTATTTTTGTCAAGGTAAGAATATGTTTTCTATTCACTAGTGTGAGTTCTTGCAAAAATATGGATGAAAATCAAAATAAAACTAACCGTGTGGCATAAGCAGTTTACTTTGATTTGGTTGTTCAAGAGAAAGCCATGCCCCAAGAGGCTAAAAGGTTATTGCGGAAGAAAACAAGCACTGAGCTGGCATGAACAGCTGTTCTTCTTTCAAAACTTATTTTTTCTTCAAAAATGACATGTATAAGCTATTTTATAATGTATACGTAATCTTAAGGCGCCGATCAAAACTCAACAACTGTCTGCTATGTTTTTTAGACTTTTGTTTTCTGAGTCTCCCATGCCCCAAAGGCTTCGCCATAAAACATCAGGATGAACTATGCATTTTTCGCTTCGATTTAGAGCACACTTTAGTGTGGTAAATGCATATATTGTATTTCATGTTTGAAAAAATAACTTAGACTTGATAAATGCCAAACTAATCATTTAAAAATAACTAGTAAAATAGTTTGGTTTGTTACATTATGAAGTCTTCTATGAGTTAGATCTTGTATTCACTATTAGAATGCCAGTAAGCTGGCAGCAAAGAAAAAATTCGGAACACCCTTTTTACAGGAAGGTTAAGTAAGAAAAAAGCTCTCCTTTAATTATTCGATCAATCCGGATTACAGTATATAAAAATATACTCAGTTATTTAAATCTCCTTCATGCCAGTGTCCACAAATCAAATTCCTTACTATTCTGTGCATCCTTTTTAAGAGCTGGGATGTCTATTGAAGAAGTTGTATGCAGCATCTTATTCATAGATAGGGAGGATTGCCAAGGACTCCCTTTTTAATACAGCTCCACTTTATAATCCATGAAGAATAGCTGATTAGGGAAGCAATGGAGGATGTACAGGGAAAAACAGGAGTAGGAGGAATGAGGTAAACAGCACTACAATATGACAATAACTAGGCTAAGCTGACAACTAATGAAATACGTTTAGAAAGATGAAAGGATAAACATGTACTAATATTAATGAATTACCAGGTGAAAATTAACATCAATAACACAAGTGATATAGCAAAACAGGAAAAAACCTGATAATAAAAATATAAAAGAGATTAAGTATTTTTGTTACCTTGGTAGTCTAATTACAGATACTTGTAAACATCACTAAAAAATAATAAGAGAAAAGGAGGAAATGGTCATTTTACCAAAAAAAAAAGAAAGTTTTCAGAGGTGGTTTAAATTGGAATATCATAAAGTAAAGATGATAAAGAAAGTAGTGTTTTATGGGGAGTTAAACATGAAGGAAGAAGTAAAGATTTCAGTATAAGAGAAAGATTTCACATCTGTACAATCAATGGTAGAAAAACTGAGTGTAATTTTACAACCAGACTTATTAACCTGGCTTGTGTTTATTTTCTGCTTCAATTACTGTTTGTGTTAATTTTGATTTATTATTCTTGCTGCATTTTAAAATGCCATCCATTTCTTGTTTTTTATGTGTGGAACCCCAACCAAAAGTGCCTCCCCAACATCATTATTGCTTGGTTTTCCTTCTGGATATATATTTCAGTCAGGAAGAGAGACAAGGCAGTGGAACTTTGTGTTTTTAAGGAGTCTTGTAAGTATTATTATTCTTTGAATTGTCCATTTTTCTGACTTATTTCTTTTGTTTTTTGGATTTTAGCACTTGGATCACGTTATTGGGACATTTTTGCTTTGGAGTGTCTTTTTAGTCAAATCCTTTTTTGTTCCTCTTAGGTTTTTGTTATATTTTTCAATTTTGTTAACAAATATTCATTTGTATAAAAAAACTAATTTCCCTTTTATTCACAAGTTCCCTTCCTAGGGTATTTTGCTATTTTTCTAGCATTTCCTTTGTATTTTGAACTTTTAATACCAGTATTTCATTTTAGGCCTGTGTAGGCTGTAGCCTGCAGGTAGCAGTTGGGGAGTAGCTGGTTTAGGGTGAGCCTCTTCTGGGCTGGACAATGAAGGTCCTGGCTAACATTCCATACATTCAAAAACTAAACGAACAAACCAAAATTCAACCCTCACTCAAGAGAAAGACACAAGAGCCAACAATCAGAGCTAATCTTTAAAAGCAGCAAATAAGGAAGAGTATCCTTTTCCCCAAAATAGAAGCTTATTCTAAAATATTATTAAATATATTCTGCAATATTTAAAAAAATGTTTTGAATCTGAGTCTGAGAAACTGATCAATATTTCTTCTGGAATAGAAATAAATGGCAGGTGAGGAAAATTGGGAAGGTTCTGTTTAAAAAGTTTCTAACTTCAAAGTAGTGGAAGAATTGTGTTGATGAGAAGTTAAATTTGAAGCTTAATTGTCCATAGGATGCAAAGACATTATCGATGTACAAGTCTCTGTTTTAGTTCTACACATTTTCCCAACATTAAATGCTGTGCATATCTGAGAAAGTGGAAAAATGTGGTTGTGATGTAGGGGCACAACAGAGAGTTTCTTTGTCTTGAAGTGCTTCTTACATTGGTTACATATTCTGAGTAAGTGAATTATAATTGGATTATTAATATATATATATATATATATATATACTGTATATATAATGAAGTACAGTAATCCCTCCTCGATCGCGGGGGTTGCATTCCAGAACCCCCCACGATACGTGAAAATCCGCGAAGTAGAAACCATATGTTTGTATGGTTATTTTTATATATTTTAAGCCCTTATAAACTCTCCCACACTGTTAACATTATTAGAGCCCTCTAGACATGAAATAACACCCTTTAGTCAAAAGTTTAAACTGTGCTCCATGACACGATAGAGATGACAGTTCTTTCTCACAATTAAAAGAATGCAAACATATCTTCCTCTTCAAAGAATGCGTGTCAGGAGCAGAGAATGTCAGAGAGAGAGAGAGAGCGAGAAAAAAGCAAACAATCTAAAAATCAATACGTGCTTTTGGGCTTTTAAGTATGCCGAAGCACCATGATAAAGCGGCATTTTTTAGAGGAGCGTCCGTATCCTCTACGCAAACAGCCCCTCTGCTCACACCCCCTCCATCAGGAAGAGAGTGAGAGAGACAGAGAAAAGCAAACAATCAAGCACCGCCCGGGAAGCATATTGTATACCATTGAGGAGTTTTATTTAATACGTAATACATGCTCTGATTGGGTAGCTTCTAAGCCATCCGCCAATAGCATCCCTTGTGTGAAATCAACTGGGCAAACAAACTGAGGAAGCATGTACCATAAATTAAAAGACCCATTGTCCACAGAAATCTGTGAACCAGAGAAAAATCTGTGATATATATTTAGATATGCTTACATTTAAAATACGCGATGGAGTGAAGCCACGAAAGTCGAAGCGTGATATGGCGAGGGATCACTGTACTGCAAGGTCCTGCAGTAGGCTGGCGCCCTGCCTGGGGTTTTTTTCCTGCCTTGCACCCTGTGTTGACTGGGATTGGCTCCAGCAGACCCCCGTGACCCTGTAGTTAGGATATAGAGGGTTGGATAATGGATGGATGGATAGAAGTACTGCAAGATTTTAATTCTATTGCAGACCAGTTTTGTACATAGTCATCCATTTGTGTCGATGTCAAGGGACCTCATGTATAAATGGTGCATATGCACAAAAATGTTGCATACTCCTGTTTCTACACTCACATTGCGATGTATAAAAACTAAACTTGGAGTAAAGCCACACATATTCTCACGCCATCTCAAACCTTTGCATATGCATGTTTTCAGCTCAGTTTTGCAAACTGGCACCCAGTATCAAAGCAGTGCTACTCCTTCTTTTTTAGATTCACATCCTTGACGCGGCTTTATCAAATACAATGAAGTTAACTGCATATCATTTTTTAGTTAAAGGCATCTGATAGTAATCAACCTCTAACTATTCCAAATACCACAGGTGCTTTGGTTTTGTTACTCCCAGTGCACCACTCAGAGTATTTTAACTTACTGTATCTGAGTGTGGAATGACACCTCTACAGCAGGTGATCAGAAAGCTCTAGTGCAGACTGTGTCGAGAGCGGAGAAAATTATCAGGATACAGCATCTAGCACATGCTGCCTCAGCCCTGGGCACAGTATATTTGTACTTTTCACATCTGGCAAATGCTTCAGGGCCTTTCCTGTATGGACCTCGCAGTTCAGAAACAGTTTCATTCTAAGACCTATAAATGCACTCAATCAATTCATCAAGCACTCCCGGTAGAACTGTTTGTACTAATAAGTAAGATAAGTAACTCACTGTAAGCTTGCACTACAGTTGTAATATTGCACCACCTGAGTCACTTATGCTTCCATATTGTATATTTTTCATTGTTTTTATTGTATTATTATTATTATTGTTATTTTATCATTTTATAGGAAAATAAGTCTATGGAGTATTTGCATATTGAATCTCATTGTACCATACATTAACAATAAAGAAATTCAATTCAGTTCAATAAAAGAGAGTGTGTACTTACAGATAATGATGACTAGCTTTTAAGTCAAATTAGATTTCCAAGCTATATCTTCTTGGAGCTCTTGATATCATTTTTAAGATGAAATGCAGTAACTTTTGTATATTACATACAGATACATTTTTGACTTCATTTAAATAACGTATACTGTTAATAATTAAACTTGTGGATACGGATGACAAGAGTATCGATGAGCTGGTGCTTCATTCAGGGATTGTTCCTTCCTTGCACAGTATGCTTGCTGAGACTGGCGTGGACAGATGGATGGAATAATTATACATGTACTACGAAGATATTTCAATGTTCCTTAAATGTTTTGAAGAATCTGCGTTCTAAGCTTAGAGATGTCTTGACATTTATTAAAGAGTTGATTGAGTGGCAATTAGTTACTTGGATAAAGAAAAGGAATGACAAGAATTGGGGGTTAGTACGTTTGAAAGAGACAGTATTTCTACAATAAATTATTTCATCGAGGGTCACACATGGCATAGCAAGCATCTTGTGGGAGGCAGGAAGAATCTCTGGGCAGGGTGCCAGCTTGTCGCTAGCACTGCGCCACCATGCCCTCATGTTTTATACATGCTTTAATTCCTATCATCAAAAAAAATATATCAAGTATACATCTTAGTATTTAATTTGTTCAGACAGCTGTAATATCATGAATGTAATGTATTCTGTGTCCTGTCAGCGTAAGAGAAAACCCATTTAAGAAGCACATAGTGTCTCACACACAGAAGAATACATAAAATATGAACAATTCAACATTCTACTTTTTTTACAGTGGGATTTGAGAAAACAGTAAATTAAACAATTCTAAGAAGAAGTATATGACCTTGTACTTTAATGACAAAGTAAACAAAAGTTTAAAAATTAAAGCTGACATTTCAAGCTTTTTTCCCCACTGTGTATCTATTTTTTTTCTTTTCTCTGTATCCTAATAAGCTTTCATATGACACTCAGATGATGGGCTTTTTTTTTCGGACACTGTGTGACTTCCTGGACTTCAACTTTTGATCAACTTCCTTTTGTTGGTTATACAACTGCTTAAACCAAAAAATAGTATGTTTGTTCCTTGCCTTCACTTGGCATTCACTGAAATTCTTCTTTTTCCCCCCATGCTTTTGCCATTGTCTTTTCGCAGAACGCTGAACTTAAGGGAATATTTATATTGATCTGCATATTCAAAGAGGCGTAATTCTGGGAGGAGTCTAGGAGGGGCAGCAGGCACGTGCAGAAGTGTTACATTTCACACTGACCGGAATTTATATAGTGGAAGTGCATGGAAGTTAACTTACACACGGTTTTCTGCATCTGAATTTTTTTGTGCATACGCCATGTTTTAGTGTGAACTCTACGAACAACGTTATTCATGAGGCCCCAGGTCTTTACAGCTTGTATATTTGCTGCCAGGTAATAAAATTGAAATGTCAGATAGTGCCCCCCTCTGCTTTAGGTCATTGTAGAGTTGATCTATGGATATGTGGGTGTTTTGAATTCTAAATAAATCACGATTATAATTAAATCTAATTTCTTAAAAAAGACTTGTTAATGTATATGGGAATGAAACAGAAATGGAAGCTTGGAAAGGATATTCTTGACAGCATTGATTCTACCTGCTATTGTGAGGTTGAGGGTACACTATTCACATCTTGTTTAATTTTTTCCTTGCAGACAGCAAAAGTTTGTTGTAAAAGGGCTTTAAATTGACTTGTGATATTTACCCCTAGATATTTAAACTGATCTGCTAAGATAAACGGGAAGGAGTCCGGTCTAATATTGTATTCTAGAGAATTCACTAGAATGAGCACACTTTTATTCAAATTCATTCTGAGTCCAGATATCTTTTGAAAATCTGCTAGTGCTGTTTAGGACTGCTGGCATAGACATTTGTGGGTCAGGTACATAAAGTACCATATCATCTGCATATAGTGATATTTTCTGTTCAAGTATTTCTCTGAAAATCCCCTTTATCTCTGATGCATTTTGAAAGTAAACAGCCAATGACTCAATGACAATTGCAAAGAGCAATAGTGACAGGGGGCATCCTTGTCAAGTATCACGTTCTAGTTTGAAGTAGTCTGAAATATTGGTGTTAATACAAACTGAGTCTTTTGGACTGGTATAACGTAATTTGATCGATTCACATATGTTTGGGCCAAACCCAAATTTGTGTGATGCGGTGAATAGGTAGTCCCATTCAACCACATCAAATGCTTTTTCTGCGTTCAAAGATAATATGATCTGTGGGGTGTGAGATTTAATGGGTGAATATATTATATTAAACAAATGTCAAAGATTAGAACTTAACTGTCTGCCTTTAATAAATCCGGTTTGGTGATATAACAGATGCAAACAATTTCTCAGTCTTTCTGGCTAGAATTTTGGAGAGTATCTCATTTACGTTGTTATTCAGAAGCAAGGCTGGTCTATATAATGGACATTGTAGTAGGTCCTTATTTTTCTTAGCAAATACTGTAATTAATACTTAGCAAAAGTCTGAGGTAGAATTTTGTTGTCTTTAGCTTCTATAAACATTGTTAATAATAGTGGAGCTAACTTGTTTGAATTTTTGCACTAAGAGTATCTAGCTAGGTTTATTTTTATGGTCTAAGATTTTATCTCTATGTTAGTAATTCCTATTGTTGTATTGTGGACTTCCTGCTTGTGGATTTGTTGGGCAAAGATCTTATTGGCCTTCTTTCCATGTTCATAATAATGATGTCGCAATTTAAAGATGAGCTGTTCCATTTCTTTAGAAGTTAAGGGGTTGAATTCTGACTGCCAAAACCTATAGTCTCATTTGGAGACCTAATGTATTCTAGGTCTATTCTGGTCATTTTGCTGATTAACTCAGACGACTTCTTGGTTTCCAATTTATTTTTGTGAGAGAGATATGTAATAATCTGATCTCTTAAAAATACCTTCAGAGTTCCCCAGAGTATTCCTGTTGAGATCACTGAAAATGCATTTGTCTTAAGAAAATATTCAGTTTGTTTGGATATGAATTCTCAGTTCTCTCTATTCTCTGTTCTCAGCTAAAGACATAGGGTTAAGACACCAGCTACAAGATAGAGTGTGTAGGGTACAGTGATTTAAGCTCCATAATTAGAGGGGCATGGTCAGAGATAACAATGGCATCTTACTTGCAAGATATGATAAAGGGTAAAAAAGTATTGTCTATGAAAAAATAATCAATGTTTGAGTAGCAAAGATGTACTTGTGAGAAGAAGGAATATGCTCTTAGGTTAGGATTTAAAAACCTCTGATAAGTTATGATCCATAACAAACTGCGTAATTATTTTTGCAGTATTAGATGTTATCGCCACTATTTCTTAAAACACAATTAAAGTCCCTGGCAGCTATAATTTTCTGAGTGCTCACCAGTGACGTGCCCTGAGGATCATGGCTGGTGAGACAATGACTCCTTCAGAGTCAGATTTAAAAATATATGAACGCAAAAGAGTAGCTTCTTCACTATACAATTGGCAGCCTGCACATTGACTACTGGTGATGTTTAATATCTCATTAGCATTCTTTACACACACATAGGTAAGGTACATATATGGCTAAGAAAAAACGTTACATTTATAGTGGTGAGACAGAGCAGAGACAGCGCATTTGCTCTGCACCCTCCCATGTGTTCTACATTTGCCGGTGCAATTCCACAATTCATACTCATTCAATACAAATGAAAGTATTGAGAGGTGTACAAAAAAAAACGGATTTCAATTTTGACTTTAATTGAAATATTTAGTTGTTTTAAATGCTTTTAATTCTGATGCTTTAATCAATTTTAATATAAACCGTTCAACAAAAGGATAACAAGAACAATTGAAAACCATTTACGGTTTTACCTTTATTTGTAAATGAAGTTCATGCACCTATCCTTCTCCGCGAAAATCTCTCACTTTCTTGTAAAAGATTTCCTTTAGTTTTAAAAGTCTTAATCTTCCATTTTGGCAGACAGTCAGAACAAAAAATAAAAATAAACGGACCACTGCAGTGCACTTTACTTTCTGATATCGTTAACTTATTGGTGCCCAGAGCCTCTGTGGAGAAGAACAGCAGCAAACAAGCGCCTGTTGGGCTCACATGCACCCCTTCAGTGCTGCACGGTACTGCCTGCCTCACTTTGTGCCTTCTCACTGCAGTTTTATGTCCGATCAGCAAGACTAAATATGTGACACACATTCATTAAAGATATTATCCAGGATGTGGAAAGTCAGGGTGTATGATAAATGTGTCTGCAAACATTATATTGGCAACATACAGGGAGACAGCAACAGGCACACGCCAATTGCATGCAATAACCCCGTGTGTGGGGGACAGCGCAGTCCACAGTGATGCTCGGCTCGTCACTGCTGCACCTTGCTTTTCTCCCCTGTATTTGAACAGGAAATGCACAAATTCAGCAATTTTGACTATAAAAATGATTACAATTATTGGAATCATACAGAAAACAAATTTATAGCACAGACCAGTGGACAGATTTATTTTAAGCTATTATTATTAGAATTTTTACTTTCATAATGACAGATGAGGCAGCCTCCCCTGACCGCACATCCCTGGTATTCACATTATGAATAGATGCAAATACATTTTGGATGAAATCTCTATCATCCACATTAGGTGCATAGATATTTATCAAAACCACTTTAGTATTAAATTAATTGCCCATCACCATGACATATCGCTCTTAAGGATCAGATAATGTATTTAAATTCGTATACCCCTAGTTTTCTTTCTATAGCTGGGGTGAAAAATTTGTCGAATTCACTCTCTTTGCAATCAAAACTGTTCTTTCTTATTAAGTGAGTCTCTTGTAAAAATTATATCTTGGCATTTAGACCTGTTAAGTAAGTGAATACTTTCTTTCCCTTTAACTCATGATGACTTTGTGGCCTATTTTGGAAGCCTCACATTCCTTCTCGACATGTTTCAGACTCTAGATTACAACACTGGATTGCAGGAAGGGAAAATATAAAATACTGGGCCAGTAATGATGATACTCAAACTATGGGTCGCAGCCCCACTTTTAATATTTACCTTTTTCATATTCTTACTTTTATAATACTTTACATTCAAAACTAATATTTAACCAGATGTAGGATTTTAAGCTCTTAAACACATACTACTAACATATGTGCAAATGCAACAGTGGCAATGGAAAAAGAAATGTAGAAACCACTGAAATCACAATTAAAGTTAAACAAAATAATAGAAATTGTGAACCTAAATTAGGGTTATACCTTATCTAAGGATTTACATGGACTAGACGTGAAGATGACCCAAAACCATAATGTGTCAAAACAAGACACAACCAACAGAAAAAAACAAAATAAATGCAATGCAGTATTCAATTAATAATAAATTTTAGAATTGACCAAATAATACCTTTCAAGTTAAAAATAACACAAAGTTATTTTTAAGAGTTTAAAAATGTGTTCAAAACACAAGTTTTTCTGTTTAGCCAGGTCTCTTTGTTGTTATATATAGGCACTAGTCTGTAAAGGATTCGTTCACTCTCACAATAATGAATATAAAAAACAACCATATCTGCTTATTAAAGTCACAGCAGGCATCTTTAAACATATTCCAATTTTAATCTGCCCATGCTGAAGAAAAGGCAGTTTAATGAAAGGGACTAGAAGATGAAACCAATCAATTCTGTCTTCTGCCAATAATCAGAATCCTAACATATAGTCAAAATATAAAGGCACAAAGTTAACACTTAAGAGAAACTAATAACAGAAAACACACTGACCACATGCTAAGTGTTTTTATCTAAATTTAAGATAATCAGAAAGTGTACAGCCCCAACTTTTAAACTGCCACTATGGAGATATAACGTGCCACGCACTCCCAATTACTCTTCCATAGCAACTCAATAGGCATATATCCATACACAAAAATACAAGGAAAATGTCAGCGCCCAATGCATAACAGTTATAGCATCGTGATGAGACACAGATCATCTCACTATCAGGAAAGACACTCTTGAGGGCAAAGCGAATGAAAACTGAATTTTCCACACAAGAAAACACAAGATAAAAGCGAAACCTGCCGTAAATAGTACAGGAAATGTCCAAAACACTTTCAAAAACACTCAGATAGTTACATAATAGTACTGTTTTATCTGTCTATCACCTCATCATTTTTATTTTTATTTTTTTTTATTTATTTATTAATTTTATTACAATCAATACATAACAATCAAGTTTTTACAAAAAAAAAGAATTATGCTAAGAACAGATCGATCCCCACCCTTGAGAGAGAGAGCAAGCCAATCGGTGTAAAATTTAAGGCTTTTAAAAATACCTAAATCAACAAATTCTCTGTGCTTTATAAAATCATTTCAAAATATTACTGATTAGATCCTGCCATGTTTTGAAAAAATGTCTGCACAGATCCTCTAACTGAGTATTTGATTTTTTCCAATTTTAAATAATATAACACATCAGTTTCCCACTGACTTAAAAGAGGAGAGTTTGGGTTCTTCCAGTTTATCAGAATAAGTCTGTGTACCAACAGTGTAGTGAATGCAATCACAATTTGTTTGTCTTTCTCCACTTTAAGACCCTCTGGAAGAACCCCAAACACAGCTGTTAATGGGTTAGGAGGGATTGTGAGTCCAAGACTGTCTGAGAGGTAATTAAAATTTTTGTCCAGAATAATGTTAATTTGGTGCAGGCCCAGAACATGTGACCCAGTGAGGCTGGGGCTTGGTTTGCAACGTTCGCAGGTTGGATCATGCCGTGGAAACATTTTGGAGAGTTTTAGTCGAGACA
Source organism: Polypterus senegalus (assembly GCF_016835505.1). NCBI lineage: Eukaryota > Metazoa > Chordata > Cladistia > Polypteriformes > Polypteridae > Polypterus > Polypterus senegalus. Next base: position 41,233,651 of record NC_053159.1, read on the forward strand.
GATGTGCTCGATATATAATTTTGAGTTGTATAATTGTATGCTTTGCGCATATGGAGCTTGAGTGAATTCTCTGCATTGCTACTTTCCACTCCTTTTCTGATATATTAATTGAGAGGTCATTTTCCCAGTGTCCTCTTGGATCTTTGAAAGGAAGGGATTGTAAAAGGATTTTATATATTGTAGAGATGGAGTCTAACTCCTTGAAATTGAGCAATAATTTTTCCAGCGTGGATGAGGGTGCAAGATGAGGAAAATCTGGAAGGTTCTGTTTAACAAAGTTCCTGATTTGAAGATAGTGAAAGAAATTTGTAGCTGGAATGTTAAATTTGGAATGTAATTGTTCATAGGATGCAAAGACGTTGTCTATATAAAGATCTCTAAGCAAGTTAATTCCAAATTTTTTCCAGATATTAAAAACTGCATATGTATTTTTAAAAATGGCTTAAAGGTTTTCAATCTTTATTTTTATTTCAGAACAAGGGATAGAATGTTTTCATCTGGCTGGCTTTCAGGGTTGAGGGGCTGGGGGCTTGGGTGGACTTAAATTTGACAAGCCTCGGAGTCTGAGCAGTAACAATGATCCAGTGTTTACTTGTTTCTCTTCTCAACTCCTACCTGCTAGTTTTATTTGGATAAAACCTTTCTCAGATTATAATGGTTAAAGTATAGAAGAATCTGAATGTACATTTTCTGCCTCAGCTATTTTCTCCACTAGTTTTTGCAGAACAAAGGCTGAGTTTTTATGCTATGGAATGCGAACAGCTAGATCAACAATGAAGGTGAATTCCTTATGATGGTAATAGCATCAGTATTTCACTATAAGCTTTTCTATTGAAAAAAATTCTTGATATTTGAGCACCACTGCTGGTTAACATAAAAGCATGCACCCCTCTGCAATAGCTTAAGTGAATGACCGGTTGTTTGGTCAGCTCAAAGCAGCGAGAAAGCTGGCAGTCACAAAACTGTATCTGGCGCCAATAAACTCAGCCACGCAGTAAAACCAAGCACAAAACAATTGGATTAGCGCTTGATTAGATGAGTACAGGCAGTTCATTCATCTTATTTGGTACAGAATAAACAATGAACAGAAACAGGCCTACAAATGGTAAGTGAACTGTACAGCCTGGCATTATGTAAGCACACCAGAACTTTTGGATATTATTTCTTTTTTCTGAAAAGCTACCACCTATGTTAATAGAGAACTGATTAAGTCTTTTTATTTGAAGACTTTCATACTTTAAATACCTTACTTGGGACACTTTGCAACATTTATATTACAAATAACAATAACCCACATTCCTATAATTGTGGAAAGAAGAGAAGACAACTTTGTTAATATTTTCTTTTCCTTGTTTTTCATTTAGAAATAAAAATAAAACATCCAACATCCCTTGTAATACTATGGTCTCTTGGTTAGTATAGTGCCCCCTAGCAGTCACAGTCAAAGCCACATAGCTTGTTCAGACTCAAAAAATCATCTGATAAAGAAGAAGCTCTGGGTATATGATGAATAAGAATAGTCTCATACAGATGCAACAGATTGTAGCACAGGTATGGAAAACTCCACAAACCATAACAAAAACAACAAACTGAGCAAATATTAAGTTGTCATGGAATGCGCCAACTTGTACAATTGCTTAAATGTTGAAAGATAATGGTTAAACTACACTGTCTACATTGGAGCAACACAGGAATAACGTATCAAAAATGAACACAAAAGCAAAAGAGAGCGAAGTCTCCTGGTAAACAATAGTCATATGTTTATTTTACGGTCAACTATAAGAAAACAAACTATAAATACATTTAAAAAATAACTTCATTTACAATAATAAAGCAGTAAAACAGTGTCTTGCCTGGAAAAGAAGAAAAGTAAGAAATATTTTTTTGTAACCTCTGCAGATTTTGTTACAGACAAACATTTGATCAATCATATAAAACTTATTTTGTCATACCCTGCCCCCCTGCTACTTGATTCTTAAGCCAATGACACAACTCCCCTAAATGTTGGTCATTTCCCCAAAACATACAGAAAGTACGTGATGAAATTAAGTTACTAAATCAATAAATCCAATTTAAAAATACTACATTAAGAATAAATACTGAAATTTTACATTCAAATGTATCCACGTATGATGGCAGCTCTTGCTAAATGACACCTGAATAACTATTTACATACAAAATGGAACATTTTCACCATGGAAAAATTGGAGCTACATAACATTGCATCCTCCCAAAATACAAACAGCACAAGTAAAGAACTAACTCTTGTGTTATTAAAGGTACACTTACATTTATACTGTTTTACTTTTCAAGATAATAACAATTATTTTTAAGGGCATGACATTATTTAGAGGTCCTTCAACAATCCATACACTCTAAATTGGGTTCTTTTGTTTCTGTAGATATTGTGATTTATAAAGTAACATATCTGTTTGACTTGGTACAATTCATTTAATCCTTCATTCTGTTTCACACAACTCTGATTCCATTTACCAATAAGATATTCATGATAATTGATTAAGGGTTGTAAAGTGACACTACATTTGACGAAATGTGCCAGTGGTGTTGCAGTGCTAAAGGACATGTGGCAGCTATAAAAGTTAAAAGGGAAACATTTTATTAGGTGATAATGCAAAAATGATCAGTGAGTGATGACTTTATTAGGTATAGCAACTTAATACAAACAGTCTAATTACATCAAGGGAACAATGTGCTAAATGTGAAACACAAGATACCAACCTATGTGGACTACTGCTGTTGCTGCAAATAGGTGACTCTTGCTCTTAATATTTTCTCTCATCAAGTTCAAGTTCAAAGTTTGTTGTCATGTGCATAGTAAGGAACATTTCCCTGTACAATGAAATTCTTTCTTTGCTGTCCGCACCAAATGCCAATGGTTAATAAACCAACATATAAAGATAAACATAAACAATAAGTAGCAAATAGAAAATAAATAACAGAGGCAGCATAAAGTATAAAAACAGATTAGAAGTATAAAGTGTAATGTGCAGGTAGGTGTGTGACGGACAAGTCAAATACAGTTGTGAGGTAGATAGAATGAAATGAACCATGTTTATAAACTCCAGTCAGTTATTTAGGAGTCTAATGGCCTTGGGAAAGAAAGAGTTCTTTAGCCTGGAAGTCCTGCAGTTCATACTTCTATACCTCCTGGCTGAGGGTGGAAGTGTGAACAGTTCGTGTTGGGGGTGGGTGGGGTCCCTTCCCTGGGTGGGGTCCCTTCCCTGGGGGTCCCTTCCCTGGGTGGGGTCCCTGAGGATCAAGGCAGTTCTCCTTCGGACTCTGCAGTTGTAGATGCTCTGCAGAGTCCTGGGGCCTCATGTATAACGCCGTGCGTAGAACTCATACTATAACATGGCGTAAGCACAAAAGCCGAAATGTGCTTACGCACAGAAAAATCCAGATGCAGGAATCTGTGCGTACTCCAACTTCCACGTTCTTCCGCTATATAAATCCCGATCAGAGTGAAAACTAAAGCTCGTGCATGCGCTTTATGTAACGCCCCAACTCCTCCCAGAATTACGCCTCTTTGAATATGCAAATCAATATAAATCAACCTTAAGCGTAGCCTTCCGTGAAAAGACAATGGGAAAAGCACGGGGGAAAATATAACGATTTCAGCGAATACCAAGTGGAGGCAAAGGAAAAATATACAATTTGTTTAATTAAACCGTGGTATAATCAACAAAAGGAAATTGATCAAGTGACATAGCATGTTGGAGAAACTTGAAAGCTCAGATATCAGTCGCCGTGAAAAGGCGAGTCGTAGCCTTCCGTCTGAGTGTCATATGAAAGCTTTTTAGGGTAGAGAGAAAAAAAAGGCACAGTGGGGAAAAAAAGCACGAAATGTCAACTTCAATCTCGAAATTTCAACTTTAATCACGTAGTTTATTTTGTCATTAAAGTAGAGCATCATAAACGTCATCTTAAAATCATTTACTTAACCAGTTTCTCAAATCACATCGTAATTAAAGTAGCACGTTAAATGCTTTGTTTTGTATTTGATCTTCTATGTGCTCTGTGTGTGTGAATCACTACTTGCTTCTTAAACCGGCTCTCTTCCTCCGACTGGACACAGAATCCATTACATTCGTGATATTACAGCTCTCTGAATAACTAAAATACTGAGATGTATACGTGATATCATTAAGAGTTAAAGCACGTTATTAAACATGGGTTTTACAGCACAGCGATTGTGCACGACCATCGATGAAATTATTTATTGCAGCAGTATCAGGGGCGGCTCTAGGTTTGTGGTGGCACTGGGCAGAAAAAGAATCGGTGGCTCCTTTGCCCGCCAATGTCAGTGAGGTAGCTTATGCACAGCGGATGGCCACGTCCGTTGCAGACACTAGCCGCCTCGCGCTCATGACACAAGCATTTAACTTTTGTCGAAATTTGCTGCTGCATTTTTAGCTGTGTCGTTATTTTCTCTTTCTGTTTTATATTCAATATGTATTGACGTGGCCGCCCATGCAGTTCTTGCTTTTCTTTCTCCAAGTAACCGACTGCCACGCAATCAGCTCTGTAATAGATGTTAAGCCATCTGTAAACTTAGAGCGCTGATTCTTTAAAAAGTTTAAGGAACATTAAAATATCTTCATAGTACATGTTTAATTATTCTATCCTTCACGCCAGTCCCAGTGAAGAATATAGATTATTTAAATGAAGTTAAAGTTTTACCTGTATAATATAATAAACATATTTTGCTGCATTTCATCTTAAAAATGATATTGTCATCATATGTAAATACGCACTTTATAAAGTGGCTCAGGTTGTGCAATATTATAACTGTAGTACAAGTTTACAGTGAGGTAATTGTACTTATAAGTACAAACAGTTCTACAAGGAGCAGTGATTGAGTGCGTTTATAGTTCTTGGGATGAAACTGTTTCTGAACCGCGAGGTCTGTACAGGAAAGGCTTTAAAACGTTTTGCCATGGCTGAGGTAGCGTGTGCCTGATGCTGTATACCGATAATTCTCTTTCCGATCAGCTGCTGCTGTGATTCACACTCAGATACAGTGATATAAATTCTCCGAGTGCTGCAGTGAGAGTAATATGGAAAAAGATGATCCGCTGTGGCAACTCCTAACGGGAGCAGCTGAAAGAAGAAGGTGCAGTGAGAGTAACAACGCTAAAGCAGTTATGGTATTTGGAATACTATGGCAATTCCCTGGACCATTATATTGTTACAAGTTAATTACAATCAGATGCGTTACAATAATAAACAATATGCGGTGAGTTTCAGTGTATTTATAAAGCCGCGCCAGGAAAATAATGAGTAACCACACAGGAACAGTAGCACTGCTTTGACGCTGGGTGCCGCCAGTCTGCAAAACCGAGCGGAGAACTTGCGTACGACAAGCCATGAGGTACCGTTGAAAAGTGCGTGGCTTTACGCCAAGTGTAGGTTTTATACATCGCGGTTTGAACGTGGAAAAGTTCTTACGCAACATTTCTGTGCGTACACACCGTTTATACATGAGGCCCCTGGTGATCTTCTCAGCAGTCTTTACCACTCTCTGCAGGCATTTGCAGTCCATAGCAGCAGTAGCAGTCCTATGTGATGATGATCATTATCCTGCTGAAAATCAGAATGGCACACTGTTTCCAAGCGGAAATGCACCAGATCTGTAACAATGTTTAGATATCCTGGGGCATTGAAACGTTGCTCCACTACTCTTAATGGATTCCACATAGGTCATGAAAACACACCGCACACCACTATGACATCAACTCATACTTAACTGTCAATGACCACCAAGAAAGATCTATGAGCTCATAGAGTTTCATCTTACCTTGGCACTCCCTTCAGCATTAAACAATAAGAACGAGGTGATCTTTTCAGAATTTCCTTTACAAAGATGCTAGCCAAGTGTCCATAATCTTGACACTTTTAACTTAAAGATACCCTAACAAATAAAGATGTATTTTTTTTGAGATGGTACTAATTCTGAGAATTCTTTTTAGGTAGATTCACGCATTCAAAATAGTACTCAACAGCTATCATAAGTCAATCTCTAATATTTCTACAGTTTCATTTTTTGCAGGAGTCCCATTAATCTCACAGGTGTTCTCTGTGGATCTTTATTCTACTGTCAATAAAACACAAATACATAATATGTTGCTTGGCATAAGGTGACAATTTCAATACAGTCTAGGTTGAATTCTCTGATTGTCAATGTAATTGAGGAAATTTGCATGTGGAATTTTAATAGAATGATGCAGAATATGTTTAATGGCCACACTCAGAAAAAGGAACAATATAGTAAATTCTAACATAAGTAAACTACTTCAAGGGCAAAATAAAATGCAAATCCAAAAAATCATACTGGTTGAAATTTAACTTTTTTTTTTTTGTCTCACTTAGCTAGATTTATCTTTATGTGTCTAAAGGGGGACACTTGGCTTTTTGCAGAAGTTCAATAAATTTTATAACAAGCAAGAACAATTCCCTTCAAATACACACTAGAGTTACAAAAAGAAAGGCAACTTCTGACTTGACCAAAGATAAAAAGAGCAGTCACAGTTGGGCACTATAAAGATGTATTGCCATCAGTCCGAAGGAGTCTCAATAGTGTTTCTTAACACACTTCTGCTGAATAATTCTCTCCTTTGTTATTAACTCCAGTGGGTTGAGAAACCATCCCATTGTTCTGCCTGCCTTTTTAATTAGCTTGTACATTTTGTGGGCCTCTTTTGATGTGATGTTACTAGCCCAGCACACCACAGCATATAAAGTTTCACGGTCTATCAGAGTTATAGAACAAGTAAAATATGTCACTACCCACATTAAAGGAACATGGCCTCCTAAGAAAAAAGTCTTCCCTACCTTTTCTTATATACTGTAGTTCCTCTGAGTTACTAGACAAAGCCAGCCTGTTACTTATGTGTACCGCTAAGTACTTGTGCTTGTACACATATCTGAGATGTTTCAACAATCCTATCAAGGCCCATGGTAGGAAGAAGTACAGCAGTCCAATTCTGGCTTTCAAGATATGGTTTTTCTATACAAGCGATGGAAGAGATGCTTCAGTGTACCTTATAACTCCAGAAAAGTTATGTAGAAGTTGTTATACACAGACACTATTCCCACTATATTTTAAGACCTGTCTATAATCCATTCTTAGTGAGCTGATCAGTTATTTGGGTGCTGCTACTAAAGATAGTGTAGTCACCAGGGGCCTAACACAAAAGGGAGGCATTGAGCCTCACTGAGACATTGTATTTTGTAGCATTGCCTATTGGTACACTTGCTAGAAGCTAAGTCTAATTCTTCCATTCCTGACTTCATGGCTTTTATGTGTTAAGTTTTGATTCATGATAGCATTTGGAGTTACGGTTTAAAGATTTTGGAGATCATTTCCATTTATATGGCTAAACATAATGTAGTTTTGCAATTAAGATTTCAAGTTCTGGCCTAGGTCATTGGAAGTTATAACTGATTAAGAAGTTTGAGTTTCAGTTTTAATTCAGTTTAAAGTTTTGTGAGCTTTGGGTTTTAATGGTATGTATAATTAATTTAGACTAATTCTTTCCCTTTGAAATTAATATGTATATTAACTATACTGTATAATCATTAATAGCTTTGTTAATTAAAGAGATTATAGGAGTCTTTGGGGCAGCATGGTGGCGCAGTGGTAGCGCTGCTGCCTCGCAGTTAGGAGACTTAGGTTTGCTTCCCGGATCCTCCCTGTGTGGATTCTACATGTTCTCCATGTGTCTGCATGGGTATCCTCCAGGTACTCCGGTTTCCTCCAACAGTCCAAAGACATGCAGGTTAGGTGCATTGGCAATTCTAAATTGTCCCTAGTGTATGCTTGGTGTGTGTGTGTGCCCTGCGGTAGGCGGGAGCCCTGCCCAGGGTTTGTTTCCTGCCTTGTACCGTGTGCTGGCTGGGATTGGCTCCAGCAGACCCCTGTAGTTAGGATATAGCGGGTTGGATAATGGATGGATGGATGGATAGGAGTCTTCAGCCTCTTAGAATTATAGGGTGGGTTTTGGTTTTACACAGTTGACCTTTTCCCAAAATATAACTGAGATAATGAGCAGAAATGACTGTTTAATCTACATAAATTACAGAAATAAAATTATTCTAATTTTAGGGATGTTTCCATGATATTACAATTGGGCACTCTGGTTATAAAGTAGACACAGTTTGATTAACATAACTGTATAACACCAAAAAATATTTTCATTGATATTTTCAAATAAAACCAAGTGTGATTAAATATTGAAATACCTATACTAGTGCTTTGCTTCTTTATTAGTGACTGGTTCGATTAAAAAAAAAAAACCTTTCTAAACTGTGGAATGACAATTTAGCCACACATGGTGAAAGTCTGAAGAGAAATATAGAATTAGAAAATAACATGTTTACACATGATTCCTGCTTAAGGGTACTTCAGGGCTTCTGCATTTTTCTCATCTAACATTACTTCCAGACTGGACAAGCTACACCGAACCCTGCAGTATTTTGGACCGGATGGTGCCCACAGTTTCCATGCTCTGCAATCAATTAAATAACGTAATGTTAACATTGAACAGAATTTCCTATGTTAGTCCACATCTGAGACTGAAATCATACCAAAAATAGTATTCTATTTGTTTTAATACATGTGTGCCTTATGCAATACAAGTGACAGGCTTACTTCATGAAGTGATTTGTCTTCTTAATTTTGGTAATAACAACCTCTCACACTCACTAGTTTCAAGGAAATGAACAGTCAACAGACAAATTTCTTGAAGATAAAGTGACATTCATGAAGACTGAGCAAATAGGCCATTGTCGTTTAGAGGTCCAGGACTAGAAGCTGTTCTATCTTGAACAAAAGAGTTTTTTTTAACGCGATAAGACTGGAAGAATAAGATGTGTTTAGAAATATGTGCTAAGGTTATAACCAGTTAAAAACAATCTGCCGTCAAACCCAAAACACTAATCAAAATTCAAAATTCCTAATAACAAAGTAGTGTCTCAATAACTAGAATACACCAAGCTAAATTAATAGATTGTAAAGCTCTTTGAATCCAGATCTCAGATGATTCAGGATCACATGCAACAATCTAAATACCATCATGTTGATGATTCCAGGAGCACAAATTCACATTGAATCATGGGACATACTGCCTTAGTAACAGGCAGGCTACAGCTAAAATGGGAAAACAAAAAGGCATCACAAAATAACAGGAAAAATGTCATACTTGTAAACAAAGGCTCATAGAAATAAAAGAATATGAGAAATTAATTGGCTGAGGTAAAAATTTCAGCAAAGATGCAAACATTAACCCAGAAGAGAACAGAAAACATAATGCAAACTTAAAGAAAATAACAATTATAACACATATATACTACACTAAACAGATCACCATTCATGATAAAGATCAGTACCTAACATTTCAAATGAATACAGAGTTTTTACTAAGAAAAAAGCTTACAGTAAGTTAATTTAAGGCCCTTCTTCAACACACAATTCGTTGGGGTAAAATATATTATATGATTTAAGTAACATCTTCAAACACTGCCAGTAATATCACACTATCTACAGGAAATAGTGTAAAATTTATTTCAAGAGCCCACTAGCCCTGAAATTCTTCCATTCAGCCGCAGTGATATCTAATGTCTCCAACCCCCTCAGTCCTGCGTTGAACCCTAATTGCAGAAACCACTGTATCACCTCCCTCATCCTCCATGAAGGGAATATATAAGTAAGTCCTTCCAGAACTTGATGGCCACCTTACAAATGAATGTGACAGAACAGAAGAAAAACCAACAGAGGCAATGTTTATATTATTCTTGTGTGATGAGTTCTGATTTTGCAGTAAATGTAACATTAAAAAAAGTAATTAAATTGGAATATTACCAAATAGAAAATAATAACTTTTTGTATATTCGATTACATAAAAAAATGAAATTATTTGCTTTTTCCAATTTAGCAGCTGTTTTTAATCTATTATGTATCTTTGTCAACAGGAGAATATCTATAAGCAGAGCAGTACCAAATGTGTAGCAATATGTGCAGCTATATTTATTAGCCCTTGACAAATATAAAACCTCACAGTATGGTGGCCAAATATAGAAAATGAAACTTGCAACATACAGACAGGAAAATATGCTTTCCATGTTCTGTTGTCATGATAATTATGACACACACTGTGTTACCAAAAAAAGAACAGGGTATTTTTATCTTTAGCTTTATTGTGCAATTAATCTAATCTCAGGTTATTTTACAGTTGTTTGGGTGAAAAGTGCAAAACAATATATGGTTTAAAATGTATATAATAATAACAAGGAAAAAGTGACAATGGAATCTGACTAGTCAACAAAATAAATAAACACTTATTTATAAGCCAAAAACTGACCAATTACAGAACTCAAATATTCAGGTTACAATTTGTCCCATGTTCCATTTTTCTACATGTCTGGGAAGGAGCTAGCTATCCTTCCTTCTTATTATTACTTGGCTGATACGTTTATCCAAAGTGATTTACCACAATATGAAATGCAATTGGCTCTATCTCTATTGTATTTTTTCCCAAATGAAGTACAGGCAGTTGAAATGACTTGCTCATGGTAACACAGTGTCAGAGGTCCAAAGCCTAGTCAAAGATATGGCAGTGACACTCACGCAAGTATGACTATGTATGCCATCTTCTTTAGGGTCTTTTTGTTGCCTATCCATCTCACGAGAGGGTCAGCTGTAAGCAGAGTGCTGACGGCACTTATGCAAGCAAAACACCATTATTTTGATGTTAATGGTTTTATGCATTCTAAATATTCATTACATTGTAACTTAATCAACAGAAAGAAAAGAACTCTTTAATGTCAAAGTGAAGAACACAAAGTCTCTGAAAATTTATCTAAATTAATTGCAAATATAAAACAAAATTAATTAATTTATTAATGTATTATTAATTTATTAATATTAACCCCAACACCACAAAAAAAATCAAAAGTAAGTATTTAGTATAAGCACATTCGGCACCCATGATAGCCATGAATCTGTGTGCATAGGTCTCTATCACCTTTGCAAATCAGGACACTTCAATTATTTTCCCTATTACACTCCAGGACATTAACAATGTTGTTTTTAAGCCATTCCTGTGTAGCTTTGGATTTATACTTGGGGGTTGTTGTCTTGCTGGAAAACAAATCCCCCAAGGCAAAGGTTTCTTGCAGACTGCATTAGGTTTTATTCTAGGATTTCCCCATAATTTGCTGAATTAATCTGACTCTCTACCCTCGCAAGGCTTCCAGGGCCCTCTGCAGAGAAGCATCCCCAAAGCATGATGTTGCAACCACCATGCTTCACATTGGGAATGTGTGTTTTTGATGATGTTCAGTATTTTGCTTATACCAAACATGGAATTTAATGTGATGGACACAAACCTCAGTTTTCATAGAGCTGTCTTCCATGTGACTTCTGGCAAACACCAGCCAAGACATCCCATCTCAAGTGTCTTTCTCTTTGCCACTGTCCCATAAAGCTACAACTAGTGAAGCCCTCTATCAATGGTTAGTGATTGTACAGTCTCTCTATTCACAGTGCCTTTAGCTTGTATCTCCTTTAGAGTTATCACAGGTGTCTTGGTGGCCTCCCAGTCTGCCTTGTGCATGACCAATCAGTTCTTGTGGATGAAATGCTCTAAGCAAATATAGAGATGTGTCATACACTTTCCATTTCTCAATGATTGATTTAACTGGACTCCAAAGGATGTTCAGTGACTTAGATATTGTCTTTGCTTCATCCCCTGACTTGTGCTTATTATTCACCTTTCCATTGCATTGCTTGGGGTATTCCTTTGTGTCTTCATTGTGTTGGTTAGGCCACGATAATAACGCATGTCAAGATGAGTCTTCCTTAGGTGCGTTTATATCACAATCAAGTAAAACCAATTGTCTACAGACAGGTGATATCCATTGAACTAATTATGGGACTTCTAAAACCAATTGGTTGCACCAGTAGAGGCTGAAGTGTGTCATATTAAATGGGGGTGAATACTTATTTAATTATTTTGTGTTTTATATTTTAATTACTTTTGAATGTTTTGCAGAGATCTGTTTTCACTTTGACATTAAAGAGTATTTTTTCTAACGACCAGTGTAAAAAAAAAGCAAAATTAAATGCACTGTGTTTAAATGTTGTATAAAATAAGATGCAAATGCTTTCAAGGGAATCAATACTTTTTTATAAGCACTGTTATGTAATTTTGTTTCTTAATTGTTACTTAGTTATATTAAGAATACACAAAAAAGAAGTATGGACATAAAAAAATTAAACAGACTTTCTTTTAATTGTATAGTTGAACATTTTAGAACATACTACAATCATTCATAAATAATGATTTTCCTTTATCCCACATTGTAAAAAAAATTAATTGTGTTTTCCCCTAATATTATCCTATGGTGATGAACCCAAATATCATTACATCTTGCATTTTAATTTCTTTGCAAAAACCTAGGCAATTTTAATAGTGCTTTCTCAAACTTCCCAATAGATAGGGCAGACTCAAGTGAATTGAGTCAGATCTTCATAAAAGTGACCATTAAGCAGACCTACAGACTCTTGTAATCCCACAATCAGTAACCTGTTAAACCTAGAAAAACACATACATTCCTAACAGTTGTCATTTTTACAGAAATTTATGTGATGATGTAACAAAACGTGTTTTGCAATACAGCTCACTGCACCATAGACTTACTCAGACTTTGTATTACGGTAACTTTAGATCTGTACAATAGCTTCACTCTATTATGACAATTTTCTATATATTAAATCTACAGTCACAAACTGCAAATTTATACTTCCAAACAATGATGTTAATTATGTTTTTACTTTTCTGCGACACAAACCTGCTAAAGGCAATACAGTATCAACAATATTTCTCTTTGCCAGAAATCTGCAAAAAATAATAATTTCAGCTATTTGAAAATACATTTAGCATCTTCTTTCAGTGTTTAGATTTTCTTATAACATATGTGCAAACTATAGATTGTGCTGAGTTCATCGGGTGCATTTTTTTCCATTTATTCTACAGTCACGCAGGTAATTGTACTTTTCCAGGTCAAAGTTTGTTCCCTGTTAGCAGACTGTTAATCAGTGGAATTACAGTGAACTACTCAGACATTTACGATAAAGCATCGGGAAAAAGTGGCACACCCAGAAATGCATTTTGAACCATAACCGCGCATCTGCAAACACTACGTTTTCAGTCACTCAGTTTTTGATCAAAAACAATGTGGTTGTTGCTTCACACACTCAGTAATCAACAGATTTCACTTCCTGGGACTGAAGGAAAGAAGATTTGCTACCATGGAAGAAATATGGTAAAAAAACCACTGCAGACTCTAGACATGATAACAAAAAGCAAATGCAGACAATTTTAAGAGGAATGGGATAGCGCTGGGACAAATGTATTATATCTTGAGTAGAGTGAAGTTGGCTAAAAGGACATTGTTGTAGGTTCACAATAATAGTTTTTGTTTAACAATTGTGGGATTTATGTTCTATATTTTTCAATATATATCAGCTATGTTGATTTTATCATTATGATTGCTCAGCATAACTACAGTGCTGTAATTGCGCTTGCACAGTAAAGCATCTTGAGATTTAGATAGATAGATAGATAGATAGATAGATAGATAGATACTTTATTAATCCCAAGGGGAAATTCACATACTCCAGCAGCAGCATACTGATAAAAATAAACAATATTAAATTAAAGTGTGATAAAAATGCAGGTAAAAACAGACAATAACTTTGTATAATGTTAACGTTTAACCACCGGGTGGTATTGAAGAGTCGCATAGTGTGGGGGAGGAACGACCTCCTCAGTCTGTCAGTCGAGCAGGACAGTGACAGCAGTCTGTCGCGAAGCTGCTCCTCTGTCTGGAGATGACACTGTTCAGTGGATGCAGTGGATTCTCCATGATTGACAGGAGCCTGCTCAGCGTCTGTTGCTCTGCCATGGATGTTAAACTGTCCAGCTACATGCCTACAATAGAGCCTGCCTTCCTCACCAGTTTGTCCAGGCGTGTGGCGTCCCTCTTCTTTATGCTGCTTCCCCAGCACACCACCGCGTAGAAGAGGGCGCTAGCCACAACCGTCTGATAAAACATCTGCAGCATCTTATTGCAGATGTTGAAGGATGCCAGTCTTTTAAGGAAGTATAGTCGGCTCTGTCCTCTTTTGCACAGAGCATCAGTATTGGCAGTCCAGTCCAATTTATCATCCAGCTGCACTCCAAGGTATTTATAGGTCTGCACCCTCTGCACACAGTCACCTCTGATGATCACGGGGTCCGTGAGGGCCTGGGCCTCCTAAAATCCACCACCAGCTCCTTGGTTTTGCTGGTGTACAGGTGTAAGTGGTTTGAGTCGCACCATTTAACAAAGTCCTTGATTAGGTTCCTATACTCCTCCTCCTGCCCATTCCTGATGCAGCCCACGATAGCAGTGTCATCTGCAGACTTTTGCACTTGGCACTTGGTTGTATTGGAAGTCCGATGTATATAGGCTGAACAGGACCGGAGGAAGTACAGACCCCTGCAGCGCTCCTGTGTTGCTGACCACAATATCAGACCTGCAGTTTCCGAGACGCACATACTGAGGTCTGGCTTTAAGATAGTCCACGATCCATGCCACCAGGTTTGAATCTACTCCCATCTCTGTTAATATGTTAATATTTGCATGCTGTTAATAGCAGTACATATAAAAAATATAGCTAGATTGATCCAAATATAAAACATTGCAATTACTACTACATCCCTTTTTCAAGCATGGACAGCACTTAAATTAGTAAGTATTCGGTACCCCAAGAAAAACTGAAATTGCATCAAGGCTCACCTCACACATCTCATATGCATTTGGAATAAGAATAACTGCAGTGGTGGCAGCAGTTCATTCTTACCAATATCTGCTTTTAACTGGACTTTTTCCTTAACTAATCTAGTTGTTATTTCACAGTAACCTTCTTTCTTGTCAATTCAAAACTTACAGACTTCATTTGGTAAAATTACGTGGAGGGCAGCAAGCATTTGTATGTTATACAGTTATACAGAAAGGAATTAATTTTACTTTTCTTGCATTATTAGACTTTGTTTGCTGCTGCATGTATTGTTTAAATGTTATGGATATTTAACCTGTGCTCACTAGTGAGGACACAGGTGGAAATGAAGTACAGTAGCTGTTCCCATTTAAGATTCATTTGCACCCATGTCTGCAGTATCAAGTAGCAATTAAATGAGCAAATTCAATTGAATAATAAAAAGGCAAACAATAACAGAAGACTTTTAGGTATTTAAAGCAATCTCTAATACATTACTGGATGTAAAATAACAGAAATAAAAAAAGTCAGCATATTAAGCCATGAGATCAGTTAATATTATGAAAGACATACTGATGCATACTTGATTGGAATAAAAAACTTTCAGCAGTAGGGTCAAATGGACTGACCTGTGAACAATGTACAGTATAGACCAGTGTCTGTACTGTAGAGATGATGTAAATTTGATTTACCCTAAATAACTGCTATGATGACTTTTTCAGACATTAGTGTAGCACAGATAAAGAACAAACCTATCACTGTGAGAAGTGCCATGACTTTACTGCTCTGCAAAAGTGTAGCTGTAGCTTCTCAGCTTACAGAGATGTTTTCCTTTGGCTCACATGGCTGAGGTGTTCACTTTTTGCTGTGTGTATATGCTCATTAGTTCGAGGTCATAGGGTCAATTGCTGCAGGACATCAGCCAGTGGCACACACAATATAAACCTGATAAGGTACACAGTAAAGTTCAGGCCTTTGCTTTTTCTACACTTTCTTGACAACTCGCCTTAAAAATAAAGGTTGGTTTTCCTGAATAAATTTCCCAAATTAGACTAAACTAAGATAGATGGAGAGAAAATCTATCTATCTATCTATCTATCTATCTATCTATCTATCTATCTATCTATCTATCTATCTATCTATCTATCTATCTATCTATCTATCTATCTATCTATCCATTTGTCCCCATGGGGAAATTAAGGCTTTACAGAATCTCAAGGAAAATATAATAAACAACAAGCACACAAGAGCCTCTAGCTTGGATAATGATAAGAGAGTTGTAACCATCTAATAAGCAGGTATCTAGGTGGCAATAAGACTGTGTTCAGAACTGCGCAGTTGTCACAATGGTTTACGTTTAAGGAAATTAAACATTCAAATAAAGCAGGTCCATGTTGTTCTGTCCAGAAACAGAACATGACACATACTAATGAAAGTTTGTCATTGTTCCTTCCAAAGTTCCCCAGGTTGAAGTCACTATTATTTCAGGGCTGCAATAATTTATCATCAGAGTACTGGTTAACAGGGTAAATCATATCAGTAGCTTAGTCCCTGTCTCCAGAGGGAGCAATATAAACATTAATAAAACTTATGTAACTTATCTTACTAGGTAGTAACATTGACAAATTGTGACAGAAAGTATTTCAATGTCTGGATTTAGTTTTAATTGTATTGTTTTCCACCATTGCTCAATCACATAGCTATCGAATCGCCTTCCTCACCTTTTTCCACTGTGTCTGATCATATCATATGAAATTCATCCAACAATAAAACAGCACCTGAAAAAATAAATTTAAGCCTGTTCTCCACATTACACAAAATTCCAAAGTACCTCAATTTGCCATGACTCTCTGTGACTGTTAATTCACCTTGTTCAAAACTGATTGAACATTCCTCATTATATGGATTCAGGACAACTCTGAAACTTTTCCACCATATTTTCATACTTGCACTAATTATTCACCTTTTCGAACTTTGGATGAAAAGCTCTTCCTTTAGGGGAAACAGATTTTGTTACACACTAGTGATTACAGCGCTACCAGCATATTATGGGAATATTTAATATATGACACTTTATGTTCGTCACACTTTATTACATTTTCAGATGTTGCAGACATAAAACAGCCTTTAGATCCTCTTTGTACTCCCTGTAACTTCTCCCAAGTTTGCAGTCTGTCTGAAAGGCAGGTGAGATGAGCCAGTATTTGGGTTTATAATAACAGCAGCATAACATCAATTTAAAATCCATTTACACATCTATAGTAACAAGGCAAATTCAAGAGCACATCTAATCTTAACAATAATAGTTGTTATCCCAAAAACGAGAAAAAAACAAAAAGAGTATACACAGCTTCTGTAACAGGCTGCTACTGAAATGGTACCTGGAAGAAGTTCATTCTTTTATCATGGTGGCCTGACTGTCACATTAGCGACGTGTTTCATAAATTTTTTTATGCAGGCTAGTTATGATAAATGTGGTAGCAACTCAAAGGAGTTCTTCTGCCAACTCAAATAAATCCTGCAATTGGCTTAAAAATGCAAATAATTGCATTTCTTGTGAATATACTGAGGACACTGGGTGCTGTGAATGCCAGACACTTGTAAATCCCTTTAGATAACTGAAACCAAAATCATTCTTCTTAGTGGATATGACATTTTTCTTCATTGGCGCTGAAATTGCAACAGTTTAGTTTCCAGAGATGACTGGTCTGAACAGACATGATTCAAGCTGGAGGAAGGCCTCAAAATACTGCTTTACCAAAACTGCTGCTAGAAAACAAATACCGTTTCTAATCAACAGACATAAAGAGTTTACTTTAATGGAAAAATAGCTTGGCCTTCAGTCATTTTATAAAGAAAAACATACAGATTGTTTTTTGTTCCTTCTTTAAAAAAAAGTTTAAGAGTATGGAGTGGATGCTTCAGATGTCTACAAGTTACAATTTATATACAGGTTCTGTTTGTTAACTTTATGGTTTGCTTCAGCCTTTAATAATTACATTTGTACTCAAAAAGATGCATGACACCAGTCCCTTATGGAGTCATTTATTCATAAAGAGCAGTACAGCTTTTATTTTTTAAAGCAATCTACAGCAGGTTGGCAAAGTAACAAACACCACACATGGAAAGAGGACTGACAATTAGCAGTTTTATATTTGAGTTTTCAAAGCAACATGCAGCTATTAAAAGAGTAAGAAATGGGACAGACAAACAGTGCCAAAAATTCAGGTGCACTGGTTGCAAAAAGGAAAAGTTTTCAGTTTGGAGGGCAAAAAAAAAAAAATAATAGCATGTGTCAAATTTATACTAACTTCACCTACAAAAAGTTAAAGCTCAAACGACAAGGAAAGTCCATCCATCCATCAATTATCCAACTCACAATATCCTAACTACAGGGTCACGGGGATCTGCTGGAGCCAATCCCAGACCACACAGGGCGCAAGGCAGGAAACAAACCCCGGGCAAGGCGCCAGCCCACCGCAGGACAAGAATAGTAACCAATGAAAATATGCATCACAACTGATAACAAAATTATTACTAATTTACCTTGTCTAAACAAAAACTATACTTAACAAAGTGCTTGCATCCTAAGCCAACATGATACATAAAGGTATGTTGTAAGGAAAACAAAATATGGGCCCATGTGTTATGAATAAGTAATATGAGCTGACGTATCATCTTACAATCAATCCATCCATCCATTTTCCAACCCGCTGAATCCCAACTACAGAGTCACGGGGTTCTGCTGGAGCCAATCCCAGCCAACACAGGGCACAAGGCAGGAACCAATCCTGGGCAGGGTGCCAACCCACCGCAGCTTACAATCAATTTCCTACATTAAAATGAGTTTATATTTGGAAAAGCAAAAATAATCCCTTCAACCCACAATGTCTGCAGTCAACTGTTGAGCACGGTGGGAGAACCATAATGGTATAACCAGCTATCTCATGGTAATAATTAGATCTGATGATTGTTTTGCACAGTTATATAATGAGCAAGAAAGGTAAGACCAATGTATAGAACCAGGATAACCTGTATGTTGCAAACACTGGTTGTTCCACTATTGTAGATGAATTATGTTTCCATACCACCTGCTAAACAATTTCAATGGTTTGTTCATATTTTTAATTAACACCAAGATGAACTCGGACTCCCCCAACGGATTCCTCCTATATGGGGAAACTGGGAACTTAAAGTTGATTTCCACTTCCTTTATCTCTTTCTTTTTGAATAATTGTGTAATATCCCACTACACACACTTCATGGTTTGTATGACAGCATTTCAAGAAGCAATGAAGTTGTTCCAAATACAATCCACAGCTTGCTTCTTATTAGATCATTGAAATTGATATATTGTTAGGTGTTTCCATTGTTCATATTCTTTAATTTCAAGTCACTAGAATGAGACTAACATGAATACATAATATAAGAAGTCACTGAAATGGGACAAGCCAGCATCAACACTATACAAAGCACAGTCACACTGCTTTTATAAAGACATTTATCTATTAAAATTACTAGTAGCACCAAAAAATAAGCCGTTTAAATCAAGAAAATAGCCAGAATTTCAAATTCCTAAAATTTTGTATATTTGTATATGTAAACAATTTTTAAAACTAAGACTACCACAAGGAAAGAATATTTGTAAAGAATTCTTGGAAAATGAAAGTTCTTTTAAGAATGAGAGGTGCACGTAAAGAAAATGTCAACATGAAGAGGGATTTGGATTTTAGAATGTCATTAATAGTAAAAGAGTTTGACTTATTTGTTACTCTTTTATTTCCATGTGATTGAATTCTTTAATCTAACAAGACCTAAGAAATTTTAACTTAGTCATCGACATGGAGCATATTTGTCCTGCAGGCATGAGTGAAACCTCTAGTGGTCATCAGTTTTCAGAGCAGAAGTTTAGTCTTTGTAAGTACAGCCTTTATTTTTATAACACCCCTGATGCCATGTAAGCCTTGTAGACTTAATAACTTTAAAAGGAAACCTTTCACTCACTGACATTCCGCCCTACATATTAATTTTCTATACCTACATTTTTTGAGATGTCTCTTTTCTTCCATTACAAACACATGGAATGAAACCGATGGATGTGTCAATTGTAAATTGATTACATAAAATTGCTATCTGTGTATGGAGTAAATTACAGTAATAATAATCACTCTATTTTATGTTTTCGTACTCATTTTACTTTTTATTTTGCATCATTACTGTTTTACGGTGTGTATAATTCACACAACTCCTGTTTATTACTGTTATACAGTATTTTGAAGCTTGATATATTGCATTGCTATCCATCAAGAAATTTTCACTTTTAGTTATGTTGCTCAGTGAATTAGCATGTCTCCTATAACTTTTATGTTTAAACAAAAATTCCAGAAATAATTTACAAGAAAAATACATATCTCCTCTCTTTAAGATTTATGCCACGGTTTAACTAAAAGACAAAATATAAGCCTTATACACTATTGCTACTGTATGCTATAGCAGATTCTGTTGCTGTTTAGCTGAAGCTGGTAAAGAAAATGAAATCTGAAGCAAAATGTATATATTTTCTTATTAGACATGACATGACATTTCATTCATTTTGTAGAATCAAGTTAAAAAGTTGCTCTTTTATCCTATTTGTCATGTGGAGTAGTAGTAGTACTATGATAATGTGTACTGATTACCATAGAATCTTACTTGAATGTGCAATCAACATGCAACATGATTTATTTGTTTTATAAAAAAATGTGAAAAATTTCAGTAAATAATCTTTTAATCTTACTTAAAGTATATACACTTATTTGAGAAGAATATCTTATTTGAGAACAAATCTGGAAGTATACTGACGTAATATCAAATGTAATAAATAAAATGCAAATAGAAGTCTACAGTGCTCTATCCAGCTGGTTAGGTCATTCCAGTATATGCAATATCTTAAAAAGCTGTTGAATACTTTTACAGCTTTATTACGATAATAGGGTGGAATAGTAGTGCAGTGGTAGTGTAAGAAGTCCAGAATTTGTGTCCTGGGTCCTCCCTGTGTGGATCTTGCATGCTCTTCCTATGTCTGCATGGGTTTCCTTTGGATGCTCCGGCATCCTCCCACAATCTAAAGACACGCAGGTTAAGTGAACTGGCAATGCTAAATTGGCCCTAGTGGGTGTGTGGTGTGTGTGTGTTTGTGAGTGTGTTCTGCTGCAATGGAAAAGCTCCCAGTCCAAGGATTGTTCCTGCCTTGCACTCTATTCTTGTTGGAATAGGCTCCAGCTACCTGCACCCTGCTCAAAATTACAAAGCATAGAAAATGGTATAGTATGGTACTATTAAATTTGCTTTAAAACAACCATGTACATATAATTAAAAATGGAACATGATACAATAAAACCCTAACTAAATACAACTTTATACAAATATTTACTACATTTTAGCTTAGTTATATATGAAAGAGTAAGCAAGAAATTTTCAATGATAAACTCTGGTCCTGTATGAGATATGTCTGTCATTAACTGTTTCAGGTGAACTGCTAAAAAAATGTTACTAAATGAACCATGTAATTGTTTTTATACCTAATTGTGCTTGCTCTTTTTAATCCCTGTAGGTAAGAGCACAAATCACAACAAAATATACTGCTCAAAAGAATTAAAGGAACACTTTTTAATCAGAGTATAGCATAAAGTCAATGAAACTTATGGGATATTAATCTGGTCAGTTAAGTAGCAGAGAGGGTTGTTAATCAGTTTCAGCTGCTGCGGTTTTAATGAAATTAACAACAGATGCACTAGAGGGGCAACAATGAGATGACCCCCAAAACAGGAATGGTTTAACAGGTGGAGGCCACTGACATTTTTCCCTCCTCATCTTTTCTGACTGTTTCTTCACTAGTTTTGCATTTGGCTATGGTCAGTGTCACTACTGGTAGCATGAGGCGATACCTGGACCCTACAGAGGTTGCACAGGTAGTCCAACTTCTCCAGGATGGCACATCAATACGTGTCACTGCCAGAAGGTTTGCTGTGTCTCCCTGCACAGTCTCAAGGGCATGGAGGAGATTCTAGGAGACAAGCAGTTACTTTAGGAGAGCTGGAGAGGGCCATAGAAGGTCCATAACCCATCAGCAGGACCAGTATCTGCTCCTTTGGGCAAGGAGGAACAGGATGAGCACTGCCAGAGCCCTACAAAATGACCTCCAGCAGGCCACTGGTGTGAATGTCTCTGACCAAACAACCAGAAAGACTTCATGAGGGTGACCCAAGGGCCCCATGTCCTCTAATGGGCCCTGAGCTCACTGCCCAGCAGCATGCAGCTCGATTGGCATTCGCCATAGAATACCAGAATTGGCTTATGCACCACTGGTGCCCTGTGCTTTTTACAGATGAGAGCAGGTTCACCCTGAGCACGTGACAGAAGTGAAAGGGTCTGGAGAAGCCATGGAGAACATTATGCTGCCTGTAACATCATTCAGCATGAGCAGTTTGGTGGTGGGTTAATGATTGTCTGGGGAGGCATATCCATGGAGGGTCACACAGACCGCTACAGGCTTGACAAAGGCACCTTGTCTGCCATTAGGTATCAGGATGAAATCCTTGGACCCATTGTCAGACCCTATGCTGGTGCAGTGGCTCCTGGTGCACGACAATTCCTGGCCTCATGTGGTGAGAGTATGCAGGCAGTTCCTGGAGGATGAAGGAATTGATACCATTGACTGGCCTCCACACTTTCCTGACCTAAATCCAATAGAACACCTTTGGGACATTATGTTTTGGTCCATCCAATGCCACCAGGTTGCACCTCAGACTGTCCAGGAGCTCAGTGATGCCCTGGTCCAGATTAGGGAGGAGATTCCCCCACAACACCATCTGTCATCTCATTAGAAGCATGCACCGATGTTGTCAGGCATGTATACAAGAACACAGGGGCCATACAAAGTGCTGCGTACAATTTTGAGTTGCTGCAATTAAATTTTGGCAAAATGGACTAGCCTGCCACATAATTTTTTCACTCTGATTTTTGGGGCGTCTTTGAATTCAGAGCTCTGTAGGTTGTAGGTTTCATTTCCATTAAACGATGTGGCATCCTTTCGTTCCTAACACATTACCCAGTCTATGTCAGTATAGATATCCAGGAGGATTTCTTTTTCCCATTGAGATCTGATGTGTTTTCAAAGTGTTCCTTTAATTTTTTTGAGCAGTTTAGTTTAGCTTCATCTAAAGTACATTAACTTGGAAAAAGTTAACAAAAAAGGATTTTGACTTTGGCAACAGAATAATCCAGAGAGAAATCTTAATTTTCCATTGCTTCCTTAACATTAATTATTTTGAATCCACATTTATGGTACAGATAATTATTTCAAATTATTTCAAAAAACTTTTTGTTATTCCCACCACTCATCCACATGGTGAAGCTGTCCCTGTTAAAAGATGCCACCTTAACTCTACAACCTCTCAGGTAAAGGCTTGAGTTAACATTTTCAAATAATGTAATAAATTTACAGTAACAACCATTTCTTTGTTCTCTGTTACTTTGGACTGTCTTTGCCACAAATAAACTGAGTAATGACATATAAACTACTTAGACTTTGATGATAAAGTACAAGTATGAGACAAACATAATAAAAATAACACAAAAAGATGTAACAGTTTTGAAACATATATATAAATATGTATATAGGTTGCACTATAACGATATTTGTTGTTTTTTATATATAGTTAATACATTCATTTCCCTTTTCTTTTATTGTCAAATTCTTTTGTAGCGTTCCTAATACTGTATAATGAAAGTATTTAATTTGTGAAATGGTAATTCATAGCGGTTCAATTACTGGAGGTCTACTCCTAGTTTCACCCTGAGAAACACAATTCATAGTTTAGTCTTTAAATTGTTTCTCAAATAATGGTCATCTGACATGAGAGTTTATACTTCTTTATTTCCTTTTTCATTTTATCTGGTTAGCTCTGATAACAGAACAACTGTAATGTTTATGTGTAATTATTATTATCATAATATACTTAAATTTTTATTTTAATGGGGTGTTTAAGCTGAATAAGTACATTTTTAAAAGAATGGATAAAGCGTTTGTTTAGTACGTAAAAATTTATAACTTTGCATTTGCAAAGCACTTAGGAATAATACTAATAATAGAAAGATGCTATAGAAAATTAGGCTTGTGTAAATACATGTGTTTGTATATATACAGAAATAAAGAGAGTGTGTGTTTGTATGTGTATATATATATGTATATATATGTGTGTGTGTGTATATATATATATATGTATGTATACATATATTGCATACTGGCTATAAATATTTAACAGGTTTAACATGACACATATAAATATATATATATATGTGTGTGTGTGTGTGTGTATACTATATAAATACATCATTTATATGAATATTTATAGATAAAACTATTAACATCATTTTATGTGGGAATAAAAATAAAATAATTTTTAAATGAAATTGCAAATTTGTGTTGCTTTCATTTTGTCTGATAAGATAACTTTTCTAGCCTACATAGAATTTCAGTTTACTGTAGCCTACTTATTTAATGACCAAATATTCATAAATGCATGCACAAACGCAATTAGGGCTTTAATAGAAACCATTTATACTCATTACACAAACTATATACATATATTGCTTTTAAAATCTTTTCATTCAGCAGATATGAATGTGATATGCTGCCCCAACATTAAAAAAACAAAGAATTTGCAAAAGGAACTTGCCTAAAATATGTACGTTTTGCTAGAGGGGCCACTGACTGCACATTGCATTTAAATCTGCCTTCCTCGCCTAAATCTTCCCTAATCTGTTTTTGTTATTCCCATCGAAAACAGTTCATTTGGGGGCACCATTGCACTTGTAATGCTGTAAGATTATATAAGACATTTTCCACTTAATACATCTGTAAGAAAAAGTGGGGGTGTAGTCATTAAAACTAATTTATGTTTGAATTTGAATGGGCAGGGCAGAGAAGCATTTAAACAAGAAAGAAGGGAAAATACGCCAAGTTAATTCAGTTTCAATATGTAAATGAATAATTCAATAAAACAAGTTGACACGCATAAAATATTAACTAGGAGAGTTGTCTGTAATTGAATTACACAGGTAACTAGCGATCCATAGTGTTCTGGCATTTTTCCAGATGAGAGACCAGCGAGATGAGAGACCAAAATGAAACTACTTATGCATATTTGTGTGTCTATAAATACACTCTCTCTCTCTCTCTCTCTGTCTCTCTCACACACACTATATATATGCACTTGATACATGTATGTCCTGTATATTCCTTATATACATAGATATTGTATATACACGCACACATACATGCTGTGTTGAGCATACATATATATATATATATATATATATATATATATATATATATATATATATATATATATATATACACCGAAAGGGTCAGGTGTAGTGTGGTGTTATAGACTTATATGAATATTTACAGCATAATACATATGCGTGTATTGTAGGTTTAAATATATATTTAAATACAATATATAGCCATCTGCACACGTGAAGGAGATACTTGTAAATTTCCGACACTATTATACAGACACAACACACGCACGCGCTGTTCTCAGCTAGCTTTTCGTCCTCGTCTTTGATAAAATAGCTAAAAGGTCTGTATGAACTCATGCATATTTCAGTGTTTTTATAATGCCTACTTTGAGTGCGGATCACGAGGATGTGCATCGAATTACCGGCTTTAGTGTTTCCAGAAGCTCTCGACACAATGCCAAAAGGTGGAAAAGAGAGATCTCTTTAAAATAAAGTAATCAGGGTTTTTTTTTTTTTTTAATTTTTTAAATCTCGAATATTTTCGAAAGCAAGAAGGACGTAAAATGTACTCATACGTCCCAATGGATCGCAAGCGCGGCCCCCTTTACTTGTAGCATAGTAGTTTGTTGATGCATTTTTGAATAACTGTAGACATCTTCCAGTCACCATATAAAGCTGATTAATTTTGTGCAGGTCGTTTCTTGCAGTAAACGATCAGATTCCATATTACTTATGCTTCACCAAATCGTGCAAGGCTGTTATAAATGCCTTTTTTCCAGAGCTACGCCTTTCTGCCCTTGTTGGGGGAAAAGAGAGTAGCCAGGGTTGGAAGGCAAACTAATCCGCTGTATTACACAAATATTCGTCCAATTGTTATGCAATAATGACAACCGCATACCGTCAAAATTTCAAGTAACTCAATGATTTAGGTTGGGCCAAAAATAAAAGTCTAGCCAAAATATTTCTATCACGTTGAACTGCGTCTGACACATTCCGTTAATTACTTCTTAAGATAAGACGTCGAGCACCAATAAGAACGTTATGTCTAGTTTAACATAAATAAACGCATAGACTTTGTTCTCAAACAGTAGCAAAGATCATGGAAGACGACTAACAAAATCAAAGCACCAAAGAGCGTCGTCAGTCTGCCAGTTTCAGTTTCACTAACCGGAGGCAGGATTGTGTATAGTTTTCTAGGAAGCCTGAGGAAACTACAGCCAATCGTTAATTTGTAGCATTGCCGGACAGGATCTCGTTTTGTCGCTATTCCAAATTACCGTAAACGGGGGTAAATAAATACTGTAAGAATGACGGCCAAATTATTTACAGGTAAAGTTTGCCGTCTATACATACGTACAATCTATATTTAAAACCATTGAAACAGCGCAATGCATGTGTTCAAAACAGCAGCTGTGCCGGACTTCGATGCACAAAGTAGGTGCGTCTGCTAATTTTCTTTCACTTTCTGGCTGAATCTTTGTCATGCGGATATTAGCGTTTTAATTTTTGAGATATACAGTATAATTACGAAAGTTAAGGGGCACATCAGTAAAGGCTAATAAGCGACAATCACAAAATTTGCAAACGCCTCTCTGTCACACACGTATACCGTTTAAACAGAAATACAATGTACTTTCCGTTATGTGTAGTTGGAGCATCGTAAAACAAGTCTGTAAAAATGATCGTTTAAGAAGCGTCAAAGGGAAATCCACCTGCTAATAAAATATCGATTTATAGCTTTATGTTCTCTGTTTTGCCTATATGCCATGTTTCGCGCGACCTCCCATTTAAACTTCTGGCAGGTGTAACCAACGAAAAGTCCAGCGGCTGTCTGTTCGTCTCAAGACTTGGAGTGAATATTTCAAACAAAGGTTGCTAGAATCCTGAGTGAATTTTGTTTTCCTGCACTTTCCAAAATTGAAAAATCTGAGTGGAGGCTGTTTTGTAGTATCACCTATGATAAGCACAAAGTCACGGAATCATCATCATCAAAAAAACAAAAATGAAATCTATATTTTTCTCTGCAAAACAACTAATCTCATTATGATGCATTAGTGGAGCCAAAAAGTACAACACAGTACAGGCAAGTAAGACTTTCAGTTGACGTTCCGCTGTACCATGCCATAAACTCATCTGTAGACATCTCGTGCTACTTACCAGAGCAGTTCCATCCTGTGGGTGTTTGGCAGTCGCTGAGGGAGGTAGGGAAAGCGCAAAGTTGCTGCACAGGTAAGGTTGCCATAAACGTTACCATCGATATTAAAAGCCAATCACCCAATGCTCCGCAGCGCTGTCCTGGCTTCAGCACCACTGTCGTTACGAATCCCATTTCAAATCAGCGTCCACCCACCAAAATTAAAGCGGCGCAGGCAAAAATCGAAGACATGTAGCAGCAACTCCAACACTAACAGCTGGATGATCTCCGGCTGAAAAAACAGCATCTTCCGAGCCCCATTAAGAAATTATCCGTCAGAGGTTTTAGGATGGCAGGCTGGGTAAAAAGGGCGAGGGATGGGAAAAGAGGAGTGGGGATCCGGGACGATTTTTAATAGGTGATCAGGATGTGGTGGAGTTGGACAGGATGCAATTATTCAGAAATCACACATGTATTAGTAAATCCAAAGGCAGACTGAATGTTGAAATAGGCTCCTCCACGGGACTCCACTACGTACGCCGATTATCTGCTCGGGCAGCAAGTTGGTAATATACGCAGCCGTCTGCCCCTTGCACTGAATCTCGCCTAGTCTGATTCATCGTAGCTCAAGCAGCAGGTTTCCAGCCTGGTTAATGTCACATGACCGGGGAGGGGGGTGGTTAGAGGAATTGCTTATCGGTGGGCAAGCGCGTGCCCGAGTGTGTGTGTGTATGTGTGCATCTTCGTGTGAAGAGGGTGGACGCATGCCAGGAAAGCAATCTGGTGATTGGCCGAAGCGGATTCAGGTTTCTGTGAATGCTGAGCGCTCCACATTCTCTGTGACAGTCTTTCATTTTTGGGGAACGTAAAGGCAAGAGAGAGCTTGCCAGCTAGGGGCGTTTATTCCCAGAATTGCCATCGGTCCACTTTAAAGCAAAAGGCTATAGTATAACAAAGCAATAATCAGTTTTATAAAATGCATCAGGCGTATCATTTTTCTCCAGGTATTCATTTAGTGCATCTCTACACTCAACTTAACCGCACTTGTTCCGTTACGTCTCCAGTGCTAGTGTGTGTTTATTTTCGTGTGTTTTCGCATTAGACCAATTAGAATTACACTGGGGTATGACTTCTGGGCTAAAAGCACCGATTGATTATTTGGCGAGACGCGCCTGCGAATTAACAGTTAGTCATTTCCATTTCACTGCGTAGGTATCACAGTCTTGCAAGACTAATTTGTGCTCGTTAAAAGGCACACATTCAATTATGCCCATATCCCTAGGCGCATTTGCTTCGTTATTCCCGTATGTGCGCATCTCTTTATATAGTTCAATAATTGTGAAATGTCGTTTACGTTTAAGGGAAATGTAGGGGAATAACACCTCATATAACATGCACTGTATAGTAAATAAGAATAAAAACACTTTCTGTTCATTTTGCTTGAGCATCTATTTTTAACTGCTTCTGATTTTAGCTCCAAATTATAATTACAAATGTACATTTGTGGCTTTTAAATATGAAACACACCGTTCCCGAAGTGAAAAATCCTACTTGCGTATTCACTAATAAAGCAACCATTTGTGATTTCTGAAGCAGATTTCGGTTTTGTTTGATGCCTTACATTCTGGTTTTTAATTACTCTTTTTTAATCCTGATGTGTGATATTTCACCAGAGATGACCAATTTCCCCTTTGCAGTTATTAAGACATACTATTGCGTGAGTTAGCCCACACTCAGTGCCTGTCTTTATTGAAGAGAGAGGAGGGCTACTTGAAACTAAAGTGGAAAGAATGCTGTCAAAGCACTCAAAAAAGCATTTTTCCATTTTATATCCATTTTTCCAAGTTAGGGTCCCATTGTTAAATTATGAATTGTAATAGAATTTAAATGTGCACTATTGAAAACTGTTTGACAAATAAGATGTATTAACCACAGCTTTGCAAAGTCTAGTAGATACTGACTAGATTTACAGTAGATGATCTACAGTACATATGCTGTGAAAATTGAAGTAATTGTGAATGTAAATGTGAATGTTTCAGTCTCATACAATAAACTAATATTTTTGTGCTGTTTGATTTACTGTTCTTTAATGATGGGTGGAAAATATGCTATGGACGTAGATTGTGAAAAGAACAGAATCTTTTTGGTTTAAGCAAACAGATATTGAAGAGCCGTGATAGCCATATACTGTATACATTTATGTAGTGAAAAAAATAAGTTTGATGGCAGCGGCTCCATTAAAATGCGTGGATCAGCATATAAACATGGGCACCCATGGAAGCTTGTTAAGGATACATTTTACACAAATGTTACAAAATATTTAATCACTAAAAAATGTAGATAAACAGTGCAAGTAACAGCACAGCAACAGAAAGTAGAGCCTTGGGGGCCTTTAAATATCAACTCCAATGTTAATTTGGAAACATTACAGTTGGTGAATAAGAACTGGTCAGCTGTAATAAGCTGAAAGGTCATCTATCATCAAAAGTTTTCCTTAAGTTTGCACTTCATTACCTGATATTTTTCATCTACAGTACACAATAGACAATAAATGTTCAAACTGAATACATTCATAAGCTTTATTTTAATGTTTACTATAATTCGTAAATAAAATTTCTCTCCCAGAATTAAAATACATTCACATGTGGTACATTATACTGTACGGTAATGTTTTTACTGACATATTACAAAGTCAACTGACACAATTTTCACTTAGCGCTTACTTAGTTAAATAAAAAGATGAATTTCTTTTTTTTTTTTTTCGTTTTTGAAAACAATACAAAGTAAAGCAAAAAAAAAAACTTTAAGAAATATTTTCGAGAGTAAGTTGATTGTTGCAGATGCAATATTTGTTATTCTTTTAATTAATTTAGTCAGATCAGACTATCTTAATTAGGCTTTATAAATCTACATATCCTGACAATTTATTCAGTTAAGATCTCGATACACCTTCCAGCCCATCACTCATTCTTATATACACCCACATTCAGTCATGGTGGGTCAGTTTAGAGCTGACAGTTATGCAATGTGCTCACCCTTAGAATGAGGTAGAAAACTGGGGTCACCACTGTGGAGATTGAGACAATATACAAACTCCGCAGAGACACTCAGCAGATCAGTTGCTATGCCCAGTGCTCAAGTTTTTTATACATTCCACAGTATGTACACACATACACACAGGGGAATGTATTCAGCACTCTGACACCACACGAGGTGGTGCTTAAAGGACTGTTGATTATTCTGCTACTTCCTTGCCACTGCTGGTGCTCAATCTTCAATGGATTCTATGCAATTCTACATGCTTTCATACTGTACCTCACCCACTGCTTACACATTCATGCTAACAGCTCCACTTCACACTGCTCACTTAAGGTCAGAGGCATCACCATCTGCCTCACTTTTCCCAGCATCATGAGGTGATCCTTACCAAGACTTGCCATTGGATAACAGTGAGGATGATAGTCTGCAGACACCTAAGCAAGATCTTCTCTGCTACACAATATAAAGAATGCTGTACAAAAGGTTTTGAATACTTTGAGTTTCTTATGTTTTATTACACTTTTAGAATCACATAAAAACCAAAACAGGGCAATTTACGAAGGAGGAATATTAAAGAAATGACTGATACCATGTATGTAATAAAATTACTAAATTTTAAACTCATCAAACAAGAACATTTTATGGTGAAAACAGCTGAACACACTCTGGGCATTCTATGAATTAAAGTCTCAAAAATATTTTTTCTGAAAGTTCACTCCAGCACTGGTGGGTAAGTGCCCACAAATGATTTACATTGGCTGTTTAGCCTTGTGCCTCTCTGTCAATTTAATCCCAAAACAGCTCACTGGGGTCAAGGTCAGGTGAATACAGGGGCTCTGTCATTGCTTCAATTTGTCCTCCTTCTTCTTCAGATAGTTCCAATAGAGCCTGAATATAGCTTGCATAGAGTCATTGTCCTTCTGCAGTACAAAAGGCTGCCCAGAAAAGCTTATGCCAGAGAAAGAATGGTATGCCTTTGGAGAAGAATATGGTAGCTCTTATTTTACAAAATTCCAATTACTGGGTACAGATTACCAACTCAAGAGTCAGTGAAATACCCTTAAACAATAATTCTACCTTGTCCTTCCTTAATTGTTGCTTTCATACACCCTAAATTCATTCTCTGACCAGACTAATGATATACATAAATTGTTTGTGATGAACTGAAAATCTCTAACTTGGATTCGTTGGTCCACAATACCTTTCCCATTCTGCAGCAATTCAGCTCATGTATGATTTAGTCCAGGGAAGCTTCTTAACAGTACCTTATTGCCTCAAATAAACGTTGATTAACTGCTACACCACCCATCAACCCAGCTTCCTAAAGTCTTCCCTGAATTGTGTGTCTCGGCAGCAAGTGGCACTTCTCCCTGCCTACAGAACAGGTGTGGCACCTGTGCACATATCTACACGACAGATCAGACAGTTATACCACATTGCCAGCAGGAGCATAAAAGTAAAGGGTCTGTTCACATGCAAATCTGCTAATGTGGTCTACCTAATCATGTGCATAAGGTGCCCCAACACTGGACTGTATGTAGGGGAAACTGGTCAGACACTGCACCAGTGAATGAACTCACATAGATTTCATATTAATCAGAACCGTATTGATCTTCCGGTGGTAGCACACTTTAACAGTAATGGCCACAGCATAAAGGATCTGAGGGTCACTGTGCTTATGGGTAATTTCAGGACCCAACAGGAGCGGAGAGAATGGGAATACAAACTTATGCTTAAATTCAACACTCTACAAAATGGTCTTAATATAGACAAGAGTTTTATGAGCAGATATGTGGACTAACAGACTGATTGACCAGCTGAATACATCAGTGGCCTATCTTACAGACAATGAACTTCAAAAAAAACCTTACATGACTTTCTCTAGTGGTGGTTATCTTATCTCTACATTTTATTAGTTCATTGTTCTCTTCTTTCAGGATTAATTCATCTCAGGTGTATTCATTTTGCTAACATTTGAATAAAAAGGTTGTTAAGATGAAAGAAAAAAATCACTTTTCTGTTCCAATATAAGCAAGAGTATTTTTCAGTTTCTTTGTTACACCTTGCCTGATGAAGGGGCCTTAGCTGCCTCGAAAGCTTGCATTTGTAATCTATTTAGTTAGCCAATAAAAGGTGTCACTTCACCCTACTTTCTCCTTAATTGTTGAAGAAGACACTTTGTCATGTCAAGTCTCATTCAACTGTGCCTTGTAGCCTGGTACAGTCAAACATCTGTTACACAAGCTAGAGACCCTTATGTACTTGTCATCTCATTTGGTTATTTGATCTATGCCTGTCAAACCTTTTCCAATTAGAGACCTTCCCAGTTTCTAGATGCCTTTTTTTAATATATTAAGAGATAACTTAAGTGTTTTGCAATTTTTCGCTAAGACCATCTTTCATTTCCGAAAGTAATAACAACTGTCCTTTTGGCTCCCATGATGACTGCTTAGTGTTTTAGAGTGTTAGAAAGTCAAAGACTTAAATCTTTGTATGTAAGGACCTATTAGTTGACAGACTCTCTCAAAAGGCAGGTGCAATGGAAAGGTAGTCCAATTAAGCTGATATAAAGAAAAGACACATAGGCAATTTCAACGTTTATTGGAAGACAAATATATGTTGTCTGCAATAAGTGCCTAATTAAAATGATCATGATCTAAGCAATTTCCAGTTCAACCCAGATCATTTCTAGTAAAATAAAAAGTTACAAACATTTCCCAATTTACAAACAACAATTCTTTAATTAGATTTTCTAATTTTAGGATATTTACACTTAGCATGTCACTTGAAGTTGGATCAAATAGGTTAAAATATAGGGTGTTCAAAACTATAACTGACTGTAAAGGAAAATTTCACTCGTACATAAAGTGCCTAAAAATATTCACCCTTGTAAACAAAATAAAATGTGAACATTTTCTAATATTGAATAGTGACTTTAATTTGGCTTTTTTGATACTATCTATCCATTCATTATCCAGCCCGCTATATGCTAACTACAGGGTCACAGGGGTCTGCTGGAGCCAATCCCAACAACCCCAGGGCAAAACAAACCAAGGGCAGGTTTTTCAGCCCACCACAGGGCACGTGCACACACACACACACCAAGCACACACTAGGGACAATTTAGGATCACCAATGCATCTTACCTGCATGTCTTTGGACTGTGGGAGGAAACCGGAGTACCCGGAAGGAACCCACGCAGACGTGGGGAGAACATGCAAACTCCACAAAGGGAGGACCCGGGAAGCAAACCCGGGTCTCCTAACTGCGAGGCAGCAGCGCTACCCACTGTGTCACCATGCTGCCCTTTTTGATACAAAAAAACAAGAAGAATCTTTAATGTCAAAGTGAAAACACATTTCTGCAAACTGGTTCTAAATTAATTACAAATATAAAGCCCAGAATAATTAATCACATGAGTATTCACCTTCTTCAGGTCAGTATTTAGTAGATGTGCCTTTGGCAGCCATGACAGCCTCAAGTCTGTGTAGACAGTCCCCTTTCTCAGTTTTGCACACCTGAACACTGCAATTTTCCCCCATTCGTCTTTGCAAAACTGCTCAAGTTCTATCATCTTGGATTAGCATTGTGAGTGAACAGCCTTTTTCAAGTTCAGTCACAAATTCCTAATTGGACACTATTTTTCCAGGACATTAGTACTGTTGTATTTAAGCAAATCCTGTGTTGTGTTGGCTTAATTCTTAAGATGATTGTTTTTCTGGAAAATAAATCTTCACGGTGTAGATGACTTGCATAACGCTTCAGGTCTGCATTCATTTTACGCTCTTCCCTTACTAGCCTTCCAGGGCTTTTTGCAAAGAAACATTCTCACACCATTTATGCTTCCACCACAATAATTCATAGTGGGGATTGTGCGTTTTAGATAAAGCATTTATTCTGATCAGGCCGTAGATCCGCAATAAGGCTGACTTACTCTAGCCAAGATGTTGTGTTTTTTTGTTTTTTTTTAACAGCAGCATTGTGTTTGCTATTCTTCAATAAATATGAGACTGGAGAAGCACCAAGGCAGCAGTTGTTGTACATACAATCTCTCCAATCTGAACCACTGCAGCTTGTAATTCCTTCACAGTTATCATAGATCTCTCTAAGGCCTCCCTCACTAGTCTTCTTCTTGCCTGACCATTCAGTTTTTGTGGACAGCCTGCTCTAGGCAGATGAACCCAAGGGGTATGCGATAACTACATTTTGTTGTACCTGTACAAAGACAATAAAGCTGAATCATTTCATTTCATGTGCAGCTGTGTCATAATCTTTCCATTTCTTAATGATTGATTTAACTGCACTCCAAGGTATTTTCAGTGACTTGCATATTTTCTTGTATATTTGAGTTGTGCTTTTTAATCACCTTTTCATAGAGTTGCTTGGAGTGCCCTTTTGTGTTCTGAATATAGGAAAGGCCACAGTACTGACTCACCATACGCTGGACCTTTCACACTAAGGTGCATTTATAGTACAATCAATTAAAACCCCAGACAGGTGATATGAATTTAACTAATCATTTGACATCTAAAAACAATTGGCTGTAAGGATATAGGTGTGTCATTTTAAATGGGAAGAATGCTTATGCAATTAATTATTTTGTATTTTATATTTGTAATTAATTTAGACCACTTGACAGAAATCTGTTTTCACTTTGACATTGTCAGAAAAGCCACATTTAGTCCATTGTGAATTAATGTTGTATAACAATAACAACTGCGGTGGGTTGGCGCCCTGCCCAGGAATGGTTCCTGCCTTGTGCCCTGTGTTGGCTGGGATTGGCTCCAGCAGACCCCCGTGACCCTATTCGGATTCAGCGGGTTAGAAAATGGATGGATGGATGGATGAACAATAACAAACGTGAAAACGTTCAAGGGGGTAAACACTTTTTATAGGCACTGTGTGTGTGTGTGTGTGTGTGTGTTGTGTGTGTGCTTGTGTTTACACATTAATCCAGTTTAGAAGCTGGAACTTTTCAGTCTTGATGAGATAAGAACCACCCCATCAGGCACAAGTCACAAACAAACCCTGGCTGAGGTCCCAATGAGTCCAATTGAACTGCATACTCAGACTCATGCTTATTCATCTAAAACCAGTTTAAAGTCACCATTTTACTTTTACGTCTTTATGGTGTTTAATAAAATTAGATTACCCAAATAATCATGTAGGCACAATGAGAATGTGCAATCTCCATGCAATGTTTTTTTTTTTTTACTATTAGGCAGCAGTGCTAACCCTGGGGCCATCATTCTGTACCTGGCTAATGTACTTGTGAGGTGAATTTGACACAATTATATACCATATATATATATTTATCTCTATATACTGTATAATCTTCATTTGGATCTTGATCTTTGTTTGTCCGCGAATTAATTAGAAGAAGAAGCACTAGATGGCAGTAGAGAGACAGCTAAAACATAGGCATTGCATTAAGAATCTCCTCCAGGCTTATACTACTGAAGACTGTAATACTCCAGACACACCTCAAAACACAGACATTCAAACTAAACAAATTGTTGTGCTTTAAATTAACCAAAGAGATCTTCATTTAGATCTTGATCTTTGTTTGTCTGTGAATTCCACGCATGCGTAGACCACCTTCCAGTTTAGTATGGTGTTGTTACTCACGGATATCAACAATGTGCAGGAATAACGAAAGGTGTTGTGGACAGTGCTACACTGGTTAGCTCCTGAGGCCTGGTTAGAAAATGAGATTGCTGAAGATAAAAGGTACGTGCCTATGTAACATATGAATGAAAGAAAGACAGTGGGTAAAATGAATGGCAACGTAACAGCACGTTCCGGAAATTATTATTGTTATGTTGTAGTCAGCGAGTGCTGCGCGTCTTACAGTTGTACCATGGCTTGCTCACATGTCAGTGAAGTGATCCCTATTTATGCTTTATAGAGCCTGGATACCTATGTGTCCCCTTTTTATAACCATTGCTCTGTGTATATTGCCTTACTCTTTGGACTGCTACAAAGCAACCTGCGAGACTGGAGAAAGGTTGAGAAGAGATCGTGAGAGGAAACGACAGCGTTGTGAAAACGAGATGGACTGTGACCAAACAGAAGCAGAAATTTTCCTACACCACCACAAAATTACTATTCGGACAGTGATTCCGAGTAAGCCGTTCCTTCGAATTAATTTGAATCAATATCCAATGGTTTTATTTTGTAATTTTGTTTCTCTTATAAAAAATCATAATGCTGTGTGACGAAGGGCCCAGTTCATGACAGGCAGCCGCGTTTAAACAGGGAGCCCTTCACAGACAACTTTAACACGCGCAACGTAGTTGGGCGCACATGGCTAGTATATATATATATATTGTCACACACGCGCGCATGGGAGGCAGCTAAAGGGCTCGAGTGAAGGCAGTTCTGAGCCATGCCGGGATGTGGCAGAGCGCACTAACTCTCTTTCTCACTTCCCTGTAGACCTAACCCGGGAGGTTCCACCTGTCTCTCTGGACGTCACTTCTGGGACCGAGCCAATGGAGACAGACCTTGCCAGCTCCGGCCCCCCTGATGTCACATCCGGGACTAAACCAATGAACAATGAACACGTGCCCGACCCTTATGACCTCACTTCCTGTCTCCCCCTTTAAAAGCCTTCCCTTTTCCCTTCTGTGTCAGTCTTGTTTTGGACTCTGTTGTAAGCACTTCAGTGCTGGTATTAGAAAGAAAACAAAGTTGCAGCCAGGATACCAAATTACATGGGTGGCTGCCCCAAACCTTTTTCTGTCTTTGACTCGTTTTGTGACAGTGGCGTAGTCGGCAGGATGGAGAAGTCCCAGAAGAGAAGGGGACAGGACCTGCAAAACACCCAGGTGGGAGCGTACCGGGGCCGAGTATTCAGGCGGGAGGGTGCCCGTGGTTGGCGAGACCGGTGCGGGCTCCGCTCCCAGCACGCAGAACTAGGCCGTCTAGAGAGGCCAGGGAGTGTGCGGGTGGGGCTCACCGAATTGGGCTGCCCTGGAGGGGGGAGACAAGAGGGACTCAGTATGCTCTCTTGGGGGAGAGTGCCTGCCCCCCAGTGAAACCACAGCCCCTTTACCACCTTGGGGTGCCCCAGACTGGCAGGTGAGTAAAATACGAAGTGGAGGTTGGACCCTGAGAGGCCGACCAGTAAACAAGCCTGGTCCTTATGGGCAAAAGTATGGCAGTGGCTACGGCCCTTGGAAAACAAGCCCCACCAGGTCATTGAGCAGGTAGCGTGCTATCTGCTCCTGAAAGCACTTCCCCAGGGCTTCACCCAGCCGGTCTGGGGCGTGCAGTTTAAGAACATGTCTGAGCTCATAGAGCTTCTGGAAACACAGAGGGCGGCCTCACACTCTGGGAGAGCAGAACCGTCCTTCTGCCAAACTCAGCCGGGGTATGTCCCAAGACCTAGCCCCTCCCTGTATAACCCGGAGCTTGCATCGGCGTCAGCGCGCTGGCACGCAAAACCGCTTGGAGGCGAGGAGGAATGCAGGTGGAGGGGAGGAGGGCTTGGTGTGCTCTGACAAACCCGTTGGCGGTCCCGCATACAGGCGTGGTGATCGTTAACGGGTTTAAAACTTCCGCTCTGCTCGATTCCGGCAGCAACATTTCCATTGTTGCCCGCCGTTTGTGCTACGCGACAATGGCTAAAATTCAAGACCAGTATAACCTGTGTCCACGGGAAACCGCTGGTACAGCACCGCCGCTTGTGTCATTAGCTACGGAGGATCAGTCCAGAAAGTAACCGTGGCAATCCTTCCTGATCCTCCGCACCCGGTGATACTAGGGCGGGACTGGTCTGACATTAAAAGCGGTGAGACACATACCACTCCCGGGTTAAGTTGGGCCTCGTTATGGACGGAGATGAACCGTCTCAAGCTGCCTCCACGCCGTGTAATCAGCCGGCAGAGAGAGGTGAAGCAGCCGTCCTGGCTGGCGTGGCAACTCCGGGCCGTCGCAGGCTGACACGTCATCCACCAACGCCCGGCGGAGCGGGAGGAAACCACGCCCATTGAGGTCGGCGCTGACCCTCTCTCCGTGTTGCGGTTTCAATTTAAAAGCGCCGGCTTCTTTCAAAGGGAGCAATGGAATGACGACTCCCTGAAGTTTGTAAAAAATGCAGTGGTCCTTGTCAATGGCCAGCGCACTAGTCAGTCGATGCCACAGGGCCCCTACTTTGTGTTAGATAATGACCTCCTTTACCGTGTAGCAATGCATGACGGGCAGGAGACGAGGCTGCTGCTAGTGCCGCGTACCTTCCGGCGGCAGGTCTGCGAGCTAGCACACGCCCACCTCCTAGGTGGCCACCTGGGCACCGAAAAAACTCTGGAGCGGATCAAGCTCCGGTTTTACTGGCCAGGAATTAATGAGGAGGTTCGCCGCTTTTGCGCTTCCTGCCGGAGTGTCAACTGCGACAGATTCCTAGGAGGGACCGTGCTCCTCTTGTTCCTATTCCCTTGATTGGCGTTCCCTTCCACAGAATCGGGTCGACCTGGTGGGACCTCTAGAGCCCTCAGCCGAGGACACAAGTACATTTTAGTCCTCGTGGATTATGCTACACGATACCCCGAAGCTGTTCCGTTGCGCTCAGCTACCTCTAAAGCCATCGCACGGGAATTACTAGGGTATTGCGCGTGGGGATCCCCAAAGAAGTCTTGACAGACCAGGGGACCCCCTTCACCTCGGAGACGTTCAAGGAGACTGCCAGATTACTGAAAATAAAGCATTTAAAAACCTCGGTGTATCATCCTCAAACCGACGGATTAGTAGAGAGGTTTAATCAAACTCTCAAGCAAATGCTACGTAAGGTGGTCAGCGAGGATGGAAGGAACTGGGATCAGCTCCTCCCCCTCGTCCTTTTGCCTATCGGAAGTCCCACAAGCCTCCACGGGTTCTCCCCTTTGAACTACTGTATGGGCGACAACCTCGGGGCATATTGGATATTTTGAAAGAAGGCTGGGAAGAAGAGGCTCTTCCCACCACTAACATACTGGAGTATATCGCGCAGTTACGAGAGATTTGGAAAGATTCGCCTGTCCTTAAAAGTCACATGGAGGAGGCTCAAGCAGCACAGGTTCGCTACTACAACCGGCACGTCTCTTGGGAGTTCCACCCGGGAGATCGGGTCATGGTCCTAGTGCCTACCTCCCACTCTAAGCTGCTTGCCCACTGGCAGGGCCCCTACGGTTAAGGAGAGGAAGGGACTGGTCGACTATTTGGTGAGTCAACCCAATCGTCGGCCAAAGGAGCGGGTATATCATGTGAACCTGCTGAAACCGTGGAAGGACAGGGACCCTGATCCCTCCTCCGGCCAGCCCGCTCACTCTTCGCTCACACACACGACCTTAACTTTGGCGCAGACTTGAGACCCAGGCAGCGGCAGGAGCTGGAAACAGTTATCCGGACCGTTCGAGAGGTAGTCAGTGAACACCCGGAAGGACCTCTCTGATTGAGCACAACATTGTGACAGAGCCGGGGTTGTTGTCCGAGAACGCCGTGCCGTCTTCCCGAGGCAAAAAGGCTGAAGTGGAACTGAGATCAAGCGCATGCTGGAACTAGGTGTAATTGAGGAGAGTTATAGTCCCTGGTCCAGCCCCATTGTGCTCGTCGGTAAGCCTGACGGAGTTGGAGGTTCTGCAATGACTTCCGTCGGCAACCAAGTCTCCCAATTTGATGCCTATCCAATGCCACGCGTGGGCGACCTCCTCGAGAGGCTTGGACAGGCTCAATACCTGACCACACTTGACATGACAAAGGGTACTGGCAGGTTCCTTTAACGGACTCCGAAGGAAAAACGCGTTTAGTACCCCTAGCGGACACTGGCAGTATCGTGTCCTTCCATTTGGGTTACACGGGCTCCAGCAACCTTTCAGCGTCTGGTGGACAAAGTGCTTCGGCCTCATAACTCATACAGTGCTGCCTACCTAGATGACGTGGTCATCTATTCCAGCACATGGAAGGAACACCTACAGCATGTCCAAGCGGTATTACGGACACTTGGTGAGGCGGGCTCGGATTAATCCCAAGAAATGTTTCTTTGGATTAAGCGAGGCCAAATATTTAGGCTACCTGGTGGGTCGGGTACCGTAAGGCCACAGTGCTCCAAAATTGATGCCATTCTGAAATGGCCCGTCCATGAACCAAGCGGCAGGTCCAAGCCTTTCGGGTTAGCGGGTACTACCGCCGGTTTGTACCCGGTTTTGGAGAAAGCGGCGCCTTGACTGATTTAACAAAGAAGAGGGCCCGAACATTGTGGTATGGACTGCAAAACAGACGCTGCATTTGGTGACTTGAAGAAGGCCCTTACGTCCGCACCTATTTTGATGGCACCTAACTTTTCTTTGCCTTTCATCCTCCAGGCGGACGCCGGACACAGGCCTGGGAGCCGTGCTGAGCCAAAGTGTCGATGGTGTGAACACCCGTCATGTTCCTGAGCGGAAACTGTTGGACCGGGAGACCAGGTATGCGGCGGTGGAGAGGGAGGCTCTGGCGATTAAATGGGCGATCACTCAGCTGAGGTACTACCTGTTGGGCGTGAGTTCACCCTTGTCACGGACCATGCACCTCTACAGTGGATGGCCCTGCACAAGGAGTCGAATCCGCGGGTCACCCGGTGGTTTCTTGACCTGCAGCCGTACAAGTTTTCGCCGCGTTCATCGCCGGGTGCTCTCCATGCCAACGCCGATGCTCTCTCTCGGGTTACGACCTCTCGGTTAAGGTCGCCCGACCCGACGGGTCTGGGCTGAGGGGGCCTTGTCACACACGCCGCATGGGAGGCAGCTAAAAAGGGCCGGGATGTGGCAGAGCGCACTAACTCTCTTTCTCACTTCCCTGTAGACCTAACCCGGGAGGTTCCACCTGTCTCTCTGGACGTCACTTCTGGGACCGAGCCAATGGAGACAGACCTTGCCAGCTCCGGCCCCTGATGTCACATCCGGGACTAAACCAATGAACAATGAACACGTGCCCGACCCTTATGACCTCACTTCCTGTCTCCCCTTTAAAAGCCTTCCCTTTTCCCTTCTGTGTCAGTCTTGTTTTGGACTCTGTTGTAAGCACTTCAGTGCTGGTATTTGAAAGAAAACAAGTTGCAGCCAGGATACCAAATTACATGGGTGGCTGCCCCAAACCTTTTCTGTCTTTGACTCGTTTTGTGACAATATATATATATATATATATATATATATATATATATATATATATATATATATATATATATATATATATATATAAACTGCTCAATTAAATTAAATTATAATTAAATTAAATTAAAGGAACACTTTGAAAACACATCAGATCTCAATGGGAAAAAGAAATCCTCCTGGATATATATACTGATATAGACTGGGTAATGTGTTAGGAACGAAAGGATGCCACATCGTTTGATGGAAATGAAAATGATCAACCTACAGAGCCCTGAATTCAAAGACGCCCCAAAAATCAGAGTGAAAAAAGTATGTGGCAGGCTAGTCCATTTTGCCAAAATTTAATTGCAGACAACTCAAAATTGTACGCAGCACTTTGTATGGCGCCTGTGTTCTTGTATACATGCCTGACAACATCGGTGCATGCTTCTAATGAGATGACAGATGGTGTTGTGGGGATCTCCTCCCAGATCTGGACCAGGGCATCACTGAGCTCCTGGACAGTCTGAGGTGCAACCTGGTGGCATTGGATGGACCAAAACATAATGTCCCAGAGGTGTTCTATTGGATTTAGGTCAGGAAAGTGTGGTGGCCAGTCAATGGTATCCATTCCTTCATCCTCCAGGAACTGCCTGCATACTCTCACCACATGAGGCCAGGAATTGTCGTGCACCAGGAGCCACTGTACCAGCATAGGGTCTGACAATGGGTCCAAGGATTTCATCCTGATACCTAATGGCAGCCAAGGTGCCTTTGTCAAGCCTGTAGCGGTCTGTGTGACCCTCCATGGATATGCCTCCCCAGACAATCATTAACCCACCACCAAACTGCTCATGCTGAATGATGTTACAGGCAGCATAATGTTCTCCATGGCTTCTCCAGACCCTTTCACTTCTGTCACGTGCTCAGGATGAACCTGCTCTCATCTGTAAAGCACAGGGCACCAGTGGTGCATCTGCCAATTCTGGTATTCTATGGCGAATGCCAATCGAGCTGCATGCTGCTGGGCAGTGAGCTCAGGGCCCATTAGAGGACATGGGGCCCTTGGGTCACCCTCATGAAGTCTTTCTGGTTGTTTGGTCAGAGACATTCACACCAGTGGCCTGCTGGAGGTCATTTTGTAGGGCTCTGGCAGTGCTCATCCTGTTCCTCCTTGCCCAAAGGAGCAGATACTGGTCCTGCTGATGGGTTATGGACCTTCTATGGCCCTCTCCAGCTCTCCTAGAGTAACTGCTTGCCTCCTAGAATCTCCTCCATGCCCTTGAGACTGTGCAGGGAGACACAACAAACCTTCTGGCAATGACACGTATTGATGTGCCATCCTGGAGAAGTTGGACTACCTGTGCAACCTCTGTAGGGTCCAGGTATCGCTTCATGCTACCAGTAGTGACACTAACTGTAGCCAAATGCAAAACTAGTGAAGAAACAGTCAGAAAAGATGAGGAGGGAAAAATGTCAGTGGCCTCCACCTGTTAAACCATTCCTGTTTTGGGGGTCATCTCATTGTTGCCCTTCTAGTGCATCTGTTGTTAATTTCATTAACACCACAGCAGCTGAAACTGATTAACAACCCCCTCTGCTACTTAACTGACCAGATTAATATCCCATAAGTTTCATTGACTTTATGCTATACTCTGATTAAAAAGTGTTCCTTTAATTCTTTTGAGCATATATGATATATATGTATATATATGTATATATATACTGCGGTGGGCTGGCACCCTGCCCGGGGTTTGTTTCCCGCCATTTGCCCCATGCTGGCTGGGATTGGCTCCAGCAGGCCCCGTGACCCTGTGTTAGGATACAGCAGGTTAGATATTGGATGGATGTATATATATATATACAGTGGTGTGAAAAACTATTTGCCCCCTTCCTGATTTCTTATTCTTTTGCATGTTTGTCACACAAAATGTTTCTGATCATCAAACACATTTAACCATTAGTCAAATATAACACAAGTAAACACAAAATGCAGTTTTAAATGATGGTTTTATTATTTAGGGAGAAAAATCCAAACCCACATGGCCCTGTGTGAAAAAGTAATTGCCCCCTTGTTAAAAAATAACCTAACTGTGGTGTATCACACCTGAGTTCAATTTCCGTAGCCACCCCCAGGCCTGATTACTGCCACACTTGTTTCAATCAAGAAAACACTTAAATAGGAGCTGCCTGACACAGAGAAGTAGACCAAAAGCACCTCAAAAGCTAGACATCATGCCAAGATCCAAAGAAATTCAGGAACAAATGAGAACAGAAGTAATTGAGATCTATCAGTCTGGTAAAGGTTATAAAGCCATTTCTAAAGCTTTGGGACTCCAGCGAACCACAGTGAGAGCCATTATCCACAAATGGCAAAACATGGAACAGTGGTGAACCTTCCCAGGAGTGGCGGCCGACCAAAATTACCCTAAGAGCAGAGACGACTCATCCGAGAGGTCACAAAAGACCCCAGGACAATGTCTAAAGAACTGCAGGCCTCACTTGCCTCAATTAAGGTCAGTGTTCACGACTCGACCATAAGAAAGAGACTGGGAAAAAA
Source organism: Polypterus senegalus (assembly GCF_016835505.1). Classification (NCBI taxonomy): domain Eukaryota; kingdom Metazoa; phylum Chordata; class Cladistia; order Polypteriformes; family Polypteridae; genus Polypterus; species Polypterus senegalus. The sequence continues at coordinate 41,277,618 of NC_053159.1, forward strand.
CGGCCTGCATGGCAGATTTCCAAGACGCAAACCACTGTTAAGCAAAAAGAACATTAGGGCTCGTCTCAATTTTCCTAAGAAACATCTCAATGATTGCCAAGACTTTTGGGAAAATACCTTGTGGACTGATGAGACAAAAGTTGAACTATTTGGAAGGCAAATGTCCCGTTACATCTGGCGTAAAAGGAACACAGCATTTCAGAAAAAGAACATCATACCAACAATAAAATATGGTGGTGGTAGTGTGATGGTCTGGGGTTGTTTTGCTGCTTCAGGACCTGGAAGGCTTGCTGTGATAGATGGAACCATGAATTCTACTGTCTACCAAAAAATCCTGAAGGAGAATGTCCAGCCATCTGTTCGTCAACTCAAGCTGAAGCGATCTTGGGTGCTGCAACAGGACAATGACCCAAAACACACCAGCAAATCCACCTCTGAATGGCTGAAGAAAAACAAAATGAAGACTTTGGAGTGGCCTAGTCAAAGTCCTGACCTGAATCCAATTGAGATGCTATGACATGACCTTAAAAAGGCGGTTCATGCTAGAAAACCCTCAAATAAAGCTGAATTACAACAATTCTGCAAAGATGAGTGGGCCAAAATTCCTCCAGAGCTGTAAAAGACTCATTGCAAGTTATCGCAAACACTTGATTGCAGTTATTGCTGCTAAGGGTGGCCCAACCAGTTATTAGGTTCAGGGGGCAATTACTTTTTCACACAGGGCCATGTAGGTTTGGATTTTTTTCTCCCTAAATAATCAAAACCATCATTTAAAACTGCATTTTGTGTTTACTTGTGTTATATTTGACTAATGGTTAAATGTGTTTGATGATCAGAAACATTTTGTGTGACAAACATGCAAAAGAATAAGAAATCAGGAAGGGGCAAATAGTTTTCACACCACTGTATATATATATATATATATATATATATATATATATATATATATATATATATATATATATATACGGGAGTGTTGTGATCAATATTGATGGATGCATATATATATATATGTTGTGAAAGTAGACGCAGTGTAGCGCCCGACCCGGCACAGACTCACTCCAGGGGCACATGTAAAATGACAAGACAAGGCAATACACAGTCCCAAAAGCACTTAACTCAAATGATCACAACACTCCCGTTCAGCACCATCACTCCTCCCTGCCAACCGCGTTCTCTTTTTCCTGATTGTGGCCCTGAGTGGTGGTTTCCGGCCATTTTTATAGTCCACCCGGAAGTGCTCCAGGTGTTTGATCACCTGCTTCTGATTGTACTTCCGAGCAGGGCTGCATAGTTGTGCAGGCCTGGCTCAGGGACCCATGCAGCACCCCCTGGCGGCAACCCCAGATCCCAATAGGGCTGTGGAAAACTCCATCTCCCATGGAGCCTTGCAGGAAACTGAGGTATCATCCTCAGCCAGGGAGGCTGCCACCAAGCGTTCCCCAGGAGGTATTGAGCAGTCCATGATGTAGAAGGGGCATCCCGGCCGAGCATGGGACCTGGTTGCCCGCCACAATGTATATATATGAATATGTATATATATATACATATAATATACATTTGTGTCACATTCACCTCATAGGTACATTAGCCTGGTAAATATTATACTTAGCACATTTTGGGTGAATTTTTAATAATATTGTTTTTATTTGTTTAATTAACAATATAGACTATAATTTATGCTATGATTCTTAGCAACACAACATAAATCACAAAAAATATATACTCAGTTTTACACCTAGGATTTAATACTGATAATCTGTAGGTGAACCAAAGACAGCTTTGAAAATATCTGTCCATGTAGCCATGAAACCAAACTATATACGAGTATTTTTGGATGTGGAGACAATCCTTATGCATAGTTGTTATGTGGTATATATTTCCCAAAAAAATCTCTTTTAATGTGCCAGCTTGATTTAGAAACTATTAGAATCATTAAGCAAAACAAGGCTTGACACTTCAAATTAACTCCTCTCTATCAGATTTCCCTTATATCAATGTAATATTTTTTTTTATCTTTCAGTATAATGCATCTCAAGTCCTAAAGAACAAGTCTAACTGCTGCTGGCAGTGCTTGTAGCTGTAACTCAATTTGTAGGTCCTATATATTTTTAATGATAATTCTATATGAATGTGTTTGTTTTGTAATTTGTAGTCACCAATAACAATGATAATTGTCTGGTACATTAGCTTTGGATTGTAGTATCTGTCTCACGGGATTATGTTTACTTAGTGTGATATAGTTTATTTTAGGGATCTGATGTAAACAGGTTCCTTTAGTAATAAATGATACCATATACATATTTTATTTACACCATTACATAAGATGAATATTATTTATGGATTTTGAGGGACTACCAGTCTATCCTGGGCATGCGAACAATAGGTGGAAGCATCCACACAAAACCATTTTTTAAGCAACTTTTGTAAATATGTCTCCATCAAAGCTATCGATTAAGATTATTTCTAACTCAATGAAGCCTAAAAAACAAAAAAAATTTGCATGGGTCCCAGAATTATTAAAATGACCCTATTTTCATATGCATATAGCATGATAAAATCAGCTAATGAGAAAGAGAACAACCAGTATCAGCAGAGTGTTAAATAATATGATGCAAAATTGTTTTTTATTCATCCATGTGGATGGAGCATTCTTATCTTAATGTTACTGAAGATAAATATTCACACATTTTCTTGCTAGTCTAAATTTAAAATCAAATCTAAGAGATTCTGCATTGAAAAGATAACAGGTTACACCAGACTAGAATCTTAGTACACATTTGGTTTTAAACTAATTTTAATGCTAAAAAATAATTAAAAATATATTCCTTCTTTTTCTGAACTTATGTATTTCATCACAGGGACAGAGTAAACAACACCATATTTATAGAAGCGTCAGAGGTGGGGCTGTTACCATCTCTAGGCACATTCACACATGCTTTGAAGTTCATTCATAATGCATCAATTTAAAGTTGCCTATCGAGTTACAATCTTTGTAACATGGTTGGAAACTAGATGTGCCACATAAATCCCATAGAGTAATAGGGAGAACCTGTATACTACATACAGGCCAGGCTTTAAACTGAGGTTCCCGGAGCTGTGGGGTAGCAGTGCTAACCAATATGCCTCCTTTCATCCTTTACCTTTATAGTGAGTATCTATATAGCATCAGATACGAGGAGAGTTGTTAAATAACCTAACACTTACCGGCACATTTGGGATGTGGAAGAAAAACCCTCATGTACACAGGTAATGTGCTTTGAACCCAGGATTTTGACGCTGTGAGGGTAGGAACATAGTCCATTCTGCCACTGAGCTGACCCATTGTGCCACCTGTAATGCCAGAAAGAGTATAGTAATAAATCACATAATAGTTGCAGCAGTTATTTCAGACTATTCTCATGATGTGTATGAGGTGACCTAAATGTAGACAGACTTCAGTTCCTGCAGCTCATGTAATATTATCTCAATTACTTTTACACTTTCTCTAATGTGAAAATAAAATAATGGTAAAATATTCAATTTAGCAGACCATTAATAATTCATGCTGCCCAAAGTGCTGGTTAAAACCAGTTAATGCAGAATTGTTAATGTTGAAGCCTTCATTCATGGTGTAAATGAAAAACAATAAATATAAATGCAGTCTGTACTCCCCAAACTAAAAAGAGCAACAGCTGTATAAATTACAATAAACTATGCATCTATAGCATATTATGTTTATCTGTCAAAACTGCTTAAAAGATTGTGGTTCAGTTGTCATTCCGCTTTTAGACATTACTGCAATTCTCTGTCTATATTCTACTAAATATCATGTGAATATTGTAGTCTTTATATCTTTTTAGCATTTGTAGTTGGGTCATTTCATCTGTCATTATTCTTTTCTAAACAGTAAATTCAGTATGTTTCTGTCAAAATTAGCAACCAATTTGAAGTAGTAATATAATATATTTATCTAAATATTACTATTGTAGAAGATATTATATGAATATTACTATTTCCACAGTATTACTGTTTTGCAAGCATACATAAGAACAATACATTGTAGAAGTGTACAGTGTAGTAAGTGTTAGATTAATCAGTGTTGTATCCACAAAAGACAATATTGTCACTGATACATCTGATCCCCAATTGGAGATGATCTCATGCAACAGAAGTGCTGTTAATGATCTGTACAAATAGACTTGATCCCTCTGTGCTGTGGTAAATGCACTCACTTGGAGTGTTAGGATGCTGGTTTACCTCCAACTGTTGTATTATACACATGGTCAATCTGAATGAGGTAAGGCAAGTGCAAAAAAACTTTGCTTTGACCCTATCAAGCTTTGACACTAGCTAAAGCAACATCTGCAATCTTCCTTGAAGAGAAACCATTATAGAAATCAATCTGCCCAGGCGTGTTGAGACATCCTGTGGGGGTTGAACATTCCTTCCTTTAGCAATTAAATCCTTTGAGGAGTATCCATTAAGTTCAACAATCCCCAAAAAGGCCAATTAGCAGAAAGTCGATGACGGTTTCACAGATATGTTTCAGTGCAGGGAAAACAAAATTAAAAATTGGTAGAAAAAAAGAAGACTGAGAAAAATGAGATACTGAGGTTTTAATTTTTCTGAAACTGAATTGGCATAAAACAGCCCTTCCAGTTGAAAAATATACTCCTGCATTTCAAAAAGAATGTGTGCGTTAATCATTTTAAAATGCTGAAATAATGTGTAAAAAATATTTTAAAATGTGTGTATATTATTTAGTCACAATATTGAATACAGCTGTTTTTATTTTCATTTGTACACATCCAGTTTGGACTGTAGGTATCCACTCTATTTACTGTAATAAATATGAACATAGTCTGCATAAAATAGTAAAGATTGCATAGATAATCTTATAATTCTGCTCATATAGGAATAAAACAAATCTTCAAGAATTTCAAATGGAATGGTGCATTTATTGTATAAATAATATTGTGTTTTGTTAAAATGAAATACTTTGCCTTACTTTGTAATTTTTGGTCAAATGTATGAAAAAAATAAGATTGGGTATTTTCCAGTAAAAAAATGTTGTTGGGCTTCCTCTTGACACAATTAGGGGGCATCCTTGCTATTAAGTAAAAATGAAGTATTAGTAACATTTAGTGCTCTGGCAGCTGATGTACATCTCTTATGCATGCTGCTGTTGTATTTGAAGTCATTCTTTATGCAGAAGAACAATTGAAATAAAGAAATAGAAAGGCTGAAAGCTGACAGTTATAACAGCCCATCAGGCAATTAAATTCTCTAAACGTAAGAAAAAAGAGAAATGAATACTGAACCAGCTGGTTGGCAGGATTAAAAAGCACAAGAAAGGCAGGGGCTGGTTTGAGGTACAGGATCAAGATTTGTACTAATAATAATCTTACAGTGAAAATGTATATATACTATGCATGTACTGTATGTGTATATGTGGATGTATATATATTTATGTATGCATGTGTATATATATGTATGTATGTATGTATGTATTTATGTATATGTGTATATACTGTATATATATATATGTATGTATATATGTATTGTGACGGACAGCCGGGTCCCATGCCCGGCCGGGACGCCTCTGCTGCATACGTCTATTGGGAGCATTCATGGACATGGCAGTACCTCCCCTGGGGCGTTTGGGGGCAGTCTCCCTGGCCGTGGATCCCACCTCAATCTCCCCCGTGGCTCCATGGGACATGGAGTCCACCACAGCAGCCCGGTTGGGAGATGGGGTGGCCACTAGGGGGTGCTGCAAAGAACCAGCCACCACACTGGACGGTTTATCAGCCCCACCCGGAGGTGCAATTAAGACCAGCTGGTCAGGCACCTGGAACATTTCCGGGTGGGGTATAAAAGGGCCTGCCTCCCAGCAATCAGGGCCAGAATCGGGAGGAAGAGGATGAGGTTTCCTGGGAGGAGTGGTGGAGGAAGGAAAGTGTTGGTTTGTGTGGGTTTTTGTGCTTGGGACTGTGTTGGGCCGGTGGGACACGGGGAAGACGTGTGCCCACGGCTGAAGAGAAAAAAATAAAAAGTATTGAGTGTGAACACGTGCCTCTGCGTAGTCTGTGCCGGGTCGGGCGCTATAAAGCGCCTTTTTCACAGTATATATATGTATATATGGTCATTATTGTTATGTGTGTGGAGTAAGGTGAAATTATTATTTGTATGTACTAATCAACAAACTGTCAAGCCTTGAACATCAAAGTCGAGCCTTTAATCTGCTTGTATACTTGTCAGAAGAAAATCTTTCCTTATACAGTGTGTGTATATGTATATTTCCCCATTCATGGGATACACCTACATGCTGTACTTAACTTGTGGAAAAGTCAAAATGACAATTCAACAAGAGTTAAGGTACTCAGAACTGACAGACCATCACTGATTTCCTGAAGGACCTTGTGAATTGTTGAAAAGACATCTGAAATAAATGATTTAGGAGTCTGCATAGTGACAGAAGAAAGTTGAAACCACACATAGATATCTAAAACATTTGGACAATGGATTTTTTTTGTTATACTGTAGATTCAAATGTCTATTCCTACAGTTTTAAGTTTGAAATGATAGTGGAAAGTGTTATGTTTGATCTAAAGACATTTCCGCTTTCATAGGAGGAGCTAATTTGAAAATATAATACAATTACTATTCACTTTAGAATAATGTAAAATAAAATTGCCTAGGTGTAAATATCTGTGACAAGACCCAGACACCAGTGAATTCTACAGTACAATTCTGTGACCCAAAGACAATGACAAATGTTATGTATATCGTCTTTCCTAACGCTGTTCTACTAGGCCTTAACTCCTGACATGCTATGCCATGCCATGTATTTATTACCATTATACAAGAAACACATGCTCATTTTGGCAAGGTCATGTGCTTAACTTGACCAATTAATAACTATCCACTTTCTGGTATTGAGAAACATCTTGATCATGACATCCATGTTTTTAGAGTTATTGTCTTGTTGCATAAAGAAGCACTATTGAATAAGTTTATCTTTCTGTAAACATATTGCATTTAACTATCTTAATGCTGCCGACAATTGTAGCCTTATATGTTAATGCCACAGCACTAACTCTGTCACACACATAATGTGGTGTCCTTTGCATTATTGACAACTAGCAGAATACCCGTGCTTCGCAGCGGAGAAGTAGTGTGTTAAAGAAGGTACGAAAAAGAAAAGGAAAAATTTTAAAAATAACGTAACATGATTGTTAATGTAATTGTTTTGTCATTGATATGAGTGTTGTTCTCATATCTATCTATCTATCTATCTATCTATCTATCTATCTATCTATCTATCTATCTATCTATCTATCTATCTATCTATCTATCTATCTATATATATATATATATATATGTTGTTCTCATATCTATCTATATATATATATATATCTCTATCTATCTATCTATCTGTCTATATATATATATATATATAGCAAAATACCCGCACTTGGCAGCGGAGAAGTAGTGTGTTAAAGAAGGAAAGAGAAAGAAAAGGAAACATTTTGAAAATAACGTAACATGATTGTCAATGTAATTGTTTTGTCACTGTTATGAGTGTCGCTGTGATATATATATATATAGCAAAATAGCCGCGCTTCGCAGCGATGTCGTGTTAAAGAAGTTATGAAAAAGAAAAGGAAACATTTTAAAAATAATGTAACATGATTGTCAAAGTAATTGTTTAGTGTATTTGGTGGCAGCGTCACAAAGTTATTTTCGTCTAGCTGCATCAGAAAATGTACCATGACGTCTGACACGCCTCCTTTTTACTGTTTTCTCACAGCTTGGATTGCTGCTGTCATATACACACACACACACACACACACACACACACATACATACATACATACATACATACATACATACACACATACTGTATATATATATATATATACATACCTATCTACATCATATATACACACACATACATAAATACACACACACAAATGATATATATGTGTGTATGTATGTATGTGTGTGTGTGTGTGTGTGTGTGTGTGTATATATATATATATATAATCTAGATAGGGGGGTGTGTGTGTGTGTGTATATATATATATATATACATACATATATATATACACATACATATACTTGTGTGTATGTTTGTATGTGTCTATATGTGTGTGTATAGCTTTGGTCACTGAGTGCAAGGGAAAAATAATAAAATATAGTCTATAAGTTATTAAACAGTAAAACATTAACGTTTTAAGAAGTACAGGTACATTGAGCACTACTGGAGTGGTTGGGTAAACTACATTTTAAAGACTGTGTAACACAACAGGTAAGTAACTAACACCAGCTAAAATGTTTATGGATCATCTCTCGGTAGTTGATCCCTTTTGAAAGGCGCTACACGACGGCTGTGGTATAGAAATTACATTTTCTATGTGAACGTTCAAATTTGTGCCTCTGGTAATGTGCCTTACCGGCAATTAAAGAAAATTATTTTTGTGTCCTTTGCAATGTTAAGAGAGAAAGGCTTTGGTTTGGGATAAAAGGAAAAAAGGTGTAAAGAAAGGAAAGTTGCCTTTTTCTTTTATATAGTATAGAGAGATGTGTTCGCTGACGTTATGATCGCCTTTTGGGGACAGTCGCGGTGGGTCTTGTGTAGACTGGTGAGACGTCCCGCCATTAATCGGCTGTGATGGCACTGTCAGTCCTGCACTCGTGTGCGTGTCTTCATAATTCGAGGTGAGGACCTGATAATCGTTTACGTGCAAAAGAAAGTGTGAATCACCTTAATATTATTTTGCCGTGGTGTAGAAAAGGGGTCCCGTGTTTGCACTTGTCTGGGCTATAGCGCAGGGGAGGATGAAAAAATTAAAAGTGCTCACTTTGACTTAAGGCAGAAGCGCAGTCAGCGCCTCAGAGGCCGGCACAGCTATGCGCGTGCTGGCTGCTCGACTTTGCTGGGCAGGAGACCCCTTTTGTACACACGTTCATGATATCAAAAGTCTCAGCGCTCTTTGGAGGTAATTCATATCTATACTAATAAAAGGCAAAGCCCTCACTCACTCACTCACTCACTCACTCACTCACTCACTCACTCACTCACTCACTCATTCACTCACTCACTCACTCACTCACTCACTTATCACTAATTCTCCAACTTCCCGTGTAGGTAGAAGGCTGAAATTTGGCAGGCTCATTCCTTACAGCTTACTTACAAAAGTTGGGCAGGTTTCATTTTGAAATTCTACGCCTAATGGTCATAACTGGAAGGTATTTTTCTCCATTAACTGTAATGGAGTTGAGCTGGAATGACGTAGGGGGGAGTTTCGTGTGACATCATCACGCCTCTCACGTAATCACGTGAACTGACTGTCAACGCAGTGCGTAGAAAACCAGGAAGACCTCCAAAAAGCGCTTAAGAAAACATGCATTATATAATTGAGGCAGCGAAACAATAAGAAGCGAGCGAGTGACATATACTACCATATTCATGAGTGCTGCTACCTCGGAAAGAAAGCAAGGTGTAAACCTAAACTTTAAATTAAGTTCATAGACAGGCTACCGCTGGCGTTTCACATGCCCACAGGTAATGCGGGATACAAGTTTAATGAGAGGACGCAGGATATAAACAAGAGTTTTGATCACTTTATAAGTTAAAATTGTAGGTGAAGGGGTGTGCTTATGCAAATTCCGAGAGACTGTGTTTGTGGGGGATTGACAGTTAAGGCGGGTGGGGAGTCACGTCATCATCTCCCCTCCCATTCATCTCATTTGGCTCTGAGCTGAGCTCTGCAGCTAACGCCGTCTTCCTTCGTCAGACTGCCACCAAATACTCACAGAAAAATCCACAAGTTAATACACACGCTGTCTCTATAGAGTTTCTCCACACTGAATCCTCCAGGAACTACTTACAAAAGGTTACATTGACAATCGTGTTACGTTATTTTTAAAATCTTTCCTTTTCTTAGCACAAGCACAGCTGAGAAACTTCGATGCATGTGCTCCATAACGCGTTAAAAAATAATGCATTTAATCACACTTTGCATTACAAGCAAAGGGGAGCTTTTGTCAATGCATGATTTCCTGGTACACCGATTACTTTGATCAGCGCATCCCAATTCATTTTACCCTCGCACCACCTTAGTTTGAGAAGAAGTATGAAAAAATAGGTTAACACAGAAAAACAGATCACCAATTCAAGCTTTATGAATAATCGATTCGCCATCAATAATTGTTTTGGTAAAGCCATCCTCCTTCCATTTTATAATTTTTCCACCACTAGCCGTGATTAAATGAACAGTAAATAAAGTAAGAGCAAAGCGAGGGTGACTTATTTAGGCAGGCATATATATGACAGCAACACTCATGACAATGTCAATCATGTTACGTTGTTATTAAAATGTTTCCTTTTCTTTTTCATTACTTCTTTAACACACTACTTCTCCGCTGCGAGGGGCGGGTATTTTGATATATATATATTGTAAAGGACCGAGAGAGACAGTAGCAAGGGTTGGGGTTTTTCCGGCCCCGTATATTGTACAGATAAACAAAAAACAGGTCAAAATCATAAACTAAACAGTTCATAATGCGCGACGCCGACTCCTGGCGTCGCGGCCATTTTATTGGGGAGGAGCGGAAGTGGAGGAATGTCGGGAAGGACCGCAAGGGAGGATGGGAAGGATGACGTCAGGGCAAGATGGCGGAGGAAGGGCGGAAGTATCGCACTGCGGTCATCCATGCCTATGGTGCAGGACGGTCTTTTTCCTATGAGGAAGCAGAGGGAGAAAGTTAATACCCCACCATTCCCTGGCGAGTGGTTTCCCAGGTGCTGTCGAATCAATCCGCGCCTCCTACTCGCGGCGCGTGATAATATATATATATATATATATATATATATATAATATATGAATGACCTCCAAAGAGCGCTGAGACTTTTGATATCATGAACGTGTCTGCAAAAACTGTGGTCTCCTGCCCAGCAAAAGTCAAGCAGCCAGTGCGCGTGTATAGCTGTGCCGGCCTTTGAGACGCTGACTGCGCTTCTGCCTTAAGTCAAAGTGAGCACTTTTAATTTTTTTCATCCTCCCCCTGCTATAGCCCAGACAAGTGCAAACACTGGACCCCTTTTCTACACCACGGCAAAATAATATTAAGGCGATTCACACTTTCTTTTGCACGTATACGATTATGAGGTTCTCACCCGGATTATTAAGACACGCACACGAGTAGAGAACTGACAGTGCCATCACAGCCGATTAATGGCGAGGACGTCTCACCAGTCTACACAAGACCCACCCGACTGTCCTCAAAAGGCGATCATAACGTCAGCGAACACATCTCTATACTATATAAAAGAAAAAGGCAACTTTCCTTTATTTACACCTTTTTTCCTTTTATCCCAAACCAAAGCCTTTCTCGCTTAACACTGCAGAGGACACAAAACTAATTTTCTTTAAATGCCGGTAAGGCACATTACCAGAGGCACAAATTTGAACGTTCACATAGAAAATGTAATTTCTATACCACAGCCGTCGTGTAGCCTTTCAAAAGGAATCTACTACCGAGAGATGATCCATATATATTTTAGCTGCTGTTAGTTACTTACCTGTTGTGTTACACAGTCTTTAAAATGTAGTTTACCCCAACCACTCCAGTAGTGCTCAATGTACCTGTACTTTTAAAACGTTAATGTTTTACTGTTTAATAACTTATAGACTATATTTTATTATTTCTCCCTTGCACTCAGTGACCAAAGCTATACACACACATATATAAAAGCTATACACACAAGTATATGTATGTGTATATATATGTATGCATGTGTATATATATATATATATATATATATACACACACACCCCTATCTACATTATATATATATATATATATATATATATAAATATATATATATATATACACACACACACACACACACATACATACATACGTACGTACGTACGTACGTACTGTACGTACATACATACATACATACATACATACATACATACATACATACATACATACACACATATATAATTTGTGTGTGTGTATATATGATGTAGATAGGTATGTATATATATATATATGTGTATATGTAGATATGTATATAGATATGTAGATATGAAGATATGTATGTGTATATATGTGTATATATATATATATACAGTATATATATGTATGTGTGTGTGTGTGTGTATATATATATATGACAGCAGCAATCCAAGCTGTGAGAAAACAGTTAAAAGGAGGCATGTCAGACGTCGTGGTACATTTTCTGATGCAGCTAGACGAAAATAACTTTGTGACGCTGCCGCCAAATACACAAAACAATTACTTTGACAATCATGTTACATTATTTTTAAAATGTTTCCTTTTCTTTTTCATAACTTCTTTAACACACTACTTCTCGCTGCTGCTGGTATTCTGCTAGTATATATATATATATACCTGCGCTTGGCAGCGGAGAAGTAGAATGGGAGGGGATATGATGACGTGACTCCCCCACCCGCCTTAACTGTCAATCCCCCACAAACACAGTCTCGGAATTTGCATAAGCACACCCCTTCACCTACAATTTTAACTTAGTTACAAAGTGATCAAAACTCTCGTTTATATCCTGCGTCCTCTCATTAAACTTGTATCCCGCATTACCTGTGAGCATGTGAAACGCCAGCGATAGCCTGTCTATGAACTTAATATAAAGTTTAGGTTTACACCTTGCTTTCTTTCCGAGGTAGCATCACTCATGAATATGGTAGTATATGTCACTCGCTCACTTCTTATTGTTTCGCTGCCTTCTCAATTATATAATGCATGTTTTCTTAAGTGCTTTTTGGAGGTCTTCCTGGTTTTCTACGCACTGCGTTGACAGTCAGTTCACGTGATTATGTGGGAGGCGTGATGATGTCACACGAAACTCCGTCCCCCCACGTCATTCCAGCTCCACTCCATTACAGTTAATGGAGAAAAATACCTTCCAGTTATGACCATTAGGCGTAGAATTTTGAAATGAAACCTGCCCAACTTTTGTAAGTAAGCTGTAAGGAATGAGCCTGCCAAATTTCAGACTTCTACCTACACGGGAAGTTGGAGAATTAGTGATGAGTCAGTGAGTGAGTGAGTGAGTGAGTGAGTGAGGGCTTTGCCTTTTATTAGTATAGATATATATATATATAGATATATATATATATATATATATAGATAGATAGATAGATATGAGAACAACACTCATATCAATGACAAAACAATTACATTAATTATCATGTTACGTTATTTTAAAATTTTTCCTTTTCTTTTTCGTACCTTCTTTAACACACTACTTCTCCGCTGCGAAGCGCGGGTATTCTGCTAGTATTATATATATAGCAAAATACCCGCGCCTCGCAGCGGAGAAGTAGTGTGTTAAAGAAGTAATGAAAAAGAAAAGGAAACCTTTTAATAATAACGTAACATGATTGACATTGTCATGAGGGTTGCTGTCATATATATTCCTGCCTAAATAAGTCACCCTCGCTTCGCTCTTACTTTTTTACCGTTCATTTAATCATGGCTAGTGGCGGAAAACTTATAAAATGGAAGGAGGATGGCTTTACCAAAACAATTATTGATGGCGAATCGATTATTCATAAAGCTTGAATTGGTGATCTGTTTTTCTGTGTTAACCTCATATTTTTTCATACTTCTTCTCAAACTAAGGTGGTGCGAGGGTAAAATGAATCGGGATGCGCTGATCAATGTAATCGGTGTACCAGGAAATCATGCATTGACAAAAGCTCCCCTTGCTTGTAATGCAAAGTGTGATTAAATGCATTATTTTTTAACGCATTATGGAGCACATGCATCGAAGCTTCTCAGCTGTGCTTGTGCTAAGAAAAGGAAAGATTTTAAAAATAACGTAACACGATTGTCAATGTAACCTTTTGTAAGTAGTGCCTGCAGGATTCAGTGTGGAGAAACTGTGACAGCGTGTGTATTAACTTGTGGATTTTTCTGTGAGTATTTGGTGGCAGGCTGACGAAGTTGCTTCGGAAGACGCCGTTAGCCGCGGAGCTCAGCTCAGAGCGAAATTATGTAAATGGGAGGGGTGATGATGACGTGACTCCCCCACCCGCCTTAACTGTCAATCCCCCACAAACACAGTCTCTCGGAATTTGCATAAGCACACCCCTTCACCTACAATTTTAACTTAGTTACAAAGTGATCAAAACTCGTTTATATCCTCGTCCTCTCATTAAACTTGTATCCCGCATTCCCGTGGGCATGTGAAACGCCAGCGTAGCCTGTCTATGAACTTAATTTAAAGTTTAGGTTTACACCTTGCTTTCTTTCCGAGGTAGCAGCACTCATGAATATGGTAGTATATGTCACTCGCTTGCTTCTTATTGTTTCACTGCCTTCTCAATTATATAATGCATGTTTTCTTAAGCGCTTTTTGGAGGTCTTCCTGGTTTTCTACGCATTACTGCATTGACAGTCAGTTCACGTGATTACGCGGAGAGGCGTGATGATGTCACACGAAACTCCGCCCCCCACGTCATTCCAGCTCAACTCCATTACAGTTAATGGAGAAAAATACCTTCCAGTTATGACCATTAGGCGTAGAATTTCGAAATGAAACCTGCCCAACTTTTGTAAGTAAGCTGTAAGGAATGAGCCTGCCAAATTTCAGCCTTCTACCTACACGGGAAGTTGGAAAATTAGTGATGAGTCAGTGAGTGAGTGAGTGAGTGAGTGAGTGAGGGCTTTGCCTTTTATTAGTATAGATTTAATTTATTCTGCATGTTTTCAGTTTAAATTGTTTCTTCGTTGCTTAAAATTTGTTTCATCAATGTATAGAATTTTGTTCCAAATTCTTCCCGGCTCATTTAGGAACATTTTCATCAAACTCTAACCATGACATTCTGTTTTTGGGGTTTATTAGAGGCTTTTATGTTGTAGCATTCTACACCATCTAAGGTGTCTAGCTGTAGTCTTCTTTTATGTTTTTTTTTTTAAACATCTCCACCCAGACCCTACAGTATGTTCATGTTACCAATCCTTCATTTCTTTTTAACAATGTACAAAACATTTGATTTTGTCACAGTAAATGTTTTTGCTATTTCCCTATTCTCCCTTTTTAATTTCCTCTGTCTCAAAATGTTGCCAGCTTTTTCCAATTGATATTCATTGGTTGTCAGATTTTTAGACAACAGCAACAGACTTGCAAATGCATATGCAAATGTAGAAATATAATGTGATTTAATTTATTTTTAAATATCATACTTTCCTTGAAAAAATCTAATCATTTTCAAATGTAATTCAGGAAAGGTTTAACAAAGGATTACATAACATAATGCAACATTATGAAACTCATTTCATCCGGTTCAGGGTTTAAGGGACTGTAGCCCACCCTGACAACACTGGGCGCAACAAGGTAGGAAACATACATGGACAGGGTACCAGTTCATTAACATTTATGTACTAATGCATACTCACACTCACACTAGAGCCAAATTGGAATCACTGATTAACCCTAAGGTGCAAGTCTTTCATAGGATGGGACTAGAACTGAAGTACCCAGAGGAAAACCCTTACAGAGTTACATACATAAAGTATGCATATTTTTAATATTGTATAGAATCATGAAAAAAACACACCATCTGAATAAATAATGAAAATCTAGTTCTGCCAAGTGTTACCAATTTCTAATGTTAGTTTAGCATTTTCCTTTGTTTTTTTTTTTAATTACTAGGGAGCTTTGCCCCTGCTCACTTCTCTTGCCCACCCCCGGGTTTGGTTTACCGGATATACAATTTAAAGAGATTGTTATTTTCATGGGAATTGTTACATATACATTATTGTCACTGTTACTTTAAAGTTTTAGTAAAAACAATATTTGGAATTAACTTTTCTTCAAGATCGCATTGAATTTTGATTCCGTGTTTGAACTTACATCATTACAACACAACGTATGACTGTCTGTGAGTGAATATCGTTTCTTTCTCCCTAATAAATAAAACGACTTTTTCGAATGTTTGTCCATGCTTTCTTTTTCGCTTTGTCATTGACGTGTCATCAAGAACATATAAAATTATTGTCCTGATAAAATTTATGAGCTGAGAGCGTAGGAAGTGTGTCTGCCAAAAGCATTTACACGACTAAGAGCTGAGAGCACAGGAACTGTGTCTGACAAAAGCATTCACACAACTGAGGTTAGATGACTGTGGTCTTGTTTGAAAATAGTTGTAAGCATGGCGTGACATAAAAGAATCTCATGTTAAAAGTCTCTGTCTCACGGGATTTCATACCACGCCAACATTTTGGAATCTTTTCATTCTTGTTGGCAACACAAATTAGATGATCTACAAGTCTCCAACTTAAAGTTTAAATCTGAACAATATATTCAATCTCTTTTCACTGTTCCATTATTTCACAGTGTAATAATGTCCGTTTGCTCGATCTTTACTATCGTTTTTTTGAGACTTTCGAATTCTCATTATCTCTAACCTGCTCTGCATATGTCCCGTGCCAATATTTTTGTGTTCTCTACGACGTTCTACTTTGTCATTTACTCTGTGTCCTTTATTGGTTTACTGGCGTGGTTAAATTTCTTTTCTCTCTTGCTTCCGAGAAAATCACGTATCATCTCTTTCCAAATTCCAAGATTTTTTTTATAATAGAGAGACGAGTAACTCAATATGCAGAAGTGAAGTACTGTATGAAAAACTCAGCTGCCTTTACAGTTTCCATATCATTTAGTAATTTATTCTGAACCAGGCGCTGCTGTTTAAGAGTACTTTATTATCTGATGATCTGAAAGTGCAACTACCTCAACATAAAGGGTATATATGGCATTCTGGCTCGAAACATTTAGGTTTAAGGTGACACTGCAAAAAGGACAAATCCAATCTTCAGTGACCACAGAATACAAATTGTGGTTGGTCATCAGTCAGGCATAGGTTTTAAGACCACTTTCAATCAATTTGAAGTCTATCATTCTATAAAGATTATTTGCAAAAGAGGAACACAATAAAATGGTGCACTGAATGGCCAAACTATTCGAACTGCCACAGCTGCTTTATCTTTGTTAGAAGACATGACAAATGGAAGAATTAGAAGAGAGTGCATATTTAGACATCATACTGATTTCTTGTCCTATGATGTTGAGTGGCTTTTATGCTGATTTAGATTTACAAAAGCTATTCCTTTGCAGCTATGTGCTGAACTGGGGCTGGCTTTACAAAGACAGACTTTGAGGAATTGTGCTCCACCTGCTGCCTTGCAAGTTCTGTCCACCCTTGGGTTTTTAGCGAAAGGAGCTATTCAATGTGAACTGACTGACTAACTGAGTATTTCCCAGTCATTACTGAGTCTTGTGATGTCAGTTGTATGGGATGGTATTATCCGCTTCTCATCCAGTTATATAAGATTTCCTTACCCTGTGGTTGAACAAGCAAACATTACAGCCCAATTCACAGCAACATCTGTTTTACCCTATGTTATTGAATCGGTCGACTGCACGCAAATTGCTATAAAGGCACCTTCAGAATGAATTTGCTTATGTAAGTAGAAAGCCTTTCCACTCTATTAATGTGCTGCTCTGTAGTCCATATAAAGTGTGTCACATTCTGCAAGAATGTAGTTCGCTGTATAATGTGGCACACAAAATCTGCTATCTGCTTGTGTTGTCTTATTAAACATGCAAATTATTTACACTTTTTTTTTATTTTGGACACTGTGAGACTTTCTGAACTTAAACTTTTGAGTGCTTCTGCCATGCTGTGCCACTCCATCAATTTCTATATGTTGCTTATACCACTGCTTAAGCCACCAAATAGTACATTTTTGTTTGCCTCCAGTTCACTGAGCAGAAACTCCATTTCACATTCACCAAAATTCTTTTTTACACATGCTTTTGCCATTGTCTTTTAACAAAACACTGAATGTAAGAGGCTATTTATATTGATTTCCATATTCAAATAGGTGGAATTCTGGGAGGAGTCAGGGTGAAGCTGTAGGCACGTGCATGTGCATTATAGTTCACGTTGATTGGGATTTATAGGGGGAAAGTTTGTAGAACTTTGCTTACACAGTTTTATGAATCTGAATTGTTTTGTGCATACGCATATTTCTCATTTTGTCTGTATGCCATGTTTTAGTGTGAATTCTACTCAAGGTGTTATACATGAGGCCCCTGGACCTTTTGCAACCAATAAGTCCATAATACTCCTTTTATTCCACAGTATTGCTGAGGATATGTTAAGTCTGTCAGCTTAATTCTGGCTAAAAGTGTCTTATTCAACACTACAGTGATCCTAAGCATGCCAGCAAATCTGTAACTGAACAGCTGAAAAAGAAATAAATCAAAGTTCAGAATTGGCTATTCAACCACTTTGAACACTGTAAGGCAGATATATGTAAATAAATGCACTGAAACATCAATGAAATGAAGCAGGTGTTGTACAAGACTAATGAACTTGTATGGAGTATTGCAGTTATTTGCAGCTGTAAAACATGTACAGTGATGGAGTGTACTTAGATTTTCACATATGGCTTTGGCATTTTGTCTTATTTTTTTGTTAAATGCAAAAATGACAAAATAAAATCTATTATTTGTTATCTGTCAAAAAAGGCTTAATTTAGTTATTTCCTGATATTATAAAATTATAGAATTGAAAGTAGGTGTTTTTTAATCATTCACGCAAATATATATGGTCAGGTCCATTAGTATTTGGACATTGACACAATTTTCAGAATTTTGGTTTTGTACACCACCAGTATGTATTTGAAATAATGCAATTATTATGTGATTGAAGTGTAGACTTTCAGCTTTAATTGAAGAGATTTACCAAAAATATCGTATAAGTCATTTAGAAAAAAAGCCAGCATACCAAAATAATGAAAATACTCCCAGCCTTGAAGAACTACAAACCACTAATAAAGGTGAAGAACCACAGACTGACAGTACATGATCATGTTGTGTCTTGCACAATCAAAAAAAAAACAACCTCAGAAAGAAAAAGAGTGTACAATGGAGCACACTGAAGCATCACACTTCATTATTGATTTATTTTTTGAACATATGATGAGTTGTAATTGTTGATGATATAGTAATAAAACAACTAAACACAGTGTTTTTGAGTGAGCAAATTCCATGTAGAACCAGGCACTGTGAGGCAGGAATGACAGCCCACTCCGCCCATGTTGAAACATTTGTATTGAAGTTACTGAATTTCAGCCTGATTAAAGTTAAATAAATTGCCATTGCTAAACTGGCCCTGTAGTATTGGGGGGTTTATGTGTTTGCTCTATGATGAACTGGTGCCTTGTCCTGGTGTTGTTCGTGCATCTGTACTTGGTAGAATAGTTTCCAGCTGGACCAAGCCTGGTCTGGATCAAGCTGGTTAGGAAGATGGATGAATGGATGGATGTATGCAGGGCTTAATGTGGGGCAGTGCACAATGATACACCGTACCAGCTTTCTCGTGTTCAAGCACTGGATGTATGCCTATAATGTTTGTTCAGTTCTTGTCACAGCATTGCCTGCAATGCAAGCTCACTATTCTAACCCCCTAAAGCACATGCATGCTTTATCAATCCAGTCGATCAGGCAGTATCTTCCCTTTATCGAAACAATACATGCAATCATAAGAGTGACTTTTTCCATTATTATTGTCTGTCTACAGAGCACAGAGAGCAAGGGTACTGTAGAGTAAGACAAACTGAGGAGCTGGCAAAGACATGAGGCTCACAGCTGGGCTCCTTTTTTAAATGGCTGCATCTCACAATAATGTTTTTTTCCATTATAAAATATTATGGATACACTGTTTTGCAATATGTGTGTAGTCACAAGATGCGAATCAATACTCGATAACCTGGATGCATTTGGTAAGTTTTGAGGCTTTACTATCATGAATGGACATAGGGTTGCATAGAATCTTGTTGTAAACTGCAAAAACAGATAAAGTATATTTAAAATGTATATAAAATGCATAAGTTTAGAACAGTTTTATGTGGCTAATTAATATATATCATGGTTGTGAATAAATAATTTAACCTTGAAAAATACTGAACTTATCCTTTAATATGTTCTTCCCATTCTATATTCATTCCTAGAAGCTTAAATAAGTTTCTCATGTTGGGGCCTATCCTATGCCAATGGCAGATAAGCTTATTTAATACGTAGAGATGCCAAATTTGTATGTACTAAATCTTGGTATAACATAAGGATACTGGCAAACACCAAGAGTAAGCAAAGCAAAGAACAGCATTTAGAAGGCCAATATTTGTTTTCAAAAATCATTTTAGAGTTCACTGTAAATGTAAATATTAAATAGAAAGTTATCTCAGTCTATTCATGTTTGTCAGTTTATTGAAATGGAAAGGAATTTGCAAAAATATATTTAATAGACTAATATCATAAAGACTATCCTAGTCCATAAAGTCTAATTTTTGAAAAGGACAAAAAAATCAACATTTGGACTGAGTGTGGCTATTCAAAACAAATTAACTGACAGTTACCTGTTTCTTCAGGCATACCCTCATTTGAACGTACATGGACTGAACTGTGCAGGAGTGGGAAAGAGTTCAAGATAATGTTTATTCAGTCGTGGTATTACCTGCCGGAGTAAGAATCCTCATTATACACCTCATTATTTTAAAGCACTAATTGCATGTATTGACCAAACTTTGTGAAGTGGAAATCCAACAGATGAAATAAGGCTACTTAAGTAAGAACATTGCCACAAGAAGGATAATATTACATTAGGCTAGATCTCTGATGGTGCAATAAAACTGTGTTAAAGGATGTATGAATGTATTGCATTAGTTTATTAAGAGAAAAATAAAAGATTTTATTTGGAAAATGCATATCAACTACAAAGAAATGTATATAACATAGTATATCCATCCATCTTCCAACCCGCTGAATCCGAACACAGGGTTAAGGGGTCAGCTGGAACCAATCCCAGCAAACACAGGGCACAAGGCAGGGTGCCAACCCACCACAGGACACACACAAACTGACATGGGGAGAACATGCAAACTCCACGCAGGGAGGACCCAGGAAGCAAACCCAGGTCTCCTAACTGCAAGATAGCAGCGCTACCACTGCGCCACCGTGCCACCCTAACATAGTATATTTAAGTATATATACAAATTAAACTCAATAAATAGGAGAAATTGAGAAAACTAGCAGACCTTAGTTCCTCTTGCCCCTGGTGGGACATTGGGCAGCAAGAGTTGACCATTGAGCTGTGTCAGTGGCAAGCTGAGTTGCTTCTTCCCAAGTTATGCTACAAGCTTAGAGGTCTTGTTATAATGTTGCTCTCCAAGTCTTCCTGTGCTGTCCCCTCCACTGCTGTCCTTCGATGGGCTTCCACTACATTGCAAAGCGGGCTGAATAGGTTTGGCCCAGTGTCTCTTGCTGTTTCTATAGCACTGTTTTTATCCCTCCTTACTTTATCTGGGCTTGAGACCAGCAAGGGTAAAGTTACCGCAAGAGGAGTTTTTAAAAAAACATACCAGAGTGTAAAAGAAATATGCATGTCCAAAACATTGAAATGCGTGATTCCTTAATTAAAATTGACCATGCAATAATTATAAACTCTTTGTACATGAGGTCCTAGTAGCAATAGTATTTTCATGTGTACAGATTTCAGTACAAATTCTTACTTGCACACATGACTATAATTCAACATGTGGCACTCTTTGGTGTCATGATAAACATATCATTTGATTGCATGACATGTACAGAACATAAGACTACAAAATAGTGATGACTTCCATGCATACATATGTACAACATATGTCTACCCACTCATTTTATAAACCAACCACGCATAGGACACCTGACTTTATACAGAATATAAACAGGAAACTAGAATTAAAAATCAGCACTTTTGTGCAGACTGGCCCTCCACAATTGGTGAGACACCATCCTTGAACCCTCTTCAGTACATGATCACCAAATGCTGCCTATCAATTTTTAAGTAAAGTAGTATAGTACACTCATTGACATCAAAGCACAGGCTGTACATAATGTGCACTGTCCTACAGACTCTAATATTCATGTAGCTCCTTGGTCCTCCTGCCTTACACCAACTATGATCAGTTGTGCTGTTCTGAACTTTATCAAACCTTGGAAAAAAATTCAATGCTTAAAGGTAAAATGCATGTACATATTTAAGTTTTAGTCCTTACTAAGCTTCTACTCATTGCTGGCTAACTAATGGTAACCCCATTTCCAAGGCTGGTGCTAGACCTAGGCCAAGCTTATTAATGTGCCAACCAACTGTTCTGTAGCTAACCCTTGGGGCTGGAGTATATGTTATGATAATAGCCCTTTGCAAATACCTAATTTCACATTAATGTTTGAAAGTTGATGTCATTGTAAATAAAGCCTGAAGCATTCAAGGTCATTGGTTAAGTTAAACTAGTGGATAAGAAAATCTAAGAGAGGTCTTTTCTTTATTGCTTCTTTATTAAACTTTTATTTCTTCCAAATCTATGTGTTACAGAAGAAGTTATATTAAATAACAATCAAACATATGTTTCAGTAAAGCAAAACTACAAGATTTTAAAAGGTCAAGATCACATGTTAAACCATGCTAAAAACCCTGTCACACCCTCATCCCAAACAGAGAACTAATTAGCAATAAAAAAGCTCCACTGTGTTATAACACCTCTTATTAATTAAAAATCATAAGAGTTTACCAGAAACACAAGAGCTCAGCAAACTTAAATATTCATGAAATATTGACAAATTCTGGAGACGTTCTACACAGCTCCACAAAAGAAAAAAATGATTTTTTTCTAGTTGCAGGTAATATAAAATATAACTTTCTCATTGAGTTATAGAGGGTGAATTTGGAATTTTCCACTTCACACTAGAATTACCAGAGCCTACAAGAAAACTCGTAAATCCGGCCCACCTTAAATCCGTTCACACCTCTCCGTCAGCATCTTTATCCTGTAAATGTGCTGATTAAGACAAGCAGCAAGCAGCTAGCTATTTCATCCCCCCATCGTCACAGAATGTTCACTAAGTTCTCCCAGCTCGTGCCTTGTTTGATTATCTGGGAGTGAGTGAACTGCTGGAGTTTTACAGTGGAAAAAATAGATCGTTATTTGGAACACATGCATTTCATGTGTGTTCCATTTCTACAGTAATCTATGTAAACACATTGTTAAAACAGAAACTTTTTCATATTTTGGTAATAAATGTTACAAAATGTAGGCATAAACTATACTATAGAATGTGTGAAGCCTGAAGTCTAAAGATCAAATAAACACTTTCACAAAAGATTCAAGAACGATACAACAGCTTCTGTGGCGTAGAGGTAAGATTTGCTGACTTGTAACCAAGGGGCCACCGGTTTGATCCCAAATGCCTCCTGTATTTGCTGTTTTCAGTAGTGAGCTACTCTTATCTATACTAATAAAAGGCAAAGCCCTCACTCACTCACTCACTCACTCACTCACTCATCACTAATTCTCCAACTTGCCGTGTAGGTAGAAGGCTGAAATTTGGCAGGCTTATTCCTTACAGCTTACTTACAAAAGTTGGGCAGGTTTCATTTTGAAATTCTACGCATAAGGGTCATAACTGGAAGCTATTTTTCCCCATATAATGTAATGGAGTCTTGAGTTGGAGATGGCCGGGGGGAGTTTCGTGTGATATCATCACGCCTCCTACGTAAGTACGTAGAGAACAAGGAAGAACTCCAAGCACAAAACGCCATTTCACAATTGAGAAGGCAGAAAAACATTATGAAGCAAATGATGCATATGCGGAAACAAAGCATGGCGTGAACCGTAAGTTTATATTAAATTAAGTTCATAGACAGGCTGCCACTAGCGTTTGTAATTTAGTGCCTGCCCATATAAGGCCGTCCATCAGCGGCAATCCAATACAAACACTGCCGGTAAATGTTCACGGGTGAAGGACTGTGCTTATGCAGAGGAAGATGAGATGGTCAGGGTGGTGTTTGGCACAAACTCATTGAAACTGCGAGAGAAACTTTTAAGTGCGGGTCTTAGCTGACATTACACGAGATGGCACCAGTACAGCTGGGAACCTTCGATGCAAGAACACCAAGCGGCTCACGTGAACTGACGCAGTGCACAGACAAAAAGCAACAGTTCCAAAGAGTGCTGAACAAAAACCGAATTACACAATTGAGAAGGCAGCAAAAAAATATGAAGCGTCTTATACATACAATCATATTCATAAGTGCAGCTACTGCGGAAACAAAGCACACGGTGGAAAAAGTGAATGTCCTGCTAAAGGAAGACAGTGTAAAAAAAACCGTGCATGCAGTTTGTCACATCACAGATAAAAAGGAAGACGAGCTGTTTATTGATGCAGTAAGGAACTAATCGATGAATGAAACCTCTTATCTTTACAACGATTGACAAACACAGAATGTAACTTGAACACATCCTACAAATACGAGCCTGATTGAAAGAAATAATGATAATCAAATCCTTGATGACAGCAACATTCAATAACACTCACAAAACAATTACTGTATATTGACAATCATGTTACGTTATTTTTAAAATGTTCCCTTTTCTTTTTCATAACTTCTACTTCTCCACTGCGATGCACGGGTATGTATATATAAATGTATATATATACCCCGATCTACAATACATACTTCAGCATAGACAAGCCACACGCTGTGGCGAAATGTAGAGTCTTAAGCCTCTAACGCCGACATTGAGGTTCGATTCCCGAGAGGGGGTGTACTGACTATGTACGCGCGCTACCTGATTCATTTTACCTTCGCATCTCCTTGGTTTGGGACGTATGAAAAAATATTAGGTTAACTCAGAATCATGTTACGTTATTTTTAAAATTTTCCCTTTCTTAGCACAAGCACAGCTGAGAAGCTTCGATGCATGTACTCCATAACGCGTTAAAAATAACACATTTAATCACACTTTCAATTCCAAGCAAACGGGAACTTTTGTCAATGCATGATTTCCTGGTACATCCATTACACTGATGCACACATCACAGCTACAAAAATGTTAGAGTCGGAATAAAGCGCGTTCCTACGACTGATCATTTCGACTACCAGCGAAGCCTTGATAAAAGCATGGTTTTGTGCACACTGAAAAGCAAGCAAAATTAGATGCATTACAGAAAGCGGACTTTGTGGCTCTTACTGGGGATCATTGGACTTCCGTGACCGTTAGTAATTCTAAATACATCTAATTACAAAATGTTCAATGATCACACTGTTTTAGCCTAATGTACAAAATAATTTTGGCTAATGTTACTCAGAGTTTAAAGAGTAAGCTGGTCAAATTACCTTTTATGTTTCTGACTTATTTTTTAAGAAGAAAACTGCACTTTATGGTGAAATTTTGGTTATTATTATTTAAAGACAATACTATTCTGAAAATGTACTTAAAGTACTTAAACTACCACTTTATTTTTAAGTCTGCCCAATTTTAACCAGGGATGATATTTTTGTTTCTGTTTTGAATTCAAATGCAGTTTAAAAGCTTTTTTCAGAAATTAAAACAGCTTCAGTTTACAATATTCATGTCCATGTCTATTATTTGATTCTGTAAGCCCACTAAAACCGTTTTAAATTAAAAAAAAACATTTGCGATTTGGGGCAAATTTACGTGTGCGATTACATACGATTAATCAAGATTAATTCTTACACAGCCTCTAATTAATTGGATTAATTTTTTAATCGAGTCCCACCTAATATATATATATGTAGATATATATATGTAGATTTGTATATATATGTGTATATACAGTATATATGTAGATATGTATATGTTGTATATATAGTATGTATATATGTGTGTGTGTATATATACATATATATTTATATATGTTTATATGTATATATATGTTTATATATGTGTCTGTGTGTGTATATATATATATATATATATATATATGCCAGCAACACTCATGACAATGACAAAACAATTACATTGTCAATCATGTTACGTTATTATTAAAATGTTTCCTTTTCTTTTTACTTCTCCGCTGCCAATCGCAGGTATTTTGCTATATATATATATATAATATAAATAGATAGATATGACAACAACACTCATATCAATGACAAAACAATTACATTAACAATCATCTTACGTTATTTTTAAAATGTTTGCTTTTCTTTTTCATAACTTCTTTAACACACTACTTCTCCGCTGCGAAGTGCGGGTATTCTGCTAGTTGTTAATATTATACAGTACGCACATACATTTGGTTTGTGTCTGTAACAGACTGTGTATATTTATAGTACTGTACTTGTAAAAGTTTCCTTTTTTTCACTTTTATTCTTTCATTCATGATCACGATACATACTACCGCCCTAGGTATCTGACGCTGTTAGTTTTTATTTGAAACTGGGAATAACTGTAGATATGAGTGTTTTGAGGCAATGGAACTGGACATTCTCTTATCTGGAGGGATAAAAGCTGACACACAAACGCTGGTGAATCTGCCTTCCTCGTATCTCACCGTCACTTTATTTTTTTTTTATTTAGTTTTATTGAGTGTTCCTGCTTACAAAGAATTAGTATGCTCCTTATGGTTTATGATGTAAAAAAAACCACAGACGTAGGTATCTATATATATAATTCACTAAGGCAAGACAACCATGGAAAGCACGCCGGAAGAGGCGTGGATTCACTAAGCTGCCGACAAGTGAGACACCTATGGCGCACGCAAGAAAGAGCCACGCCCACCAACTCCAAGACCATTGGATACGACGACAACTCGCAGGGCTACGCCCACCAACTTGGACGTGACGACACAGAAAAAATGGCGTCATTTATATTCGTCTGTCGTAGAGGCCACATGCAGTGCAGGTCAGGTTAATGTCATGTGCATTGACTGTTCATAGAGGCATGTTTCTCGCGGAGGTGAATCTCCATATGCAGCGTGTGAAACGGTTTGAGAGGGGTATCCCATGGGATCCTTAAAACAATCCTTTACAACTGAGCTTGAAGCACAATGAAGTAAGCAGTCTTTAAAAAACAACTTTTCGGTTATGATGCATGACAGCATGCACCATAGCAAACTGTTTCTCACGCTACATACAGCTATTCGCTTCCGCGACAAACATGCGTCTTCTTAGATGCTCCTGCAGGAACACGGTAGACGTTTTCCTGCCCACCAACGCTCCTTTTTCACCGGCAGGCGTCTACCCTCGCTCTCTAGGCATTCACACTGCCTGCCCATTTGCCCGGACGCAAAAACTCACCAACCACCCAGTTAGTCCCTTTCATCTGTGGTAAGAGTCCACATGCACGTCTGAGCCACGCGGCGTTTGTTATGCCACGGGTTCACTATTGTGATGTATTTTGCTCTCTCCAGAGTTCCATCTTTTCATTCGCTTACTGTTGTATTCTCACACCAACCCGTTTTAGACAACCGTGTCTTTCCAGAAGTGTTTAGCATTCAATAAATAGTTATGCATGACATTGAGCGTGTGTCGACCCGGCGTGGGTAAGCCGTTGAACCCCATTCGGGCTGCAAACTAAGTCCCACTAAGTGCGACTCCTACGCTCCTACTGGTTGCATCCCAACCCTTTGTACACACCCCCCTCCCACCTTGCTAATACCGTGGTCGGGTGTCTTGGTGGATTATATATAGAAAAGCAGCAAGATCCGCACAGAGCAATGAAAAGTCTACGTCACTCACAGGTACATCTGAACTATGTAAAGACGGCGACTTGACGAGTTGGAGGTGGGCACATGTGCGGGCAGTGCATACTGAACGAGAAATCAGCAGACTAGCATGATGGACGGAGCTGAATGGATGTCATTCTCCTTTCCTCCCGTTCCACACTCCGTGCCGTGCACCCCCATCCCTCCGTCTGGCAGGAGAAGGCGCGAGGACGGTGCGCCAGTTTTCAGTCACTTCAGACGATTGTGTGTTGGTTCGTTCCATGCATTGTTACAATGTTGCTTTTCTTGCTGATTTATTACATTACCGATTTTTCAAATGTTAATTTTCTCCCTGTGCTTAAAAATCATTAAAAAAACCAGCCTGATTATGCAG
Organism: Polypterus senegalus; assembly: GCF_016835505.1. Classification (NCBI taxonomy): domain Eukaryota; kingdom Metazoa; phylum Chordata; class Cladistia; order Polypteriformes; family Polypteridae; genus Polypterus; species Polypterus senegalus. The sequence continues at coordinate 41,305,610 of NC_053159.1, forward strand.
CGTATGGTACGCCACGGGTTGGCTAGTATAGGATATTTTGAAGATTTATGATATGAATAGTACCAATCAGAAAACATCACTGCACTAATGCAGTATTATTTGAAAACAAACAGCGTCAGATCGGGTGTGAATTTACGCTGGCACTGTTACTTAGAGTCAGACCAGGAGAGGCTGGGGGGCAGTGTTAGAGCGTGATCATCATCTATACTAATAAAAGGCAAAGCCCTCACTGACTGTCTGACTGACTGACTGACTGACTGACTGACTGACTGACTGACTCACTCACTCACTCACTCAACTCACTCACTCACTCACTCATAACTAATTCTCCAACTTCCCGTGTAGGTGGAAGGCTGAAATTTGGCAGGCTCATTCCTTATAGTTTACTTACAAAAGTTAGTCAGGTTTCATTTCGAAATTCTACGCGTAACGGTCATAACTGGAACCTACTTTTGTCGATGTATATGGCCATGCAGCTACTGCGGAAATCAGCATGCCTCCCACGTAATTGACTGTCTGCCCGTATAAGGCCGTCCTTTGCTGCGGTGTCTTCATTCCTTTCCTTGCTTCGCCAAGGAAGCAGCCTTTACACAGCTTCTCCGCTGTTTTATAAACGCTCTAAGGCCGTCCTTTTTCCTTGCTTCACCAAGGCAGCAGCCTTTACACGGCTTCTCCGCTGTTTTATAAACGCTTTAGGGCCATCCTTTTTCCTTGCTTTGCCAAGGAAGCAGACTTTTTATTTAATCCATTGGTTCTGCGCTGTTTTATTGTTCGTTTATTACGATTGTTATAGTTATCGTGATGGTATTTTAGACTTAGTTTACTGTTCAGGTACCCATTTTCTTTATTAAATCCGTGGCCTCTCCGCTGTTTTTTTGTTTGTTTATTACGATTATAGTTATTTATTGATTCCCTTCATTGGTTGACTGCCTGCTCATATAAGGCGCTCCACTGTTTATTTGTGAAGCAGCCTTTACACGGCTTCTCTGCTGTTTTTGGCTGACTGCCTGCCCATATAAGGCGCTGATCTGTTCTTTTGTGAAGAAGCCTTTACACGGCTTCTTCACTGTTTTGTAAACGAATGCCATATAAGGCCGTCCTTTTTCCTTGCTTCACCAAGGAAGCAGCCTTTACACGGCTTCTCCGCTGTTTTATAAACAAACGCCATATAAGGCTGTCCTTTTTCCTTGCTTCACCAAGGAAGCAGCCTTTACACGGCTTCTCCACTGTTTTATAAACGATCGCCAAGAAAGCAGCCTTTTTATTTAATCCATGGGTTTTCTGCTGTTTCATTGTTCGTTTATTACGATTGTTATAGTTATTGTATAGGTATTTTAAACTTAGTTTACTGTTCAGGTACCCATTTCTTTTATTTAATCCGCGGCTTCTCCACTGTTTTTTTGTTTGTTTATTACGATTATAGTTATTTGTTGATACCCTTCTTTGGCTGACTGCCTGCCCATATAAGGCGCTCCACTGTTTTTTTGTGAGGCAGCTTTTACATGGCTTCTCCGCTGTTTTTATAAACAAATGCAATATAAGGCGTCCTTTTTCCTTGCTTTGCCAAGGAAGCAGCCTTTTATTTAATCCACGGGTTCTCCGCTGTTTTATTGTTCGTTTATTACGATTTTTATAGTTATTGTGTAGGTATTTTAGACTTAGTTTACTGTTCAGGTACCCATTTCCTTTATTGTTCCAACCGTACCCCCATTAAGATGTCTATCGAGGTGATCACAATCGATCAAAGAACTATCACTTACCGAGTGGTTTCCATGCCCGTAGATGGCGCCTGCCTTTTCCATTCTCTGTGTTACATATTGCATGGACATATCAGGCTCACTTTTGATATCCGGAGGGACATTGTGTCTTATGTATTGAATGACTGGGACAGGTTCAAAGTGTGGACTGATGATGGTACAAGAGATAATTATATTACACAGGAGCACTATAAGACTGAAATGCTTAAGCCCTTCACCTATGGTTCTGCATGTGAGTTGATGGCTGCCGCTGAATTGTTCGGTTGTCGCTTTCAAGTGTACCGAAATGGCCAAATATTTTACACCTTTGGAGAACCGTCAATGCCTCTTAAACATCTTAGATTCACAGGTGACGATTTGAGTAGTAGACACTTTGATGTTTATGAATGTTTCAACTCTCAAAAGCTGGATGCGAAGTTATCGATGAAGCCGGTTGTATGCTTACATCGCTTGACACATGCCGAATGTCACTTCAACACAAGTCCAACTCGAACCGATTATGACAGCAACAATCCAAGCTGTGAGAAAACAGTAAAAAGGAGGCATGTCAAATGTTGTGGTGCATTTTCTGATGCAGCTAGACGGAAACAACTTCGTGCAGCTGCAGTAAAATCTTGAAGTTCATAAAGACGCTGTTGCTAAATACTCGCAAGCAAATCCACAAGTTCATAGAGACGCTGTCACTAAATACTCGCAAGCAAATCCACAAGTTCATAGAGACGCTGTCGCTAAATACTCACAAGGAAATCCACAAGTTCATAGAGACGCTGTCGCTAAATTCTCAGAGGCAAATCCACAAGTTAATAGAGCGTCTGTTTCTAGATACGACCCCAATAATGAAAAGCGGCTCATACGAAAACAACAGGTTTGGCTGAAAAAAGCCAATTGTGGATTTGTGTACGACCCAAACATACATTATGAATCTGACAGAACAGTACACATTGGATCCATTGATATTCACTGTGATTATTGTCAAGCTCAGAAGTGGAAATGTCACTTGATTGTCAGTCTTTTACCTATGCTGAGTGTGGAACACAAATATTTGCTAATTTATTTCATTGGGGACGATGAAAAGGAAGCACAAATGTGCTGCGCTAATGTTTCTGGAGTTAACATACCCCTGGTCAAGCAATTACAAAAAATGCTGCATGATTGTAACACTTCCACATCCAGGACTTTCACTCCGCAATGGACAGTATTTCAGATGAAGACAAGACTTCAAAGTTGTCATTCACTCTGACAAAAAACCATTACATGCACACAAAGGCAGATTTAATAAACCCACAGTTAATCAAGTTGGTGTTGTCATTGTTGGTCAAACCTTCAACAATAGGGACATTGTCTTGAAAGCCAGAGACAATAAACTGCAATGCATTACGGAAACCCACAGATCCTATGATGCACTTCAATATCCCCTCATGTTCTGCTATGGTGAAGGCGGCTATTCTGTGTCTAAACCTCAAGTTCATGCTGCCAGTAAGTTACCTATGAAGAAACCATCTCTGCAGCATACCGGCTTATGATCAGACAACATCATGATAATACTATCCTTTTCTTCCAAACTTTATTAAATCAGTTTTTAGTTGGTATATACGCAAAAATTGAATCCGAAAGACTAAATTATATAAGACTAAATCAGAAAAAACTACGAGCTGAAAATTATGTTCACTTAAAAGATGCTATTGACAAAAACGACACTAATTTAATAGAACTTGGTCAAGCTGTGATATTACCATCATCCTTCACTGGAGGACCTCGCTATATGCATGAGCGTACACAAGACGCAATGACATACGTACGTGATTATGGCCGCCCTGACTTATTCATCACATTTACTTGCAATCCTAAATGGCCTAAGATCACTGAACTTCTTCTTCCACGTCAAAAACCTCACGATCGCCACGACCTTATCAGTCGTGTATTTCATCTCAAGATTCGCAAAATGATAGACTTGCTCACGAAGAGTAACATTTTCGGCTATACATATTGCAAAAATGTACACCATAGAGTGGCACAAGCGAGGTATTCCCCATGCACACATTCTATTGTGGCTAAAGGATAGGATTAAACCAGCTGTCATCGATCAAGTCATCCATGCTGAAATTCCTGATCCACAGACTGACCCTGCCCTACACAAAATAGTAAAATCCACCATAATTCACGGCCCATGTGGACCTCATAATATCAACTCACCCTGCATGATCAACAGAATATGCTGTAAGAAGTACCCTCATCTGTTCATCTCAGAAACTCAGACTGGAGAAGATGGTTACCCTCAGTACCGCTGGCGCGCACCTGCTGATGGAGGTCATACAATTAACATCAAAGGAGTAGATATCGACAACAGATGGGTGGTCCTTTATAGTCCTGTGCTCTCCCGCTTCTTCAATTGTCACATTAATGTCGCATTTTGCAATTCAGTAAAATCGATCAAATACATCTGCGAGTATGTTAACAAGGGAAGTGACCAGGCAGTATTTACAATACAAAATCAAAATGACGAAGTATCTCGATACGAAGCTGGTTGTTACATTAGTAGCTATGAACCAGCCTGGCGCATTTTCACGAACGTTTCCCTCCGGTTATTCATCTTGCTGTGCATCTTGAGAACGGACAAAGACTTTATTTCAGAGAAGGCAATGTTGCCAATAAAGTACACAATCCACCACAGACGACCCTTTTAGCGTTTTTTGACCTTTTCAAACACGATGATTTTGCAAAACAACTTCATTATAATGAAATTCCATCATATTATGTGTGGGCAAACAACATGTTTCGTCGGAGGAAACAGGGCAACCCTGTACCAGGACATTTGGGAGTGAAAAAAGATAATGTGCTGGGACGGGTCTACACTGTACAACCAAATAACTCTGAATGCTACCATCTTCGACTGCTGCTCAACAAAATCACAGGTCCCACGTCTTTCAAATCTCTCAGAACAGTTGATGGTGTCCTACATCTGACCTATAAGTCAGCCTGCAGGGCACTCGGTTTTTTACATGATGATATCAACTGGGACGAGACTCTAAAGGAAGCTGCTCTGTTTCGCTCACCTCAAAAGATCCGTGAACAGTTTGCTGTCATGCCAGTGTTCTGCCAAATAGAAAACCCCTTAAACCTATGGGAAAAACATAAACACAGCATAGCAGAAGATGTTAGGAGACAGACTGAAAGAGATTATATATGAACAGAAGTCCACCAGTGGTTAAATTTGATCTATAACAAGTGTCTACACTTGCTTGAAAACTATGTAATTGCTATTGGAGGTCAATCTCTTCATCATTAAAGTTTGCCTTCACCTTTCAGAGAACTGGCACAACTTACGTCAAATCCTGAGTAATTGAAAGAGACATCTTACAACACCTCGCAATTAACCAATATAGTCACAAATAACGAGCTGTTGCTAAATAGTGACCAAAAGTCAGTTTATGAGCAAGTCATGACCAGCGTTGTCTCGGCCACTGGCATGGTGTTTTTCCTTGATGCTCCAGGAGGAACTGGTAAGACATTCCTAATAAACCTTCTCCTTGCAAAAATCCAAGCAAAACGTAACATTGCCATAGCTGTGGCTTCTTCAGGCATTGCTGCAACTTTTCTTGAGGGTGGCAGAACTGCTCTTTCAAGCTGCCTCTGAATCTCGACCATACTGAATTCCCCCATGTGTAACATATCAAAGCAGAGCAACATGGCTGAAGTGCTGAGACATTGTCAGCTTATTGTCTGGGATGAATGCACTATGGCACACAGAGGAGATATTGAGGCTTTAGACAGGACCCTCCAAGACATCCAAAACACCAACAAACTTATGGGAGGCTTGACAGTGTTGCTGGCTGGAGACCTCCGCCAAACCCTACCAGTCGTGCTCAGAGGAACATGCGCTGATGAAGTTAAAGCATCTCTGAAATCTTCATACCTATCGTCACAAATCAATGTTGATACTTTAAAAGTAAACATGAGAGTTCATTTGAAAGGCGACAACAAAGCCAGGGAGTTCTCTGCTCTTCTGATGAGTATAGGTGATGGCACCTTCAAACAAGAAAATCGTAAAGTAAATATTCCTACAAATCTCTGTCTCATTGTGAATTTATACTAATAAAAGGCAAAGCCCTCACTCACTCACTGACTCATCACTAATTCTCCAACTTCCCGTGTAGGTAGAAGGCTGAAATTTGGCAGGCTCATTCCTTACAGCTTACTTACAATAGTTGGGCAGGTTTCATTTAGAAATTCTACGCGTAATGGTCATAACTGGAAGCTATTTTTCTCCATATACTGTAATGGAGTTGAGCTGGATGGCCGTAGGGGGCGGAGTTTCATGTGACATCATCACGCCTCCCATGTAATCACGTGAACTGACTATCAACACAGTACGTAGAAAACCAGGAAGAGCTCAAAAAAGCACTGAAGAAAACATGCATTATATAATTGAGAAGGCAGCGAAACAATAAGAAGTGAGCGACTGACATATACAACCATATTCATGAGTGCTGCTACTTCGGAAAACAAAGCATGGTGTAAACCTAAAGTTTAAATTAAGTTCATAGACAGGCTGCCGCTGGCGTTTGTAATTTAGTGCCTGCCCATATAAGGCCGTCCGTCAGCGGCAATCCAATAGAAACACTGCCACTAAATATTCACGGGTGAAGGACTGTGCTTATGCAGAGGAAGATGAGATGGTCAGGGTGGTGTTTGGCTCAAACTCAGCGAAACTGCGAGAGAAACTTTTAAGTGCCGTGTCTTAGCTAACATTACATACAGCCGTGGGCATCACACGAGATGGAACCAGCACAGCTGGGAACCTTCGATGCAAGAACACCAAGCGGCTCACGTGAACTGACGCAGTGCACAGACAAAAAGCAACAGTTCCAAAGAGGGCTGAACAAAAACCGAATTACACAATTGAGAAGGCAGCAAAAAAATATGAAGCGTCTGATACATACAAGCATATTAATAAGTGCAGCTACTGCGGAAACAAAGCACACGGTGGAAAAAGTCAATGTCTCGCTAAAGGAAGACAGTGTAAAAAAAAAAAACCCATGCATGCAGTGTGTCACATCTCAGATAAAGAGGAAGACGAGCTGTTTATTGATGCAGTAAGAAACGAATCGATGAATGAAACCTCTTATCTTTACAACGATTGAAAAACACAGAATGTAACTTGAACACAACATATTGTACAAATACGACCCTGATTGAAAGAAATAATGACAATAACACTCACAAAACAATTACTGTATATTGACAATTATGTTACGTTATTTTTAAAATGTTCCCTTTTCTTTTTCATAACTTCTTTAACACACTACTTCTTCGCTGTGAATATATATATATACCCCGATCTACATACTCTCAAATAGACAAGCCACACGCTGTGGTGCAATTGTAGAGGCTTTGCCTCTAGCGCCGACATCCGAGGTTCGATTCCCGAGAGGGGATGCACTGAGTATGTACGCACGATTCCCGATTCATTTTACCCTTGCATCTCCTTGGTTTGGGGTTTATGAAAAAATATGCGGTTAACGCAGAATCATGTTATGTTATTTTTAAAATGTTTCCTTTTCTTAGCACAAGCACAGCTGAGAAGCTTTGATGCATGTACTCCATAACGCGTTAAAAAAATAACGCATTTAATCACACTTTCAATTCCAAGCAAAGGGGAACTTTTGTCAATGCATGATTTCCTGGTACATCGATTACACTGATGCACACATCACAGCTACAAAAATGTTAGAGTCGGGATAAAGCGCATTCCTACGACTGATCGGAGGAAAATTTCATTTCAAACACTACCCGAGCGAAGCCTTGATAAAAGCATGGTTTGGTGCACACTGAAAAGCAAGCAAAATTAGATGCATTACAGAAAGCGGACTTTCTGGGGATCTTTGGACTTCCGTGACCGTTAGTAATTCTAATTACATCTAATTACAAAATGTTCAATGATCACACTGTTTTAGCCTAATGTACAAAATAATTTTGGCTAAGGTTACTCAGACTTTAAAGATTAAGTTGGTCAAATTACCTTTTATGTTTCTGACTTTTTAAGAAGAAAAACTGTACTTTATGTTGAAATTTTGGTTATTATTATTTAAAGACAATACCATTCTGAAAATGTACTTAAAAGTACTTAAACTACCACTTTATTTTTAAGTCTGCCCAATTTTAACCAGGGATAATATTTTTTTTTCTGTTTTGAATTCAAATGCAGTTTAAAAGCATTTTTTTTTTCAGAAATTAAAACAGCTTGAGTTTACAATATTCATGTCCATGTCTATTATTTGATTCTGTCGCCCACTAAAACCCTTTTAAATTAAAAAAACATTTGCGATTTGGGGCAAATTTACGTGTGCGATTACATACGATTAATCAAGATTAATTCTTACACAGCCTCTCAAATAATTGGATTAATTTTTTTAATCGAGTCCCACCCCTGATATACATATATGTAGATATATATGTAGATTTGTATATACAGTAATCCCTCCTCGATCGCGGGCGTTGCGTTCCAGAACCCCCCGCGATAGATGAATATCCGCGAAGTAGAAACCATATGTTTGTGTAGTTATTTTTATATATTTTAAGCCCTTATAAACTCTCCCACACTGTTAACATTATTAGAGCCCTCTAGACATGAAATAAGACCCTTTAGTCAAAAGTTTAAACTGTGCTCCATGACAAGACAGAGATGACAGTTCTTTCTCACAATTAAAAGAATAGAAAGAATAGATCTTCTCTTCAGGAGCAGAGAATTTCAGAGAGAGAGAGAGAGCGCTCGCAAAGAAAAGGAAACAATCAAAAAATCAATACGTGTGCTTTTAAGTTTGCCGCAGCATTTTTTAGAGGAGCGTCAGTATCTTCTAAGCAAACAGCCTCTGTGCAAACAGCTCCTCTGCTCACATCTCTTCAGTCAGGCGCAGAGAACGTCAGAGAGAGAGAGAGAGAGATTAAAGCAAACAATAAAAAAATCAATAAGTGTGTTTTTGGAAGCACCGCGATAAAGCGGCCGGCATTTCTTAGAGGTGCGTTCGTATCCACTAGGCAAATAGCTTCTGTGCAAACAGCACCTCTGCTCACACCCCCTCCGTCAGGCGCAGAGAATGTCAGAGAGGGTGAGATAGAGGCAGAGACAAGCAAACAATCGAGCACCGTGCAGGAAGCATATCTAGTGGCGCTTTTCCACTGCATAGTACGGCACAGCCCGGTTCAGTACAGCTCACCTTGGTTCGGCTCAGTTTGCGTTTCGACTGCAGTTTAGTACCGCTTTAGAGTGGGCGGGATTATTCACGTGTTGTTATAGTTGCGCCTCTACTGCTCGCTCTTCATTTTTTAACTTGTCCCTACACTGTTTGTAAGTCCGATGGTAGCCATGTGCGCCCAAGAGCTTAGCGACCTCCTGAAAAACTTTTTCATTCCGCGTCGCCCCATCCAGCTCTCGCTGGATCTGTTCCTCGGCTACCAACGAGAGGAACGTCTGTACTTCCTCAATAGACCACGAAACAGCCATTTTTGGTTAAAACAAAATGGTGCGTCTGAAACTTCGCTGGCTGTGCTAAAAATCTAGCGGGTCTGTTGTGTCTCGTGTTGCAAGTTCAGTGACGCAGTAATGACGATTTTCTCCAGCCAATCAGTGACCAGCAGAGTTTACATGTTACGTTTTGGTAACGGTTCACTACTAAATACTAAAAAGGACCAGGTACCAGGTACTGTTCCCAGTGGAAACCCCCCCAAAAGTGAGCTGAACTGAACCGTGTCGTGCCGTACTATGCAGTGGAAAAGCGCCTTTATAGCATTGAGGAGTTTTAGTTAATATGTAATACATGCTCTGATTGGGTAGCTTCTAAGCCATCTGCCAATAGCGTCCCTTGTATGAAATCAACAGGGCAAACAAACTGAGGAAGCGTGTAGCATAAATTAAAAGACCCATTGTCCGCAGAAATCCGCGAACCAATGAAAAATCCGTGATATATATTTAGATGTGCTTACAATTAAAATCTGCGATAGAGTGAAGCCGCGAAAGTCGAAGCGCGATATAGCGAGGGATTACTGTATATGTGTATATACAGTATATATGTAGATATGTATATATATGTATGTGTGTATATATATATGTATATATATATAACTGTGTATATATATGTATATATATATGTCTATATTTGTGTGTGTGTGTGTTTCTGTGTGTATATGTATATATATATACCAGCAACACTCGTGACAATGACAAAACAATTACATTGTCAATCATATTACGTTATTATTAAAATGTTTCCTTTTCTTTTTACTTCTCCGCTGCCAAGCGCGGGTATTCTGCTAGTCTATACAAATAAAAGGCAAAGCCCTCACTGACTGACTCACTGACTCATCACTAATTCTTCAACTTCCCGTGTAGGTAGAAGGCTGAAATTTGGCAGGCTCATTCCTTGAGGCTTACTTACAAAAGTTAGGCAGGTTTCATTTCAAAATTCTATGCGTAACGGTCATAACTGAAACCTACTTACGTACATATATACGGCCATTGCCTGCAGCTCAGTCACCGTGTGAGGCGGAGTTGTGTCCCTCGTCGTCACACCTCCCAAGTAATTGAGTGCCTGCCCATATAAGGCCGTCCGTTAGCAGCAATCCAATAGACACGCTGCCGCTAAATATTCGCGGGTGAAGAACTGTGCTTATGCAAACGAAGACGAGATGGTCAGGGATAGACTAGTGTTTGGCATAAATTCAGCGAAAGTGCGAGAGAAACTTTTAACTGCCGGGTCTTAGCTAACATTAAATAAAGCCATGGACATCGCAAGATCGCATGAGATAGCACAAGCACAGCTGAGAACCTTCAATAAATGTACTCTGAGCGGCTCACGTGGACTGACTGTGAATGCAGTACGTAGAGAACAAGCAAGAGCTCCAAAGAGCGCTGAACAAAAAACGCATTTCACAATTGAGAAGTCAGCAAAAGAATATGAAGCAAGTGACGCATACAAGCATATTCATAAGTGCAGCTACTGCGGAAACAAAGCACGGTGTAAACCTTAAGTGTAAATTAAGTTCATAGACACGCTGCCGCTGGCGTTTGTCATGCCTACGACGAATAGGATATTTGCGAGATACAAGTTTAATGAGAAAACGCAGGGTATAAATAAGACTTTTCATCACTTTGTAACAGAGTTAAAATTGCTGTAACGGAGTAAAAATTGCTGGATGAAGGACTGTGCTTATGCAAACGAAGATGAGATGGTCAGGGATAAAATAGTGCTTGGCACAAACTCAGCAAAAGTGCGAGAAAAACTTTTTTACGTTTATAGACACGCTGCTGCTTAACTTAATACCGGGAATGCCTGTTGAACATCTTAGATTCACGAGTACCGATTTGGGTACTGATCACTTTGATGAATGAAACCTGTTATCTTTACAACGGTTGACAACGAAGATGAGATGGTCAGGGATAGACTAGACAAACACGGAATGTAACTTGAACACAACACAACCTCCAAATACGAACCTGATTGAAACATATAATGATAATCAAATCCTTGATGACAGCAACACTCATAACAGTCACAAAACAATTACTTTGACAATCATGTTACATTATTTTTAAAATGTTTCCTTTTCTTTTTCATAACTTCTTTAACACACTACTTCTCCAATGCGAAGCGCAGGTATTTAGCTAGTACCTTATAAAGCCTTCTTCAAAATGTTTACCCCAATCTACGAAATCTCCACCAAAACGACGTGTCATGGTTGAGAGAGAGAGCTATCCTGACACCAAAAAATGACATGACTACGAGTATAAACCACATTTTACTTCAAGAACTACCTTCACAACCAAAAACATATCAGTCTGTTGATTCAGTTGTAGAAGAAGAAGACGCGGTACATTATCCGGTAGAGTTTCTGAACACTCTAAATCCTCCAGGCACTCCTGAGCATAATCTCATTTTGAAGGTTGTAGCACCAATAATGTTACTGAGAAACTTACAGCCACCGAAACTTTATAACGGCATGAGACTTCAGGTCATGTCTCTACAAAACAACCTATTGAGGCAACTTTTTTTACTGGCAGTGGCTCAGGTGATAGAGTTTTTATTCGTTGCATCCCCATTATACCATCTAATCTCCTATTTCAATTCAAACGCCTTCAATTTCCAGTAAGGCTCTGCTTCGCAATGACAATTAATAAGTCTCAGGGACAAACCCTACAAAAGGTTGGCATTGATTTGAGACAGGATTGTTTTTCACATGGCCAACTGTATGTTTCATGCTCAAGAGTAAGCTCAGCGCACAGCTTGGTCATATTACAACCGGAGGGCCGAACTGACAACGTTGTATACAAAGTGATCCTTAACAAATATTTTTTTGTATATTTTCCCTCAGTTTAAAAATGTTTAGTTTTTTCTTAATAAAAATTTTAAGGCAGTATTTCGGAGCTGCGAAGCGCAGGTATTTTGCTAGTTGAAAGAATAAAACTGAAAAAAGCTAACTTTTACAAGTACCATAAATTTATACCCAATGTTCTATATATTTGTCCTTTTCTTTTTTTTTCTCAGTGCTGCATCGACATTGTGCACCTGAAGGCGTGAGCTTATTCAGTGCAGCAGGATCAACGCATGTACTGTGCAAGGCATGCACGGGGGCCACTGTGAAAAGAAGAGTGTTCATGGCTCATATTGCAGAGGAACTTCATTGTTGCACCTTACTAGAAAAGGTGATGGAAAAAGAAAAGGAGGATGCAAGATCGACAAACTTCTGTTCCAAGATAGCCGCTTCCCCAGGAAAGTAAAGTGAGTCAGTGTCAAGTGCCCTATCACTAAAAGTTAGCTTTTTTCAGTTTTATTCTCTCAATCATGATCACACTCTAACACCAACGATCTGACTCTAAGTAACAGCACCAGCGTAAATTCAGACCCGATCTGAGGCTGTTAGTTTTCAAATAATACTGCATTAGTGCAATGATGTTTTCTAATTGGTACTATACATGTCATAAAATGATTTCTTCAAAATATCATATATACCTACGTCTGTGTTTGTTTTTGGGTTTTTTTTTTGACATCAGAAACCATAAGGTGCATACTAATTCTGCGTGAGCAGGAACACTCAATAAAACTGAATAAAAGAAACTAAAGTGACGGTGAGATACGAAGAAGGCAGATTCACCAGCATTTGTGTGTCAGCTTTTATCCCTCCAGATCAGAGAATGTCCAGTTCAATTGCCTCAAAACACTACTCATATATACAGTTATTCCCAGTTTCAAATAAAAACTAACAGCGTCAGATCCATAGGGTGGTAGTATGTATCGTGATCGTGAGTGAGAGAATAAAAGTGAAAAAAAAGGTAACTTTTACAAGTACAGTACTATAAATGTACACGGTCTGTTACAGACGCAAACCAAATGTATGTGTGTACTGTATAATATTAACAATAAGAGCAGCTCACTACTGAAAATGGCAAATATAGGAGGCAGTGGGGATCAAACCAGTGGCCCCTTGGTTACAAGTCAGCAAACTTACCGCTACACCATGGAAGCTGTTGTATCATCCTTGAACCTTTTGTGAAAATGTTTATTTGATGTTTGCACTTCAGGCTTCACACATTCTATAGTTTATGCCTATATTTTACAATATTTATTACTAAGATATGAAAAAGTTTCCGGTTTAACAATGTGTTTACACAGATTACTGTAGAAACGGAACACACATGAAATGCATGTGTTCCAAATAATGATCTATTATTTCCACTGTAAAACGCCAGCAGTTCACTCACTCCCAGATAATCAAACAAGGCACGAGCTGGAAGAACTTAGTGAACATTCTGTGACGAAGGGGGGATGAAATAGCCAGCTGCTTGCTGCTTGTCTTAATCGTCACATTTACAGGACAAAGACGCTGACGGAGAGGTGCGAACGGATTTAAGGTAGGCCGGATTTACGTGTTTTCTCGTAGGCTCTGGTAATTCTAGTGTTAAGCAGAATCAGTCAAAACAATAACAATTTATTGAAGAAAATACTGCTTGATTTATCACCATACAGCCTAAATTCATCTGAAATAATTCCAAAGACTGTTAAGAGCTGTGTTATGGTGATATTTCCTTTTACTTTCCCTTTACTTATTTTCTTACTGGATAAGTGTACTCATCAGGTTCGTACTGGGTTAGTCTACTGTTGCATCTTAAGATTAACACACACACATAGATATACACAAACCCTAACCACAACAGTGCCTTATGAATGGCACACACACAGCTGCTTAATCTCTCGCACTTCAGACCACACAAGTGCCTTATGACTAACACATACACAACTTGTCACTCTCTTAGCACTTCAAGATAGTTATTTATTGTTGGCACAAACACCATACAATGTTTTAAATATATCTCAGACAAACATATTTCTTTGGTCTATTCAAACATATAAAGGTTCAACGTCCTTGGCTATAGGCCATTTATCAACTAAGAATGCCTTACTTTACATACTGTTCCCTACTATTAGGTGGAGCTCTCACCTACAGCCTTAATAAACCCTGCAGATCAGAGCATATGGCAAACATCCAACTGCTCCTGGTGCTCTTAATAAAAATTACCTTATTATCTCAATCACTCTAACTATGAAGACAAAGTATAGAAAGTTACAAGTTATGTGGTATTTATTACACAAATAATAATACCAAATAGAACAAGGAATAATAGAAAATAAGATTGATAGTGAAGTCTGGATATAGTCTTTATGAAAACCTTACAAAAGTTAAAGATGTCAAAGATTGCAGCTTGTGATCTAGCTCTGAAAGTTGTGAGATGTTTTGCTGACAATTCACACATTACTGCCACCCTCTTTTGACGTCGCTCTTCTGTTGTCGCTGTTTCCTCTTCTTCTTCTGCTTCTTCTGAATTTGCTCTTCAGATGAGGTATATTTATTATAAAATTCTACTTGGGGGTTTCACAACACGTGACTGTTAGATATTCTGATTGGCTGCCTGTCAGTATGATGAATGAATTCACTCAGACTCTTTAATCTATTTGAATATTTCCATTTTCCCAAGTAATAAAGTTTTTGGTGTTTTAACAATTTTTTTGTCTCAACCTGCAAACCAGCTTAGTCCTGGTGCTCTTCCCTTCACAGGTGATAAAATCATCAATACAGCTTGAGCCTTCTCCTGAATTCCTGCTCAGTTCAAACACATGGTACTGTGATTTTCTCTTTTGTTCTTGGCATCTTACTCTGTTCTTTTGTTAATAGCTTTCCCTCTTATGTTTCTGGTTATTTTTGGATAGCCTTTTTTTATTTAGTATTTAGTAATTTGATTTGTTCATTGATTATTCTATTGTTTATGTATTTTTGATTACTGTCATTACTGTATCTTTGAAATTTATTTTATCAATTAAAAATAATAACAATTTTGTTAATTGAGTCTTTGGTTTTGGTGGTTCCTTTTTTCCTTTTTGGCTTTCTATTTTTCACACTTTCACCACCTCAGTTTCACCTGCTTCCTTCTTTCTGGTTTCCACTAACTGTACCTCTTCGCTGTTTTCCTTTTCTCTTTCACCATCAATCCTAGGAAGATCTTTTTTTCCACTCCCTACAATGTTTAAGTGACCTAAGCATCTAGTTTAAAATAAGTGTATGTGCATATACCAAACATGCAGCATGATGCAAAATTCTGCATTTTGCTGATTTTCAATCTCTCTAATTTATTGCATTTAAACTCTGCAAACACAATCAAGGCCATTATAACCAAAAAAATGAAATTCATTATGCAAGGTGAGCTTTCACTTAGATAAAGAGAATTGGGTGAAGCAGCCACTCAGAGAACCAAGTCACTTCAAGTCATGAGGTGGTTAACAAATGGTGAGCATGAAGCAGATAACTAGAGGCCTCCAACCAGAGAACCCTACTCTTTTCAATAAGATCAAACTCTAATAATTTACCGAAATGTGTCCATGGTAGAGCTAGTTAAGCAAATTTCATCTTTCAAAATGGCAGTTAACTGTGTTAGCCAATTGATTAGGTGCTGGCTATTGTGATTTCACTTCATTAGATATTCTCAAGTTGCATGGTCATTGTTTAGAGTTACAGCTTATTTGTTTTTATTTTACTACTTGCATTTTATTTCATTATGTCCAGGCCTATTCCGTTATACTATTCAAGCTTTGCTCTTTTGTTTGCTATGTTAATTTCTTGTTTTATTCATTGTAAAGGAGCCTCCAGTCTGGAAATCCATACCCTGGAGTAGCATTTCACTGGTTAGTTGTGCTGCTTACTTTTCATATTAGGCACCAGGCACATAATGCATCAGCTGAGTTGCACATTAGTTAGTGTGCTTCACTCTCCTTTCCTCCAGCAGCAATGTCAGTGTTAACATGCTCCTCGCTGTCTTCTCTATTTCAGTTTATTTCATTCATTTGAACTTCTTTGATCATATTTCTCTCTTTGTAGTCAAATATCTAGGCTTCTCTTCTAGGTGTATAATGACTCTGCTTCTTTCAAGTGTATCAAGCTGTCCTTGATAGACTTGAGAGACAATGCTTAGCAGTTATCCTGGAAATGCATGTGAATATCCCATCTATTTTAATATTAAATCAACTTGAACAATGATGTTCTGTTTTGTGTGCAAAAACAACAAATAACTACCTAGGATGTATTTGTATATATTGGAGGGTGTTTAGTGTTTAAATTGTTATGCATTGTGATGGACAGCATACATAGGCATGCATCCTGGCCAAGACAGGGTAAGGTTCCTTACCTGAATGGGAGGCCAGCCCTTTGAAGGCACAAGAAGGAAGGCGAGGATCATCTAGTCCCAGCCAAGAGGCAGACAAAAGATGCCATTGTGGCACTGGGAACATTGGCATTCTGGCAAGGTTTGACTGAAGAATGTCCATCCCAGCATATTCTGCTAGCTGTATAAGCATTTTTTGGCAATCCTTTTCCGTATTGTATACTGTAGTTTTCCACTCCATATCTCAGACTTCAAGGGGATTAGGTGGTACATTTGAGAGTGGGTAATTTGCTGTGAGTTCCTATGCAAAATTGTAACATCTCATCTTTATGCTGAGGTGTTTGTAAAAAATAAAAGCAAAATAATGTTATAAAGGCTAAAGAAAATGTCATCAAGCAATGTGCAGAGAAACCTATGTGAATACAACTAATTTCTTCATTTTATCTAATTAATTTTAGATAAACTAATTTAAATACTAAATAAGTCAACATACTTCAA
Source organism: Polypterus senegalus (assembly GCF_016835505.1). Lineage (NCBI taxonomy): Eukaryota > Metazoa > Chordata > Cladistia > Polypteriformes > Polypteridae > Polypterus > Polypterus senegalus. Next base: position 41,322,566 of record NC_053159.1, read on the forward strand.
TTCTTAAGTGGCATAATCTATACTAATAAACGGCAAAGCCCTCACTGACTCACTCACTGACTGACTGACTGACTCATCACTAATTCTCCAACTTCCCGTGTAGGTAGAAGGCTGAAATTTGGCAGGCTCATTCCTTACAGCTTACTTACAAAAGTTGGGCAGGTTTCATATCGAAATTCTACGCGTAATGGTCATAACTGGTAGCTGTTTATCTCCATTTACTGTAATGGAGATGAGCTTGAAACCCGTGGGGGCGGAGTTTCGTGTGACATCATCACGCCTTCCACGTAATCACACAGTACGTAGAAAACCAGGAAGAGGCCCAAAAAGCGCTGAAGAAAACATGCATTATATAATTGAGAAGGCAGCGAAACAATAAGAAGCGAGCGAGTGACATATACAACCATATTCATGAGTTCTGCTACTTCGGAAACAAAGCACGATGTAAACCTAAAGTTTAAATTAAGTTCATAGACAGGCTGCCGCTGGCGTTTGTAATTTAGTGCCTACCCATATAAGGCCGTCCATCAGCGGCAATCCAATAGCAAACTGCCACGGGTAAATATTCACGGGTGAAGGACTGTGCTTATGCGGAGGAAGATGAGATGGTCAGGGTGGTGTTTGGCACAAACTCAGCGAAACTGCAAGAGAAAGTTTAAGTGCCGGGACTTCGGTAACATTAGATACAGCCATGGACATAGCACGACATGGCACCAGCACAGCTGGGAAACTTCGATGCATGTACACCGAGCGGCTCACGTGAACTAATGCAGTGCACAGACAAAAAGCAACAGTTCCAAAGAGCGCTGAACAAAAAACGAATTACACAATTGAAAAGGCAGCAAAAAAATATGAAGCGTCTGATACATACAAGCATATTCATAAATGCAGCTACTGTGGAAACAAAGCACACGGTGGAAAAAGTCAATGTCCCGCTAAAGGAAGACAGTGTAAAAAAACCCGTGCATGCAGTGTGTCGGGTCTCAGATAAAGAAGAAGACGAGCTGTTTATTGATGCAGTAAGAAATGAATCGATAAATGAAACTTGTCATCTTTACAACGATTGACAAACACGGAATGTAACTTGAACACAACACATCCTACAAATACGAACCTGATTGAAAGAAATAATGATAATCAAATCCTTGATGACAGCAACACTCAGTAAAACTCACAAAACAATTACTGTATATTGACAGTCATGTTACGTTATTTTTAAAATGTTTCCTTTTCTTTTTCATAACTTCTTTAACACACTACTTCTCCACTGCGAAGCACGGGTATTTTGCTAATAATATTATAAATGGAAAACTGATTTAACAGGCAAATTTATGAAAAATGCTTATAATACCTTAAATCAAATTGCCCAGCATTGAGTCATGCGATCTTAATAAAGGACTGGTTATTTATTATTCTACTTACTATGTATGAACTTATCCTTGGTTTGCAGTTCTCCTTGGCTGAATTTGTATAGGAAGGCCGTTTTTGTTGTTCTTTAAAATGTGGAGAGAGCATGAGGACTTTACCAACATGTTTATTGCTAATATTATTATTATTATTGACTGCTAATTCTTCATAAGCAGAGAAGCATCTAGTCACATGGCTATTAGACCTGCTGAAGCCAGATGTGTAATATATACACCTGAAGACAACCCTTAGTGAATTTTGCTTAAAAGTGGGTGGAAACAATTAGTGCTCAATAAATGTTACATTTCTAAACCAATGAAACACCTCATGAAGGTGGCACTCAAAGTAAGCATGTAAGTATCAAAAAGCTTCTGTTTATGACAGACAAAAAGTCTGCTAAAAACACCCTGTTAAACATAGAAATGTGTGTCACGTGTGCAGAAAGGATAAAGACAAACCTGTTGCAAATGAAAAACCTTTCTATGACATCAAATTATACATTGCCGTGTGAAGACATCAATGGATGAGTGATACACAGGAATGATATGTTGTCACAAGTGCTGTAGGTGCTCTCTGCATTTTAACACATAGTATATACTGTGGCGAATGGCTAGGGCCCTTGCTCAACCAGGACGCCTCTTCTTTATATGGTCTGGGGTAACAAGCAGGGACTGAACAGCAGATGGAAGCCCCTTGGGTGGCAATGGTGCCTCGGATTCCTGCAGGGCTCCATGGGAGATGGAGTTCTCTACAACCCTGTTGGAATCCGGGGGTGCCACCAGGGGGCATTACAGTGGTTCCTAAGCCTGTGTGGGCAGCTCTTCTGCCACACCCAGAAGTGCAACCAGAAACAGGTCGTCAAACACCTGGAGCACTTCCAGGTGGGCCATAAAAGAAGCCAGCAGCCACGACTCTGGGAGCCAGAGTCGGGAGCAGGGAGACGAAGCTTGCCGGAGAGGAGTGGTGAAGAAAGAAAAGAAGAATTGTGTGAGCTTGTGCTTATTGGAACTGTGTTGTGCCTAGGGGGACAGGGAAGACGTTGCCCACAGGCAAAGAAAAGAAAATAAAAACATTTATTTATCAGTGTGTCTGCTGCGTCTGTCTGTGCTGGTTTGAGCATTGGTACAGCGGCTTTTGTCACAATACCTAGACCAGGAGTCTCCAACCTTTTTTCCCCTGAGAGCTACTTTTACAAAATGAAAATGGCCGAGAGCTACTCATGTTTTCTAAAGTTTATTCACATAGCTATTTCAACCCAAACAAACTGAATAAGCTTCTTTTGCCTGAACATTTACAAAATGTTGGTCTCCACAACTCACATTTTGCATTAAAAGATCACAAAAAATATTTAGTATTTTGTTCGTCTGTATGCATTTTCTAGTGTATCTCACACTATTGAATTAAAACATGAATGCTGTCAAAATAAAACAATGCAATTACAAATAGAAAAGATATTACTTATTCATTTGTCATTTTGTTACATGCCACTGTTTCACTTCACAAGAGTATTCACATGTCCAGTTGCATGTATGACGTGTTTTTAGTTAGTCGATGACTGGCACTGCATGGAGTCAACAAGAGAGTTGTATGATGGAGTGGAGCCACTTAGGTTCACTCTTATGGAGTCATTTAAATGTTCATCTGTCAGTCTTGTTCTCAACTTTGATTTCATGACATTCATGGCAGAAAAGGCAGACTCACAGAGGTATGTAGACCCAAACAAAGCAGACATTTTCAGAGCTGCTTGGTGAAGATTCTTATAGTTATCTGGCTCTACTAAGCTCCAGAAATGTTGAGAATGCTGTTGAGAGTTTAACTGCACATTGTTTTGAAGGTTTATTAATAAATACTACATAAAATCCAATGTCTGTCTGTCTGTATGTCTGTCCGCTTTTCACGAGAGAACTACTTATTAGTTCGGGTTATTTTTCTAGAATTTGCTTGAACATTCCAGTTGATTTTGCGACTATATGCCACATTGAAAAGATAGATTGTAATTCAGATTGTGGATTGTGATTTTGTGTTAAAAGGATTGTGATATGGTTTTTTGGAAAGATCGCCCACCTCTAATTTGAAAAATCAAGTTTTCAAATTTATGTAGGATTCATTAATCCTTTGGCAAGCTACTTGGAAAGGGGTTGCGAGCTAACGGTAGCTCGCGAGCAATGTGTTGGAGACCCCTGATCTAGACCGTAATGCTTATCTAAACTCTGTTTGCTGTTGTTATACCATATACTGATGTAATACTCAAACTAAAAGAAAGATATTGTATCAAACAGAAGCACTTTTCTGCGTGAAGCTGCAATGTTCTGTCTCATTTGTCATTACAATGTACAAAATTAATCATTAAGCTTTAGATACCTTGTGCTACGGAGCTCCTGAATGGATAACTATAGTTTTAGCTTTTTATTTCTTTCCAGCGCCAAATCTTTTCTTTTGCTCTCTTACTGAACCCCATCGGTTTAGTTTAGTGCACAGACTGATATTTTAGGAAGAAGCCCGGTGGGTATAGCCTTTGTAGATCCACACTTTGCCACCATTCACTACAACTTTTTTAGCAGTAGTCCCTCAGACATGTATTATCGTTTGAGGCTAAATAGCTTCAAAAATCTTTCCATTTGATTTTGCTGCACTGTAAAATTTGGATTTGGGTTGCAGTGATTGCATTATGAGATGCAATGCATATTAAAATGCAGAATTGAGTTTCTATTTTTTCCTTCGTACTTTTCATTTGAAAACACTTTATCATTTACTGTACCTTTTGCAGATACTTCAGCTACTTGTAGGACACCTATAAGAGTAAAGTTTTGCTATGTTATTCCTACTCCTTTCTTAGTGAAAGTTATACTTGTACATTGGGTCACATGGGCTTATGCAGCTTCTGCCTTCCCACATTAGCAATGTACCAGGGTTCCACAAGTTAGTTTCTCAGGTGCAGCAAATTTATATACTGTTACATGCAAGGATTCTTTTGTTTGAGGTTCAAGCAGGGGACTGTGGCATCTGAAATAGAAAGAATTTTGAAACCATTAGGGTTCTCAGCACTGTAACGATCAAGCTGAAAGTCAACAAGTGATCATAATATAATCAGATTTGCAGAGACTGATAGAGAGTACATAAAAATAAAACTGTTACATTCATTTTTAGGAACATTTTGAGCAGATGTGGGAAAGTCTTAAAGTAAGAAACTAAAATCAAAATTTAGGTTAGAAAATTGCTAAGAAGCAGTGGGATCAATTTAAAGTTATCTTTCATACAATATAGAACAAGTTTGTTCTAACATAAACATAACAAATTAAAAAGAAATCCTCAGTAGATGAGTAAACAGTTGAGAAAGAAATTACAGAGGAAAAAATGCTATATAATGTGTACAAGTCAAACAAATCTATTGCTAACTGTAGGGCTTATAAGCACAACAGAGCAATAGAGAAAAGGTAAATTAAGAAAGCCAAAAGGCAGTTAGAGAACAATATAGCTGAAAATCTAAAGCTAAATCCTATGAGGTTCTTTCAGCATTTCAGCAGCAAGAGAACAGTCAGGATAGAAGTGAAGTGTATTAAAAAAAGTAGAGGGCAAATACTATATTTAAAAAAAAAAGGAAAATGAGCAAATGCTCTCCATTCTTACGTTTCTGTAGTTTAAATCTGTGAAGAAGTTGGAAATTTTCTTTTTCACATAGGAAATAATAAAATACTAAATGATTCTGAGATTACACAGAGAGGAGTACTTCTAGTACTAAAATTACAAGATGACATTTACTTTAGAGAGCACAAGGAATTCAGCGACTGCATGTATAACCATTAAGGTTTAATGAATATTTTTCAGAAATTATTATATTCTATGGAAGTTCTTAAAGATTTGAATTTAGCAAATGTCATGCCAATTCACAAAAATGATGACTGGACAGTTCCTAACAACTACAGGCCAGTTAATATAATATGTATCACAGGTAAATTAACAAAAACAACTATTAAAGACAAAATTGAGCAACACATACAATATCACTGATAGATGTATATCAGTGAACAGTCACCACTGGTTTAGTAGAAGAGATCATTTTTCACAAATATTCTAGTATTTTAAGATGAAGAAACAAAAGCATTTGATAAGAGGGATGTATACAATATGTGGTCAGTCAGTCATTTTCAAACCTGCATAGTCCCAAACTATGCAATCCTATCCCAGCAAGGGTGCAAGGTAAAAACAACCCTTGGACAGGGTGCCTACGTACAATACAGTATTATCCATTCATCCATCCCACTGAATCCGAACACAGGGGTCTGCTGGAGCCAATCCCAGGGCACAAGGCAGGAACCAATCCCAGGCAGTGTGCCAACCCACCGCAGGACACACACAAATGCCAATTTAGGATCGCCAATTCACCTAACCTGCATGTCTTTGGATTGTGGCAGGAAACCCACACAGACACAGGGAGAACATGCAAACTCCACGCAGGGAGGACCCGGGAAGTGAACCCAGGTCTCCTAACCGCGAGGCAGCAGCACTACCACTGCACCACCGTGCCGCCCAATACAGTATTATATACCTTGATTTTCAAAAACCTTTGGATAAAGAAGACAGTTCAGGTTACAGTGTGCAGATTGGTGGAAAATTGGTTTAAACAAAGAAAGAAAGAAGTTGTGGTGCAAAGAGCTTTTTACAAATAAGATAATGTTGAAACTTGTCCCACTAGAATCAGTGCTGGGCCTTCTGCTTTTTTTAATACAGATATCTAGATACAAATGCAACTAAAGATGGCTAAGTTACCATAAAACAGAGAGACTGATAGATAGTCCAAAATCAGTAAAAGAAAACCTGGACAAAATTCAGACATAGACAGATATGTGGCGGCTGCAGTTTAATTGAAATAAAGATAAAATTTTACACATTTTATTCATTCAATATTCATTTTATGTTTTGAAGAAAACTTCATGAAGGCATTGTCCATTTCTCCATACACATTCTGTTAGCCTGTTGTAGAAATTCTATATTGCTCGACGTAACATGTCAAGTTATCATAAGCTACCATGGCTGTCTGTTTGTCTGCCCAGGATTTTAAATCACCTGTAGCTCGCAAACTGTTTGAACTATTGACCTGAAATTTGGTACACATATACTACGTGACCTCTACTATCTACTTTTTGGGTGATGATTGACCTCCAATTTTATTCCGCTTTTTATTTTAGTTTTATTTTATTTTAGAATCAACTCTCAAGGGTGGCCGTGCAGTGCATACGTACAGGCAGCTTTCTCATCCCTACAACCTTCGCCATCACTTCCCTTACCTATTCATATCTTAAATCATTCTTGAGGCAGACTTAAGTACCAGCTTAAGTGAAAAATTAAGGAAAACGTACTAAGTAATTGCAACAGAAACACTGACTTAATTAGTTTTAACATAAAAAGATGCAGACAAAAGAAGAGAAGAAGCGGCCTGCTAGGGTGGAGAAAAGAAGAGCTGCTCAGGAAGCAAGGGCATCAACCTCTGAGAAAATGAATGCTAAACGTACAGAGAAAGAGTATGAAAACTATGAATGCTCAAGACAAGTGTATTCACTGCACATTATCGTGCAGTGTGCTGTTACTGGTTAGAAATAATTATAAAACAGGGGAAACAAAACTTTACAGCTTATGAAAAGGATGTAGGAGTTATGGTGGACATAACACTGTTTACAACCAGATATAGTGACATGATAGGTTACATAGTATGAGTTGCGATATGGAAACAGACTGTAACCAAATGTTTGGTTTTCTGTTACAGTCTGGGTGAAGCCCATTGGAGCTCTAGGTGGAGAGGGATGATGGCACCCCTTGGTGTCCATTGTCCTTAGCTTGTAGTCCGTATTAGACTTCAACAACTGGAAGGGGGTTTCTCTCAGTATGCAGACCACACACCCATTCAATTGTATAATTGCCACCCCTCTGCATACATAAAGCAGACTTTGCAGAGCATTTGGTGTCCAGAGTGCAAGACCCTTAACTTTCATAAATGGTGCCCCTAATGCATTGACCAGCTAAGGCTGTAATCACCATTCTGGAATTTTTCTGGTGCAGGCATCCTGTGCTGCTCCAAGAAAGATGCCACCTTGGGCGGCTGCTCAAATCACCCATACCTAAATCCACCATTGTGCTGTTATATTTTTGTGTGTGTCTATTGTATTTAAATATGTAGCAGAAACCCATTATTTCTGTTTATTAGTTGTAATTCTTGGCAAATTTACTTTGTAATTATTCCGTTGATAAATAATCTAAAAATTGCTCACTTTCCTTTCAGACTTCCAGCAAGGGCCAGTGAAAAGGTAAACTTCAGGTCGGCCTATCTGATATCTTATTTGCCTTCACATTTCAACCAAAAGTCAGTGTTTACACAGGCCAACAGACACAAGTTTAACACTGACAGCTCAAGATTATGGGTTGTTCATAACCAGTATTGGCTAAAAGACATGCAGCATGCATGTGGAAAAGGATTTGGCCTCTAAACATGCAGTACTCTGTTGATGCTGGGGGTATAGCAAATAAGCACAAAACCAGCATAAACCGAAGGATCTGTATATCTCGGTGTTGCTGCCTCCTTATCCATTGAGTCCATCTAGAGACCATGAGGAATCACAGACCTATCATCTCAGAAATGTAACACAAGATTGAAAGAGTCACCTGATACCTAGGCATGTTAGGTGCCTAGACATCCATAAAGGAGATCTGTTATCCTTCCAGGTTGCAATTGATGTTTACCATGTCCATCTTTGCTTTTGCTCTAGGTACAGTAAAAAGTGAAATTTATACAATGTTATGAATGAATAAAAGTTTGAATTCGCTCAGCTGACTTGACCGGTGCAGTCAAGCCTGACTCATTCTGATAATAACCACAAGTGAAGTTGCAAAATGGCACTACATCTCTGTGACAGGCTGGTAAATGTGAATTAACAGTGCAAGAGTCAAAATCATGAAACTAAGGTTGACATAGAGAAGGGTCCTAAAGTGAACAGGAGGTCATCACTGGACTCGTCCATGACAAACCACTTAGTCAAGTCCAAGTCACAGAAAGTTTATGTGCAAGTTGTACAATGTGCTTACGATACCTCATCAGGAATTTTTTCCACAATTTTGGTCTCCATATTACAAAACAGACATGTAATAGCACTACACTGAGTACAGAGGTAAGCTACTAGACTAACACCAAGAATGAAAAATATAAGTAAGAAGGAAAGATTGAAATAGTTAATTCTTTTTCTAGATCTCATCTGAATGTTTTTTTTGATGTTAGTGAATAGACTTTAATCAGCTACTTTGGGCAGAATGCCCTATTCTCGTTAAGATTTCTCTTATATTTTATATCTGTTGCATGGAAAATAGACTACACTTGATGATATAATAAATATCCCCATCCTTTTGTAATTTGAAGCCATTTAGTATATATGGAATGAAAACTCACTAGGAAAGTATAATGTTAAGAACTGTGGTTCAAAGCAATCATTTAATGGCATTGTTTCATTTGTGCAACATTAGGATGTATTTGAAAATGTAAAATTAGCTACCGACTGACTGATGGCATATTTTTACAAACTACTAATGAACATTTGTTTTAAAACATTTAATGTTTCCTAAAGCACAGCTTATTTTCAATTGGATATCAAGTTAGATTCACTTTAAAAATGTGACATGGCTCTTGAATGGGGTGACTGAAACTGCAGTCTTTTTAATGATATTCTAAATTTTATGAATTATATGCAAGTATCTACAGTACAGAGAGTTTGCATTTTTTTTTCTTTTGTGCATGTTTTTTCACCTTGACACCACAGAATGATTATTGGCAATACTTCATTTTTATACTCAATCTAACCAATGATGTTTAAGCTTATAACATTTGGTTTTATCATAATGGTTCACAGTCATTGTCTAAGGAATGAGAATACTTCATAAAGTACATTGGAATTATAACATATATAGTCAGCTCAAAACCATTCATTTATAAATGGTCTAATGAACTACTAGTTTGATTGATTGTACAGTAGATTCAGAAAGTATTCAGTTTTTGTGTGGTAGATTTAAACTTAAATGAATACATTTGCCATTTTTGCACATTAAACTGCACTCAGGAACCCATAATGACAAAATGAAAAGTCTGTACAAGCTTTGAACACCTGGATTGCAGTAGTTTATCCTATTCTTCCTGGCAGATCCTCACATACTCCATTAGATCAAATAAGAATCAATTGCCATCATCAGGTCTCCCCACAGATGTTCTAAGGGTTTTAACTCTAGGATTTGGCTGAGCCACTCAAGGACAGAGACTTGTCCTGAAGCCACTCCAGCATTGTCTTGGCTATATTCTTCATGTTGCTGTCATACTGAGAGGTGAACCGTTTTCTCAGTCTATGGTTCTGTGCACACTGGAGCAGATTTTCTTCCAATGCCATCTCTGTATTTGGCTCTATCTATCTTTCCCTCAATTCTGACCAGTCTTGATATTCTTGTTACTAAGAAGCTTGCCCATAGCATGATACTGCCGACACAATGCTTCACCATGGGGATGGTATTAGGCAAGGTAATGAGTAATGCTTGGTATTTGTCAAACATGACACTTTGAGCTCTTCCCAAACAAGTTTTGCTTCATCAGACAATAGAATCCTTTTCCTAATGCTGTCATAGTCCTTTAAATGCTATTTGGTAAGAGTGGCTTCTTTACCATAAACATCTGATTGATGGAGATCTACTGAGATTGTTGTCCTTCTGACAGGTTCTTCCATCTTATCAGAGTACTACTGAGGCACTGTTAGAGTGACCGTTGTGTTCAGGGTCACCTCCCTGACCAAGGCCTTTCTTGCCTGGTTACTCAGTTTGGCTGGACAAACAGCCAAGTCTAGCAAGAGTTCTGGTGGTTCCAAACTTCTTTTAGGGTTGTAACATTTAACACAGACGGTTCAAAGCTTGCATCTCTTTAATGAAGCATTCTGTACTGAAGCCTATATTGAAGCTTCATTACCATATGATTGATGACATCCGAAGCCTTGACTGTCACTGTAGCACTGACAGCACTCTGATTGCTCTCACATGAAAAGAGATGTGACACTATTGGTTATATTTTATTCAGAGATGATACTGAAGTAAATATGGAGTCCACATATATTGTAGTATTTCATCGGGCCTCACCGGCTTTGAGTTGTTGTTTACATCACTATCGTAACAGCTCTGACATGCTGCTTCAGCCTGGGGAAGAGTTGCTAATACCAGCTGCAGGAGAGCCGATCATAATGGTATGCCTGTAAAAGTCACATATTAAGTAAAACTACTGTGGCAATAGTGAGAGGTCCTTCTTATAGAAATGAGCTACCTAAAAAAGCGATGCAAAGATCAAGAATCCAACGACACTCAGTGCAGGTAAACACAGGTATGGTGCGACAATACCGATAGTGGCAACAAATTACATTTTTAGGACAACATATTGAGATATTATTTTATTATAGACAATTGTCACCCATACTAACATGCACATGTATTGAACCATTTAAATGACACCAAATTATCATAAGATCAGAATGAACACATCGAGCAATCTTAAGCTTTTTGTGCATCTATTCAATTGAAACTATGTGATCAAAAAGGGTTTGTATGTGCACTTCCTCCTTTGGCTGTCTTAAGCTCATGGCTGTAATGATGTCTGCAAACCGCTAGATGTCACTAGAGAGACTTCATAACTTCTTTTAGCAGAATCAGGTACAAGTTTTAGAAGCTTCATGGGGTTTCATCTGTCCATCACTAACATCTTTCATTACATGATTATTGAGGTCACTGTGCTCCTGGGAAAACTCAAAGCTTTAGGACTGGTTTTATACCCTTGCTGCAATCTATGCCTCACCACAATTTGATCACTCAGGTCTACAGAGAGTTCCTTGGACTTTATGGCTTGGTTTTTGTTAAGACATGCAGTATGAATCATGAGAGCTTATAAACAGATGTGTCAATTTCTAAACTATGTTGAATCAATGTAATTGGGATTGGTCTCATAACACAGTGGAACTATGTAAAAAAAAGGGCAGAGTAGGGTCTTTTTACTTAAATGTTCCATTAATGCGAGTAGTGACATCTTCTACAACTCTGTCATGACCAGTGCAGGTTTCTACACTATGGTGTGCTGGGCTAGTAATATCACTTCAAGACAGGCCCACCAAATAGACAAGCTAATTAAAAGGAAAGGATAAGTTATGGCACAATTTACCCCCTGCAGGTAGTAGCAAAGGAGAGAATTAAAACAAAACTGAATGCCATTATGAACAATTCTACACATCCTCTTTCTGACACACTAAAACTGAGTACTTTCTGCAAATGAATTATTCAGCAGAAGTGTGTCAAGACACAATATGGGGGCTCCTTTATACCCAACAGCAATACGCCTGCATAATGCTTCACTGTGATTGTGACTGCCAAGTTAGAGACTTTCTTTAATTTTAATTTTTCTTCCTTTGTAGTCTTTCTGGTGTGTGTGTTCAGACAATAGACCCTAGACAAATAAAGTTCTATCTATCTATCTATCTATCTATCTATCTATCTATCTATCTATCTATCTATCTATCTATCTATCTATCTATCTATCTATCTCTCTCTCTCTCTCTCTCTCTCTCTCTCTCTCTCTCTCTCTCTCTCTAAATAAGGTTCTAAACACATTACAAGGATGAAGCAAACAGCATTCACTGACCACAATTTAGAGTGCCACAGAAAAGGATCTATATGGTGATATAAATAAAAGATTTCAGTTTTTAATTTTTAATAAATTTGGAAACCTTCCTGTAAACGTATTTTCACTTTGTCATTGTAGGTTATTGTGTGTAGACTGATAAGAAAAATTTGAAATGTATTCATTTAAAATTAAATCTACAACACAATAAAATATTGTGAAGGGGTCTGAATCCACTTTGAAAATTAGCTCGGGGTGGGTGACTGTGCATGACTTTGCCCTAAAATATTGGACTGACATGACTTGGTCCTTTCTCATATACAGCCATATGAAAAAGTTTGGGAACCCCTCTCAATTCTTTGGATTTTTATTTATCATTGGCAGACCTTCCAAAGTAGCAACTTCCTTTTAATATATGACATGCCTTATGGAAACAGTAGTATTTCAGCAGTGACATTAAGTTTATTGGATTAACAGAAAATATGCAATATGCATCATAACAAAATTAGATAGGTGCATAAATTTGGGCACCCTAACAGAGATATTACATCAATACTCAGTTGAGCCTCCTTTTGCAAATATAACAGCCTCTAGATGACTCCTATAGCCTTTGATGAGTGTCTGGATTCTGGATTGAGGTATTTTCGACTATTCTTCCATACAAAATCTCTCCATTTCAGTTAAATTTGTTGGCTGCCGAGTATATACAGCTGCTTCAAATCATCCCATAGATTTTCAATCCTATTCAAGTCAGGGGACTGTGACGCCCATTCCAGAACATTGTACTTCTCCCTCTGCATGAATGCCTTTGTAGATTTCAAACTGTGTTTTGGGTCATTGTCTTGTTGGAATATCCAACCCCTGCGTAACTTCAACTTTGTGACTGATGCTTGAAGATTATCCTGAAGAATTTGTTGATATTGGGTTGAATTCATCCGACCCTCAACTTTAACAAGAGCCCCAGTCCCTGAACTAGCCACACAACCCCCACAGCATGATGGAACCTCCACCAAATTTGACAGTAGGTAGCAGGTGTTTTTCTTGGAATGTGGTGTTCTTCTTATGCCATGTAAAGTGCTTTTTGTTATGAACAAATAACTCAATTTTTGTCTCATCAGTCCAAAACACTTTGTTCCAAAATGAATCTGGCTTGTCTAAATGAGCATTTGCATATAGCAAGCGACTCTGTTTCTGGTGTTAGTGCAGAAAGGGCTTCTTTCTAATCACCTTGCCATACAGATATTCTTTGTGCAAATTGCGCCGAATTGTAGAATGATATACAGATACACCATCTGCAGCAAGATGTTTTTGCAGGTCTTTGGAGGTGATCTGTAGGTTGTCTGTAACCATTCTCACAATCCTGTGCATATGCCGCTCCTGTATTTTTCTTGGCCTGCCAGACCTGGGTTTAACAGCAACTGTGCCTGTGGCCTTCCATTTCCTGATTACATTCTTTACAGTTGAAACTGACAGTTTAAACCTCTGAGGTAGCTTTTTGTAGCCTTCCCCTAAACCATGATACTGAACAATCTTTGTTTTCAGATGTTTTGAGAGTTGCTTTGAGGATCCCATTGTGTCACTCTTTAGAGGAGAGTCAAAGGGAAGCACAACTTGCAATTGACAACCTTAAATACATTTTCTCATGATTGGACACACCTGTCTATGAAGTTCAAGGCTTAACGAGCTAATCCGACCAATTTGGTGTTGCAAGTAATCAACATTGAGCAGTTCCATGCATTCAAATCAGCAAAATTACAAGGGTACCCACATTTTTGCACAGCCAGTTTTTCACATTTGATTTAATTTCATACAACTAAATACTGCTTCACTAAAAATCTTTGTTCGGAAAACACCCTCAGATGTTCCTAGGAAAAGAAAGACATACCACTGTTATGTTTTTTGTTGAAAGTAGAGTCAATTATAATGCAGGCTGAGAGGGGTTTCCAAACGTTTTCATATGAACGTATTGTACCCTTCTTACTGAATGGGGCGATGAATAGCTTCTGGGTTGGGGTCTCTTTTAAACTATAGTTAAAGGAGATTATGGTGCTTAGATCTATAAAGTGCACAATGAAGTAAAAGAGGAACTTTGGAAATATGAAGACATTGAACAAAATATTTTTAAAGAGAAGATAAATCATTTCAGTGAAAAATGGTTTATTTACTTCACATATAGGAAGAGAAGTAATAGCATTTTAAACAATAAAAGTGAAGATGCTGACGATAGTGGGTAGATTATATTACGAGTTTATTAAAAAAAAGCATCTCTGAATTCTGCTTTCAGTCCTAAGGCAGATAAAGATAAAATAGAATAGGAATATATTCATATTTATTTATTTATTTATCCAACGTGTTTATCCAAAGTGACTTCTCTAGCACAGTTATATATTTATTTCTACAGGCAGTGAATTAGTGGGTGACTTGCTTAGGGACAAAGACTGGTGGTAAATGACTCTGCAACTTCATGGTTTCCTTTATTCTAACATTGTGCCAAACTGATTAAAACAGAGAATAAATAATTTTGTTATCTCTTACATGTTTCACCTTTAACTGCCTGCAAACAGTTTAGCACAAGTATGTTGCTGCTGCTAAACTCAAATTGTAATAAAGTTCAAGTTCATTGTGTTCCCAGCTTTTATTACTTTTGCATCTCAAGGGAAATGATAAAATCCATTCTCATATAATATGGGACATGGGTTTCAAGGAGTCCTTGTGACTTTTAAAAAGACACTTCAAATCAAAACACAGGAGTTTATGCATTTGGCTATTCACAACAGAGAATTGCTTTTTAATTCTTAATCAGATGTTTTCTTTTCTGTAAAAGTGAATATCTCTGTTTTTTAGACAAGCTTTAATTCAGCTTTGAAATTTTATTTAGCTAATAGTATAAAATTTGTTGAGTTCACAGGTCCCTCTAAAGTACGGGTTACCAACATTTTTTGCCAGCTGAACCCCTTCCATTTAAATGATTTACCCAGAGAGCCCCTGAAGATTTTAACTAATTAAACATTTAAAAAAATAGATAAATGGCATAGCAACCATCTTATTATACTTCTTTTCACTGTATAAAATATTAATATTACCATTGTTATTATTCTTAATCCAACTAACTTAAACCAAGCAATTAAAGCACACCCTATAGCTTATTTTGGCTGGCAATCTTTTAATAAGACACCTGTACCTCGTGAATCTTGTATAGGTCACAATCCTGGGGACAAATTTTGACAGACATTTTCTCATCTGAAAGATGTTATTCTCTATATTTACAGTGCCACCCATAGTGTTTAGGACAAAAAAAAATTCCTTGATTTACCCCTATGCTCTATCGTTTAAAATTACAAATCAAACAATTCAGGCAAGATTAGAGTCATATTGCAGACCTTAATTTAAGGGTATTTTCATACATTTCTGTCACACCATACAGAAATTACAACACTTTTTCTACATGGTCCCCACATTTCAGGGCACCATTATGTTTGGGACATACAGTGGTAGATATATTAAAGCAGTCATATTTAGTACTTTGTCACATATCCCTTGTATGCAATGACTGCTTGAAGTCTGAGATTCATGGAAATCACCAGGTGCTGATGATCTTCTCTGGTGATGCTCTGCCAAGACTCTAAAGCAGCCATCTTCAGCTCCTACTTGTTTTGGAGTCTTATTCTCTTAGGTTTTCTCTTTAGCATATGGAATAGATGCTCAATTAGATTTGAACAGGCTGACTGGCTTGACCATTCAAGAATTAAAAAAATTTTTAGCTTTGAAAACTCCTGTGTTGCCTTAGCAGTGTGTTTAGGATCACTATCTTGTTGCAAATGTCATCTAATGATTTGGAGGCATATACTCAGAATTCATTGTGGGACTGCCATCAGCAATGGCAGTCTATCATCGATCATCAGTAAAGATAACTGTGCCAGTACCTGTGGCAGTTGTATATGCCCAAGCCATAAAGCCCCACCACCATTATTAATAGATGAGGTGGCATGCTTTGGATTTTGGGCAGATTCTTAGTCACTGCATCTTTTCACTTGTGACAATCATTTTTTATTACCTGTCCTACTACATTTGCTTAACAAACAAGCCCTAGTCTAATGTTACTCAATTGGCTTTACCTCTTTTGTAAGTCACTTAGGATAAAAACATCTGCCAAGCAAATAAATGTAAATGCAAAGTCACATCCACTGTGCAGAAATGAAATTAATCAGCTTGTTCTTCTCTTTCACAGTGAAACTGCATGATGTGTTTGGATGTACACTTTCAAAAATTTGCCCTGGTCCAGCCTTTGTCAGTTTGGAATCATTCTCCTTTTCACCAAATAATTTACTGAAATTGTTCAGCATGCATTATGAGTTGGACACAAATTGTCTGAAATGTCCATTGCTCCAGTGTCTCTGTAGAAGAACATTGCAGTAACTACATTCCTTACTCTTCCATGCCAAATCCCTTGATTTTGTCCTACAATTCCAGGACATTTATATGAAGGCCCTGAATAGTGACTTTATGTTTATTCAGTTTAAACACTTTGAAATTCACTGTGAAGTTCAAACAGTTGAAACACTTTGAAAAGATATGCAAGTTTAACGCTCCATATTAGACCATTGAAGTGAATGGTAATGTTAGAATTCTGCTCAAATGAACCCTGGAAAATATCAGCTGATATCTTTTTAACTTCACTCATGACAGATTCATAACAGAGCCAGTGAACATTTGTGTACAAAAGTAATCCTTGGTGAACAGTATGGATTTTAGTGAAAAAGAGGTGAAAAATGTGAGCATTCAAAGGCTGTGTCTTAATGAAGTTCGCAATTTTAATGACTGAGAGTAACACAGGGTATCAGGGTAGATCTTTTGATGCCAGTGCTCCTCTGTCCAAAATGCATCATGTTGTCAAAATATTATGAGCAACATGCCTAAGCTTTTAAGCTCAATCTATGCAACTGATGTTACATATCCATTAAGTTATTCAGACATATCTGTCCATGTAGTATTTGTGATTAACTATGCCAAAATATCCTAAACAGCTTTACCCTCTCAATGTAATGTATAAAAGTGAAAAGATGTGCTTGACTTCCCACATCAACTAACACTTTAACCTGCAGTTCTTATGCTCTTCTGGTTCTCAGTCTATTAGAAATACTTCAGTTTCAAGTGATATTTCAAATATTCTTCTGGAAACAATGTGTATGGGCCTTCTTCAATTTAATGCAACATACATTAGCTAATTTTTCTTTGAAATATTCAGCTGTATTTGTGATTAAGATCTTTTGCTTGATTTTGCATACAAAGTCAAGGTAGCATGTTAAATTTGATTGTTTTTATGTAATGTTTTTTACTTAACATATACAAACGTCCTAAGTATATATCAGTAGAAGTAACTGTGAACAAGTACATGCATCAAAAATATTATGATATGGTTCCAGTTTTTGCAAATGGCTCTAAAGAGTCAATATCCCATCATGCAGGTGCAGTGTGATGAAATAGCCAGGGTCCCATACCTGGCTCAGACATTTTTTTCTTTTGTTTAATCTTTATGTTCTTTTTTGTTATTATTTTCTAAATATTGTTGTTTATTACATGTTTATTATTATATATTAATTATTAATTAATATTCAATTTAAATTATAATGTTATGTTAATTTTTATTTTTATCTTATGTGCCGTGGGGTGCCTATTAAGAGACTCCTTTTTAATTACTTTTTAGTTCATCTTTGTTTTTGTTATTGCTCTTTGAATCTGTTTTTAGTACTTGGTTGCAGATTTTTCACAGTTCCCCAGTTCTTTTTCTGAGTTTCAGAATTTAAAGCCTTGCTTTTTTTGTTGGGCATTTGAACACCAAAAGCCTGCTTGTAGAGTTTGGGGTAAGGCTCACCTTACTAATTGACCAAAGTGGAGCTTTGAGCCCCATTTCTGGAGGCAAAGTCTCAATATGAGGTCTGAGAGCTAGGATAATTATTACATGCAACGGTGAATATGCCAGAAATTATAAAAATGTTATCTGATAATCCGTCTTTTAATAACATTGAAATAGCCAGGATATGTAATTGTGTTTTGTGATTCTTTCACAGTTTTATATAGCCATAATGTTAACTGAGAATCATGCTTATTCACTCTGGCAGGTATTGTGGGAAACACAATTAAAAGGTAGACATTTAAACAGGATCCAGAAGGATTTAAAATCTAGAAGGTTATACTTGGGTATACTCGATTAAATCCCATATTGTTTAAAATTGGTAAGCATATTTCAGGTAAATGCAGACAGTGCCAACTTCCAATAACTTGTGTTACTGGTTATTGTAATGTACAATATTTTTGATGAGAACAGGACATTCAGTCTAATGAGCTCGTCCATCATCTTTACCTAGATTGTCCAGAATAACATCAAGCTAAGATCTGAAGGTCCCTAATAAGAGAGGGAGAGAAAGCAGAATATGGAAAACAATTAATGGTAATATGGAGATATTGACAAGGATGTTAAAGAAGCATAATCAAGTAATTAAATTCTTATTTTGGAAATTAAATAGACTCACTCTCCCAAAATTTCTTCACAATCCAGCTTGGTGGAGAGCATTAGTACACTTTTTTGGTTGGCTTGCCAGCCACAAATAAAGACAAGCAAAGAAAAAGGCCTCAGGCTACACTTCTGTATTTTTTTCTTCTAGGAGGCATGAGCAAAATGTAAGCACACTTCCGCTTTACCAAATCAATGATGGAATCATGAAAGAATGGCTTCTGTAATGTGCTATGTTCAAAGTCTAAGGCAAATACCATTACTCAAGATTCCATAGATTTTCCAATATTGAACAGAGAAGAAAATTAGTCCAAGCTACCTAAAGAGAAGAAGGACCTCATTCTTCTATACAATAGGGAAGCAGTTATGTTTGTAGCTGGCTCATCAAATCTGATGACTGTACAGAGTCTACACCTTGCCATAAAATTGATATTTTTATCTGGAACAGATTTTGCTGACTTACTGACAAATTAATCAGCTTTTAAAAGGGAACTCACTCATCTCATAGTTATTATGCAAGAGTCTGTATTGATGGAAAAGCACATCAGGTCACTTCTCAATGGAACATGAGTATGCGATAGCATCTGCTCCTAGTTAGTGTACAGAACTTAACATGACTGCAGTGTGAAATACATTTTTCTCTGACTAATAATATTAACCATAAGTTTAAAACCACATCTAACTCTGCATGTTGGTGCAGAAACATATTAAGTCCTTTTCACTTAAAGTGACTTTATTTTCACACAGCCTAAATTTTGTTAACCATGATAGCATAAAATTTCTCATTTAACAAGTTGAAAGTTTAAGTAATTTTTTAAAGAGTAATCTGAAATATGTGTGGCTCCTTGTTTTCCTCATTGATCCATAGCAACTTTCTTTTATGATCATCTAAACACTGAATATATTTGAGACTGATTTACAAATTTAAAAGTCCTTTTGAAACAACACAAAGTTAAATGGTCAGCGGGAAAATATATACATTAAATATTGCCAATACAGGGCGGCACAGTGGCGCAGTGGTAGCGCTGCTGCCTCGCAGTTAGGAGGCCCAGGTTCGCTTCCCTGGTCTTCCCCGTGTGGAGTTTGCATGTTCTCCCCGTGTATACGTGGGTTTCCTCCCACAGTCCAAAGACATGTAGGTTAGGTGCACTGGCGATTATAAATTGTCCATAGTGTGCACTTGTTGTGTGTGTGCCCTGCCTAGGGTTTGTTTCCTGCCTTGCACCCTGTGTTTGCTGGGATTGGCTCCAGTGGACCCCTGTGTAGTTTGGATATAGCAGGTTGGATAATGGATAGATTGCCAATACATAAGATGACAGCTAATTTACCTTATATATTCTATATTACAACATAGGTCTGTTGAAACCATTAAATGTTAAAAAATGGCATAAGAAAGGTAACAAACTTACCGTAGTAATGTTATAGCCATGTCCAGTTTTGAGGCTTTCATTGTGGAGTGCTTTTCTATAATACTTCTTACTATATTAAAATTGATTTTTGGAAGTGAAAGGAGATCCTTGCTGGCTGACAGGAAGAAGATTTACTCATTGATGTATATGTTACAAATTTTAGGGATAAGGACCTACTGATCAACTAAAAGTGAAGCAGGATGTGTACTAATATAGAGCAATGTATGAAAAAGAGGTGACAAATACATTAACATATACAAGTGCCTACATAACCTATTACAAGAACACTTTTGCTCTCTCAAATAAAGAAACCAAAAATAGGCAATATACTTTTTATAATATTTGTACTCAATGTATAATTAATGCAATATCTGCATTAGCTGTACCATTTGTGCTTGAATTATTGCTGTGTACGAGTGCATTAAAAGATAAGTTTGGTATTTTTCAAGTCAAAGTTATTTCTTCACAATCATGGTATATACAAAGTACTGTAATAGTTTGACACGTGAAATTGCATTAAAAAATAAAGCATATTCTAGAATTAAAAAAAAATAGCCCACTCTTGCATTTTATGATAGAGCTTCTGGATATCATAGTCACCATTTAAGCCTTAAAACTTATTGAGTTTTATATTGTTATAGAGTATTGATCCATAACTAATATTACATAGTGTAGAAACAAACTGGAGTAGAATCCTAAATGCTTACTCATTTAAAAAAAAACACACATTTACTATGATTTTTTTTTACCTCATATTTATTAAGAAGTAAAGTAGTTTTCAATTTTTTTTGACATAATGTCCAAAAAAAGATCAGAAAACACATCTTCTTAATTTGTAGACAGGTCATTCTTTACTTGTTCATTGAGAATGAAGGAGCCAGAGTCTGCAAAAACCCTCTTGAGTCTTGACTTTTAAGAAATAGTCTTTAACTAAATTTAACTAATGACATTTTGTAAATGATTGCTAAGTGTTAATTGGTTAAAACTGTAATCTCCATTTCTCATTTCTGCCTCATTAACTTAGTCAGTTAAGTTTTGAAGTTATCAAAGAAAAGTTATCAAAGTTTAATTTTCTTCTTTTGAGTCTTCCATTTTATTATAACTGTCAAATATTGTTTTATGTGATTCTTGAAGTGAAAAGTTAAACTTTTTTCAAAAGCTGAAGCATGTCTGGAAGGCAACATTACTTCATGTTTCATTTTTAAGAATTGCACAAGGTCACAGTTTTTGTTTGATAGCAGTATAATGATTTCTTTTCTCAGATCATCAATGTCTTTTTAAAAAAATGACCTCACGAAAACCAGCAAACATATAAAGTGTGATAATAAAAAAAAATCTAACTTGAGTTGTTTACTTGTATTGGTAATAAAATGTAATAAAAGTAACACAGTAATATTAATATGTTTAGTTTAGTTAATGTACACCCCCTAGATGTACAGTGAATGCACTGCACTGCATACATCAAACAAGAGAGACGGTTAGTAACTATCATGACAGACTGCAGAACCTCTGTTTTCTGGTTTGGGTGAGATAAGATCAGTGCAGCAAGAGACGCAATCAATGTTGCATCAAATTCTGGCTGTTCATTGATCACTGCTAATTTTTCTAATAGTTACAGCTAACACAAGGATTTACACTTCATAGAACTCCTATCATGTTATTTCTGTGCCTCTTCCCAGACAGCAGCAGCCTCTTTAGGCATCCTTGTAAACCTATTGCTGATTTTCACAGCTGTATGGCTCTCCACCAGTTAAAGTTGTGACTTTCCAACTTTCCTTGCCTCGCATTTCCAGTATTCATAATTTTCCCATCCATTATCCAACCTGCTATATCCTAACTACAGGGTCACAGGGGTCTGCCGGAGCCAATTCCAGCCAACACATGGCACAAGGCAGGAAACAAACCCCAGACAGGGCGCCAGCCCACTGCAGTCATAATTCTCCCTCAAGCCCTTATTTCCATCTTTCTAGATTATTATGCTATGCCATTATGATTTCTGTTGCTAAGCAAAGTCCTGATAGAACTGCCTAGTTTTTATCATAGTGTAAAAAGACATGATTCTCTTTGAATTGGCAGTTGTCTTGCGTAACTCATTTTTCTGTTGTTCTTCCTCTCAATTATTACTTAACATTGATTTTGAATATCCCTAGGAAAAAATGCTTACCAGATAACTGTGTAAATCCTCTGACTTCCAGATTAATACTCAGTGTTGTCCACCTTATAGTGCCTAATATTTGATGTAATATTCTTTACATTGAATAAGGGCAGTAGTCTGATGTAATGTCAAGTCTAAAAGATAATTTCCACCATAGAGAGCTCTTATTAGGGTGCAGTGTGCTCCTACAAGTAAAGAAGGATACAGGTAGATCTAAAAATGGGTCTTATGACACATATAGCAGACTGGATGATGTTTACTTACAGTATGTCTTTCCAAATCTCATACAGAGCTCTGTCTTTCCTATGTCCATTCCTTTCCATTTCATGTAGATAATGTACTGCACCTTCATTCTGACAAGTAAGACTCTTTGATAGCTAAAACATGCAAATTTAAATAAAAGCACATTTACAAAGCACAATTACCACCTACATTTCTGAACAGGTCATCCACCTGAAGCTAAGCATGTTTGGGCCTAGCCAGCACTTGGATGATAGACCATCTAGAAAAAGCTAGGGGTACTGCTGGAAGAGGTGATGGTGAGGCCAGCAGGGCTGCTTACCCTGTAGTCTGTGTGTGGATCCCAATGCCCAAGTGCAGTGACAGGGACACTGTGCTGCAAATATGAAGCTGGCACCTATCTCTAATTTTCTCTCTCTCTCACCCCTTCACCACCTACTAGCTAATGTGTGGTGAACATACTTGTGCAATAATGTCTGCAGTTGCATCATTAAGGTGGGTGACACACATTAGTGGTGGTAGAAGTGGTTCCTCTCGGTCTATATATAAAGCATGTTCAGTATCAAGAAAATTTCTATATAAAAGTAAATAAATACTATTATTAGTATAGTTATTTTCAACACTAACATACATAAAACTAAAGTCTTGTAATTTTTGTTTTAAACTAAATCAGACCTTAAAGCTTAGTGAGTTATTTTTTTAAATTCTGTATAGCATTCGAAATTGGATGGACAAAACCAAATTACTTTTATTCACATGGTGCTGATGGTGGTCCTAGAGCTTACTGAAGTAACATTTGGTATAAGGGCAGTTACCAGTCAGTGATGGGAATCCAGGCTTTCTCTGGAAAGACTCTTTCAAAAAAATGTGTATAAAATGTGTACAGTTCAGTGGGAATCTGAAGCAGAAGCTTTACGAGAAAAAAGGAAGAGACAACGCAGAATTAATTACTGTGTCCACTGCTCTAGCGGCAATGAAAAGTACATCTGTTCCTCTCCATCTTTGTCTAAATTTGTTCTGTTTAACATTTAATCAAGGGATCATGTTCTGGGTGGGGATAAGGAAAGAGATATATCATCTAATGTTTTATGGAGACTATTTTTATTTGTTTTCATATGATTTTACTTCAGTCACTGTAATCCAGGTACAGTTTATATTCAGCATGATAGAATTCAGCACAGTCAGGAGCTCATACTACAATGGAGCCTACCTTATACAATGAAAGTGCCATTTACTGATTTTAATCAATAGGATGACTTCAACAGAATTTAATAAGCACTGGGGCAGACAGAGAGGTTTTTGGTTGAAGCTAAGGAGACAACATGTAACCCACCTCATTCCATTTCCTATTATATTCCTAGCAAATAGGCAGTCGTTGTGTATTAATGTGAATGAATTACAAGCTAATTCTAATTTTTACTACAGAAATGCCTGTATTGTAGTTTTTATAGAGACTGGGGGCTCTGCCACCTGCTCACTTTGCTTGTCAACCACGTATCTGCTGCTGACATATGTGGATTTTACTTTCTCCAAAAAACAAATCTTTTAATTCTCGCGAAAACACCTCTTCATTGGGAAGAAACACTACTTTTCCCTGATGGCAACACGAATTAGACCATCTACAAATCTTCAACTTAAACTTTAAACCTAAACAATATCTACATACTTCTATCATATCACCGAGTAATAATTTTGTTTTGTTAGTGCTAATGTGATCTTTATTACCAGTTTTTTGAGTTTCGCATTTTAGTTCTTTCATAATCTCTAACCTATTCTGCATGTGTATTGCGCCAATGTTTGTGAACCTCTTCACGACATTCTACTTTGTCTTCTATTCTTTGTCTTTTATTTCGGACCCTGCTTGGAGCTGAGAGCGCAGGAACTGTGTCTGACAATAGCATTCACACGAATGAGAAGTGAGTGGATCATCGGGGTGGTTGTAAATGTCTGAGAGGAGGGCAGGACTTGTCAAAATTTCTCAGCAAAAAGTATCGTCTCACGGGACCTGAAATTATCTCTTGGGGGAGTTGAAATTATCTCAGAGAAAGTCTCATCTCAGGATTTCCTTTAATAATAGACAGACATGGTTTGTGGAGATTATAGGTGATGCAGAGATTATGATTGACAGCTTTGAAGGTCTAGTTGAGAATGGGCCTAGACAGTAGCGCCACAGTTAAACAGCATGGCAGTGGAATCTGTTTATACATTATTGCACTTCTGCGCTTAGGAGACAGCTTAAGGGCTCTTGTTACTGTATAGCAATCAGCCACCAAACCAGGTGTTGGCTGTGTGTTCTAATGCTTGCTCTCTTCCTCCCTCTACGGAATGGAAGATCATCAGTCTACATATAATTTTCTGATTTTAGTACCAGCTTTGATTTAACTAATAAACTTAATCAATTCTACTTAAGATTTCAGCAGAGCAGACCATGTTAGTGGAAGACTGTTGAAATCTCATCAGCAATGTCCCAAAGCTGGAGAAACACTTGGCAGTGTTTCCTGTAGCTAAAAACAAAAACTCCAATATTTTAAATTACTTTTGAGAAGTGAGTCTGACACCAATGATCATGAAATCATTTGAAAAAGCTATTAAGAGGGATCTAATAACTACAATTCAGATTTAATTAGTTCAATTTCAATTTGTTTACAAGGATAATGAAAGAACAGAGGACACCACTGTTAATCGTTAAATTTGTTGTCACTTGGGGGGCATCAAGCAGGGTCATGCACAAAGGTGTAGCTGTAGTGGCTCACATCTCTCCCTTTCTGTCTCATTGGCTGAAATGCCCTTTCCTCCAGTTAAGATCTAATTAATTAACCCTGAGCACAAGTTCACGCCTTCATTTGTACTGTAAGAAACAGAGTAAAAGCTAGGTAGGAGCTTATCTACTGTCTCATATGGAAATAAAAGATGGTCCATGATAATTATTGCTCGAATTTCCACAAAAATGTATACAATTATTGGTGTGCTAGTTGTGCTGTTTTGTACAACATCATGACATGGCAGGGAGCTGTAAGAGGTGCTGATACCCTGGCGGTGCTCTGTTGCCAGTGGGTAAAGAGCAAAAGGTGAGGTGCCTGTTAGTAGATGCCATGCAAATGCCTGGAGGGAGTTCATGCAGTGGTTTCACCTATGTGGGATTCAGGAAACGAGACTGGACTGTTGATCCATTTCACATAAGTCATTCACATGCAAGATGATTTAAGAACACATTGAAATAGGAGTTGTAATTGGGAGACTGAGCGCAACAGTGTATTCTTTGTGGCGTGTGAGCCTATGGTTGGATTTGGTTCTAGTCTTAACTTATTAAAGAGCACAGCAGAGTATATTTGCCCTGAGTAATATTAGGGAGGATAAAGTGAGCAAGATCCTGAGACTGTTTTTATTTATTAATCTGTTTATAATTACCCTTTACTTTTGTGTTTGTGTCAATGCACAAGGACTGGAATTATTTCATAATTATTCATAATTATTACATGTCTGTATCTCTCTATCCTCTTACTCTGATCCTTCGGTTATGACTACAGGTGCCCATAGACCAAGCTGTGTGCGCCAGGTGAAGTTGTGTTGGGCATTACAGCAACTTTTTACAACTATTGAAAAATGGAAAATCATTCTTGAGGTAGATTGAACACTTAAATGCCAGCTTAAGTGAAAAATTAAGAAAACCATACTAAGTAATTGGAACACAAAAACTGACTTAAATGAGGTCCACTAGGGTAGGGAAAAGAAGAGCTGCTCAGGAAGCAGCAATAGCATCAGTCTCTGAACAAACGAATGCTAAACGTACAGAGAAAGAGTATGAAAACTATAAGTCAAGTGTAATCACTGCATGATATTGTGCAGTACACCGTTACTGGTACATTATAATAGCTATTTAGCATCATCTACGAAATGCCAGTCAGAATTAAATTTTTTTTGTCAGATGTCATGAACCAACCATTGGACTGTCAGTAAAATAAGAACTGAGCAGTCAAGGCCAAAAAAGGTGTTCCAGGAACACACGGTAAGAGGATGTGTTTTCATTTTAATGAATGTATAATATCAGTTAAATTATAGATTTTAGATTATAATTGAAAACCTGTTTTTTGTTAAGGTTCACTGTAATAATGTCTTTCTAAGTTTATTTTGTTATATTTAATGTTGTTTGGCAGCAGAGAGCATTCACCGCTATCAGTGTGTGAGAAACAGATTCTAAAAGATGCTGTGTCCTCTATGGAAAGGCAAAAACCAAGTCTTGAGACTTTATTGAACTAAATGAAAATTACTTTAATGTAGAGCCACTGACTACCAATTGATGACTACTGCTGTATTTTTTATTCCTTATTTTATGTATTTGAACCATTGATGTCTTCCACATTGCCCTCTGTAGCAAATAGCTCACCAGTGACAATTCCGGAGAAAAGCACCATGTGAAATCATTTATTTTTGTCAGGACTGTTACTTCACCACCACAAGAACACTCACCTCTGATGATGTGACTTCTGATAGCTGTGACTGCTCTGCCCTTCATGGAGGAAGAATGAGCCAAGCCTCCATAGCAGACTGAATGAGTCTTTGTGTGTCAAAGAGCGATGTCAAATACTTAGAAATATACTTTCTAATTAGAGCACTGTTGCATGTGAAAGCTGTTTTTAAGTTAATGCTGATATTCAAACACAAGTTATGTTGCGCAATTAAAAATAAGGTTTTGAAATGAGCAGTGATTTTTATATTTCTTTATAACAATGGCAGATTCTTGATTGCATATTTCCCTGGAATATTAATGTTTTCATTTAGACTCCCAATTTGTTCCCTCAGTTCAGATGCATACATGCTCTTCTTTTCAGGTGCCTCTAGAAATGCTTTGGTGTTTGTGTGTGTATATGTGTGCTTGAGTTTAAGTGATAGTGCCCACTGATAGATAGCCATCCAGTCTAGGATGGGACTCTATCTTCCTTTTTGTATTTGTTGGCACAGGCTCTAATGAAAAGACAGAATACAATTAGGTGGGTTTTGTTAAATCAATTCTAACAAAAGAACCCTTAATGAGAAGCTGGAAAGCTATTTAAAATATATGTGTAACATTCTTATTGAATGAACTGTAAATGTTATAACGATGTGATGCAACAAATCAAATTCATACATTATAATGTTCATGCTCAAAAGACTTCTGAATGACATTGAACTCAAGCTAAATGTACAAGGCTGTATCAGCCTGCTTACACGTTGAAATAGGGAAGGGTCAATTTCTGAGGGACGAATTTCTAAACAATTTTATATGTTTTGTATTTTAATGATTCTCTTTTAAAGAGTGAATGTGCTGTCATTATTGTTACAGTTGGCTCTTTTTTTCCACCATATTCACCAATTTCATTCAACACAAGTAGGCAGGAGGAAGGAACCAGAACTAAAACAATGGATTTTAAAATATAAAACCCAAAAGCTGACAACACTGTAGAAAGCAAAAGTGTGTTTTTTATTTTGTTACGTAGAGACCAAAATACCTGTCGAAAACAAATGCAAATAATGTTACATTATACTTCAGTGTTTTAGATCATACTGAAATTTTTTTTCTGAAAGTCCAATGCACAAAAAAATAATGGTCATATGTTGTACCAGCTGATCATTTCTATTCTGTTGTTGAATATCTGACCCACAATAGGCAATTTATTAGGGAAAAACAAATCTGTCATTTGATGTTCTATGGTGTAAACTTTTGCTGTTAAGGATAATGTAACTAGAAGTCAGTCAGTCAGTCATCGTCCAACCCGCTATATCCTTACACAGGGTCACGGGGGTCTGGTGGAGCCAATCCCAGCCAGCACAGGGTGCAAGGCAGGAACAAATCCCAGGCAGGGCCCCAGCCCATTGCAGGACACACACACACCAAGCACACACTAGGGACAATTTAGAATCGCCAATACACCTAACCTGCATGTCTTTGGACTGTGGGAGGAAACCGGAGCATCCAAAGGAAACCCACGCAGACACAGGGAGAACATGCAAACACCATGCAGGGAGGACCCTTACTGCAAGGCAGCAGCTCTACGACTGCGCCCGTAACTAGAAGTAAATTATTTTATTTGATCTTTCATCTCATTAACATGTATTACATTAGGTATATAAAGTACTGTATATGCACATTAGAGAGGGTGTAATGTCTTCTGATAATCTGACATAACCAGCAATCATGGTTAAAGATTTTTTTGCAAAGTTTATGAGCATTATAATGGCCCTGAAGTTACACTCACATTTCCAGTAAAATTAAAAACACATAAATAAAAGTGGACATTCATATGCATCCATGATTAGAATGTAAGGAATTCTGTCCTGTAAAGTGCCCCTTCTTCAATTTTAAGCCACTGCATGCCAAAAAGTGCCTGCATGACACGGGAATCAAGTCTCATTCAATGCTTCTTTTTGTAGACTTCTCATCAGCTTTTAATACCACACAGACCCATCTTGTTGTAGAGCGTTTTTTTAAAGATATTAATTTTGGAATTTAACTAGGTAGGATGGCTGGTTGACTTTTGAGCAACACACCTCACTGAGACAAAGTAATTGCCTGAAATGTTCTGATTAAAAGGGGTCTGTCCTTCCACCTCTTTTGTACATTCTAAACACCCTAGTTTTTATGGTTGAGAAGGTAAACCAAAGAGACACAGATAAAGAGTTGGGGTACTCAGGTGGTAACCCTGTATACTTGATTCAGGCAAGTAAATTCACTATCTTTAGTATATCTGAAATAGATTTATTTTAAAATGTGATGATAGTTATTTTTATCATCCCAAGGTATCCTGTATTTACCAAACTTGAGGAGGTTCTATTACAGTATATGGAAGCATTTATAAACATGAGCGATAAGAAATGGGCTCAGAAAGAAACAGAAAAGAAATCCAAAGCTACACCTAAGCCTAGACAGGCATCATGTCCAAGTCCAACCTCAAGGTACGGCTTTACAGAGACTGACCTGGAACAGACAGGCAAAAGCACAGATCTCCCAGGACCCTGGGCCGCTGCATCGTCTCCAGTTGAGAGCAAAAGTAGGAGCGAATGTGCAAGTGATGCATGTCATGATAGCTTGTTGATTCCAGAAGATCCATTGAAACTGGAAATGGCCTTGACTTCTGCATTTTCATCTATTTCTCCCAAGACGGGAGCATCAGCTGTAACGGGGCTTGTCACTTCATCTGTGGAACATGAAGGCCGAAATGATCTGTCCTAACTTAAGATAATGATCAGTGCAATGGCCACAGCCATGGCCACCGCAGCCACCGCTCATGACATAAAGAAGCTCAAGAAAGAAATAAATGATATGCTCAAGACAAATGAGAAGCTGTGGCATGATATTAAAGACCTGTAGGTACATGTAAATAATTGCTTTGAGGCAGCCTTTAAAGGTATGCTTGAAAATATTAAGGAACAAATTCAGGAAAATGCGTGTAAGTTTGAGAAAAAACTGAGAGCACTTGGCAATCAGTTGGAAGACATTATGCAAACATTCATGACTCGAATTGAAATAGCTGAACATCTGGCATCTGCTGTAGAAGAGAAAGCAATGGCTACAAATTCCAAATGCAAAAAACTAAGAGACAGACTTGCTGCACTGGAAGATGGATGCAGAAGGAATAATATTAAAATCAAAAGTCTCCCAGAGAATTGTGAAAGTCCAAACCCAGTGAAATTCTTTGCTGAGCTATTCTCCAAACTGGAGAGGTCTGTAAATCAGACACCAAGATACCAGCAGCTTACCGGATACAGGGATCAAATACCTCTAAATCTAGGAGTCTTATTGTGAGCTTCAAAAAATTACAATGTCACTTTTCAGACAGAAACAATAGATTACATTTGAAGATAACGACATTCATATTTTCCCAGATTTCCTTCCCTCAACAGCTGCTAAATGTGCCACTTTTTACAACATTAAATAGCACTTATGGAGAGCCAAGATCAGATACAGCCCTGCCAAACTGAAAGTGGATATTAAAGGCAAGCGTTACATCTTTAGCACTATGGAGGAAGCAGAAAATGAGTTAAGAAAACTGATCCCAACACTTTTTTGAAATACGATCGTGAATCGCATCCTGTCATGACATGGCAAAGAAGATATTACTGGGTGTCTGATCCACATGCACTGATACTGGTACCGCAATTATACATCCTTTCCCTTCTCGGCCACTTTTTGTTTATGCTCTAATTACAATTATATGTGTATATGTATGTACTGTTTGTGTGGAAGAAATACATATTTTTTTTTTCTCTTCTAATGAAGATACCCTTGTGTGAGATTTGCCTGGACACCACCAGTCGGAAACCACATCTTTATAAAAGTCACACGTTTATTAATCACCTCAAATAACCAGAATAAAGTCCTGAACACCACACAATGCATTTAGCAATTAAATCACCCCAATAAACCTTCTTTTCCTCAGTCTTTAGCCGCCTCTATTCTCCTCCTGGGAGCTTCGTCCAGCTCCCATTCCTGACTCAAGCTCCCCGACTGTTAGGAGGCGCGCCTTTCATTTCTGCCCGGATGTGCTCCAGGTGGCTGATGACTATCTTCCAGCAGCACTTCCTGGTGTGGTAGAAGTGCTGCTCTTTGCACCGGAAGCACTCCGGGCTTCCCTGGCAGGTTCCTCCACCATCTTGCTGAGTGTGGTGGAAGTAACTATTTCCGAGTCCCACAAGGTTTAAGGTACCCTCTGGCATTGGCCACGGGTCCCAATGAGTTATAACCTTTTCTCTCTTTTCCCGTGGTTCTCTCCTGTTACAGGGTGGTTGCCCCCTCATAGCCCGGAAGCTATTCATGCCACTTTCCGGTCCTTTTAGGTGTCCCGGCCGGGTCAAAACCCCAGCCGTCTGTGATACTTTGTTTATTGTTATTGTTATTATTGTATTAGGGTTTATTATGCTTATCCAGGGCCACTTTTTAACACCATTTCCTGGATTTACTGCTTTTACTATCTCAAGATTGTTGAAGATTAAATTTAATCTTATAGTAATTGGACTGTATTGGCAATAGATATCTCAATTTTATTCCTCATATGCTGCTGCTGGGGGTTTATTTTGTTTTGGACATACTCTGTCCCTAGGTATGTCCGAGAACTGGGACTTTGGGAAGTGGGGTCTAGCCTCACTTGTGGAGGCAAAATGACGGTGGTGTTTGCTGTGGGGAAAGAAAGAGAGCAAGCTATCTCTAAATGATCTTTTAATCCTTAGAATTTTAAGTGCCAAAGTAACAATAGGAATGGCAATAACTCCTGTGAAACTTCGAAAATAAGGTCAAAGCTGTCTTATTTTCAGTTAAAACTACAAAATGACAACAAAAGTTTAGAAGCAATTGTAAGAGCCAATCTTAGAAAGTTAAAGTTTTGAGTTAAACTCATATTGATGTTTGCTTAATTTAAATAGAATATTAATGTCTTTCATAGTCATAGCTTATGGTATAGTCTTTTCCCCCTATAGTTAACAAGAGATAGAACCTTCTTACTATAACTGAATAACAGTGTGATAATAAGCTCAGTTTGTTTGGAACAAGTCCCAGTAAAGAAGGACTTGAAAGACCCATTTAAGCTTAGAAATGGGATAAGCATACAGTTTTCTGACCGTTTTGAAATGGTTCAGAAATATTAAGTAAATAGTAACGATTTGAGATGTAACAAGATTAATCTATAATTGAACTTTTCTTAACATTAATTTTTCTCTTTTTTTTGCTATTTTAATTTCCTTTTTTTTGTGTAAACTGTTTTACTTTAAAACTTAACTAAACTTTAAAAAACGAAGATACTTTGTCTGTGGAATCATTTCTGCGCGTCAGGCTTTTGTTGAATCCCATTTTGAGTTGAAGCTGCAGAACTTTGATAATTTTGGGAAAAAGAAAACGCAGCTACATCTTCGTCAGAAAACTTGCTATCTAAGGCCTGAACTGGAATCTACCATTCGAGAACAGAAGACACTTCTGCTACAGAACTCGTCAACGAAAGAAAAGAACTGAATCATTCACAAGGTACTGTGATATTATCTACTATCTTCGCATGATCATTAATGAAAGCAAGGTCGCCGTACCTTGAGAAGATTTGAGAGACTGTGATATTATTAAATGACGTCTTGGAAAAAGACATTTTGGATGATTGGAACCTTGTTTCAAGAAAGTAATCTGCCTTTGGAACGTCCCTATTGTGACGAAACTGCTGTCAGGAAACGTCCTGTCATTTTATTGAACAGTTGTCATGGCAATGTCTAAACAGAGCTCAAGTGAGATCGGCAGTGATCTGAGTTCAGACTCGAAGTCAGAAAATATTATTAGAGATCTTAAAGATCACATAAGTCAGAGGGAAGATAAGCTTCATGTGTTCATAGCTGAGATCGAAAGTCTTAAAAACATTCCAGAAAACCGCTTAATGGTGGCAAAAAGATTTGGAGATTTTCGTTCGACACACAGAGAGCTAGAAGAACTACATGAAAAGCTACTTTGTATATTAAATAAGGAGGAGCGATTCAGAAACAGAAAACGACATTCACGAACGCTATAAGAAATGGAATGAATTCACTGTCGCTACTACGGCTTGGTTAGAAGACGCAAATAGACTGTTAGCACATAAAGTTGATGAACAGTTAGTAAATCAGTTCGAAGAGATGCAATTTCAAGAACGGGTCGCATAAAGCCAAAAAAGAAAGACGTCACCTCAATTAAAACATACTTTTGATGTTAAACTTGACTCTTTAGCTCAGAAAACCACATCATTACCTTCTACGTCGGTGCTGATTGAACAATCGACACTCGATAGTATCTTAGAAACGCTTACGTCAACTTAAAGTTAAAGTAGAAGATCTGGAAAAACCGACACTCAGAGCTCTGGAAATGATATACTAAATGTGCTAGCGGAACCAAGTCGAATATCAGAAGGGCCAACTCGAATGTAGTAAAGCAATCAATGAAGCGTTAAAATCGTTAACTGATCAAAAGACAACGCCTGCTCCAGCACCCCTGCTCCAGCACCCCAGCTCAGCGTGGTGAAGTACCTCATAGGCAGGTCCCTTTATTTTCAGGCGACCCATTGGCTTATGCAGATTTTATTAGGGCCTTTGATAATGCAGTTGGGGATGTGCTACAAAACCCTCAAGATAAATTGGATTATCTGATTCAGTACACCAGAGGTCCTCCTCAAGAAATGATTAAAGGCTGCTCACGAATGTTACCAGATGCAGGTTATTTAGAAGCCAGAAGGTTGATTGAAAGATATTATGGCAATGAGTTATTAGTAGCAGACGATATCTCAATAAAGCATTAAAATGGCGCAGATTAAGCAAAACGATGGAGAGGCTCTGAGAGATTATTCTAACTTCCTCTCAATTTGCATGAATACTATGAATGATTCAGGGAACGGTGGAGAATTCAATAACAGTCATAATGTGCGTACAGTACTTGGGAAACTTCCATTTTCTCTAAGAAACGAATGGATGAGATATGCTTTCAGGCTTCGAGAAAATAAAACAAGACCTGGCATACCTGAACTAATTGTTTTCTTGCGTAACGAAGCTGAAATGCTTTTAGACCCTGTACATAGTGCCGTTTCACAAGACTATACTAATATAGAGAAAAGAGAAAAAACTGACAAAAGTAGGTCTCCTCAGAAGTACGGACAAAGATCAGGAAGTATTTTCACCACCAATATTTCTGATGAAGCCCAAAAAGATACTCAAGGAATCTCTGTCAAAAATACATGTGCATTTAAAAACCTTGTGCATTTTGCAGTGATTTGCATATACTTGCGAATGTAAAAAATCAAAGAATTGCCACATAAAGAAAGAATAGACTTTTAAAATCTAAAGGTTTATGTTTTCGCTGTCTCAAACAGGGTCATCTAAGTAAGAATTGTAAAGAGAGAATGAAATGTCAGACATGTTCCTTACAGCACCCAGATATCCTGCACATTCAAGGGGACAGTGGAGCAGTACTAAAAGCTACGGCTAGTGTGGCAACATCTACCGAAACCGAAACTGGAACTTGTACCTTTACAGGGGCTGGAGAAGAATGTGCACTGCAAGTAGTTCCTGTTAAGGTAAAATCCAAGAAAAGTGAAAGGTATGTAGAAACATACGCCTTTATAGACCTCGGCAGTACAGTAACAATTTGCACTGAAAAGCTCCAGAGACAACTGAGCCTTCAAGGGAAAAGGACGCAAGTATTCCTCAAAACTATGAGTAATTACGATGATGATTCAAAAATGCTAACCCAATGTTCTGTTTTATCAGATTTACAAGTCTGTGGTCTCAATGATGTTAAATATATTGATTTGCCAAAGGTCTTCACACAGGTCTCCATTCCAGTGAACAGAGAAAGCATTCCACTACAAGAAGATATCGATAAGTGGGCATATCTTAAAGAGGTACGTCTAACTCGTATTGACTCTGAAGTTGATCTTTTAATAGGAATCAACTATCCAGAAATCTTCAAGCAGTCACGAATCATACCTAGCCAAAGAGGTGGACCTCACGCTATGAAGACTGCACTTGGATGGGTGGTTGGTGGACCATACAAAGAGATAGACGACCTCACAAAACAAAGTGGTAAGACACATAAACATTCAATCAATCGTGTCTCAATAACAGAAATTGAAGATATGCTGCTGCAACAGTATAACACAGATTTTCCAGAGCGCAACTGTGAGGAAAAGAGGAAATGTCACAGGAAGACATCAAGTTCATGCGCATAGCTTCAGAATCTGCAAGACTGGTAGGTGGCCACTATTGTTTAAATTTGCCTTTGAAGGATGAATCACTTAAAATGCCGAATAACCGCTGCATTGCTGAACAGCGTGCTATTGGACTCAAAAGAAAATTGAGCAAAAATTCAGGTTTCCATGAAGACTATAAAGCCTTCATGAAAGACATTATAGACAATGGCTATGCTGTTAAAGTACACAAAAAAAACCTGAATTGTAATGAAGGCAGAGTGTGGTACATCCCACATCATGGTGTGTATCATCCAAAGAAAAATAAGATTCGAGTAGTCTTTGACTGCACAGCCACCTACCAGGGGATTTCACTTAATGAACAATTACTTAAAGGCCCTGACCTAACTAACACACTCATTGGTGTCCTTACAAGATTCAGAAAGGAGCCAGTAGCTTTAATGGCAGACATTAAGTCAATGTTCTACCAAGTTAAGATACCAGATAAAGACACAGATCTTTTACGTTTTCTATGGTGGCCTGAAGGTAATCTAAGTAAAGACCTAGAAGAATTCAAAATGACAGTACATCTTTTGGTGCTACTTCTTCACCCAGTTGTGCTTCTTATGCTTTATGTAGAACAGCCGAAGATGCCAGAGATACATTTCCTGAGGAAGCTGTTAACACCGTTCTCAATAACTTCTATGTGGATGACTGTTTAAGGTCAGTGACTACAGAAGAACAAGCAATAAAGCTGGCAAAGGACCTCCAAGCTCTATGTCTCAAAGGGGGATTCCATTTGACTAAGTGGGTGAGTAACAACAGAGCAGTTTTATTGTCCATACCAGAAGAAGACAGAGCTCATGAACAAAAGGACTTAGATTTGAGCCACAGTCTCCTTCCCACAGAGCGTGCCCTAGGCATCCAGTGGTGCACAGAAACTGACAGTTTCAAATTTCAAATTAAGTTACAAAACAAGCCCGCTACAAGGCGTGGTATCTGTCTGTTGTTAGCTCAGTTTATGATCCACTTGGTTTTCTAGCACCTGCTTTATTGCCAGCGAAGCTTATTTTAAGAGACTTATGTAAAGAGAAATGTGGGTGGGATGAAGAAGTAGAAGTTAAACACATTCAGAAATGGAAAAATGGATGGATGATTTGAAGTTACTTACAGACTATAAAGTGAACAGATGCTTCAAACCTACCGGGTTTGGAACCATAAAGACAGCACAAATGCACCATTTTGCAGATGCTAGTGAAGATGGGTATGGCACTGTCACCTACCTTGTCTTAACCAATGAAGAGGGCAAAAAGCATTGTTCATTTCTGATGGGCAAGTCAAGAGTTGCACCATTGAAGCAGGTCACGATTCCAAGAATGGAGCTGACAGCAGCCATTGTGGCAGTTAAAATGGACAAAATGCTTAAAGGTGAGCTTCAAATGCCTTTACAAGAATCTACATTTTGGACTGACAGCACTACGGTGCTAAAATACATCTCAAATGAAAGCACTCGATTCAAGACTTTTGTTGCCAACAGAATCTCCGTGATCAGAGATCATTCACAACCTTCACAGTGGAGGTATGTCACATCTGTCCTTAATCCGCTGATCAAGCCTCTAGAGGGCTGAACATAGAAAACTTTCTCAAGAACACCACATGGTCACATGGGCCAAATTTCTTATTGAAGTCAGAACGTGAGTGGCCAAAAAGACCAGATCAACTGAATGATTCACTTTTTGAAGATGATCCAGAAATTAAAATTTGTGCAGTTAACATGACAAGAGTAGAAGAGGCGACCGAATCCATCAACAAACTAATCACTTATTTTCAGATTGGCATCGCTTGAAGAAAGCAGTAGCTTGGTTTCTCAAGTTTAAAGACTTACTGCTGAACTTAAGAAATGAAAGAAAAACATTTCAACTAGAAACCAGTCAGACTAAAGGTAATCCAAAAGAACAAGAATCACTCATCACAAAACACATGAAAAAATATAAATGGTCTTTAAAACCAAGTACAATTTCTCTAGATGATTTAGTCAAAGCTGAAACAGAGCTTATCCGTCTAAGTCAACAGCAAGAATTCCCAGAAGAATTAAAAGCTCTAAAGAAAAAGACTTGTGTTAAAAAGAACAGTCAAATCTATAAACTCGACCCGATCATACAAGATGGAATATTAAGAGTTGGAGGAAGACTCTGTAAAGCTGCAATGCCCGAAGAAGCTAAACATCCTGCAATTTTACACAAGCATTCACATATTGCAACTCTCATATTGCAACACATTCATAAACGTCGGACATGTGGGCGCAATTATGTGCTCGCACAATTACGCCAGAAATACTGGATACCTCAAGCAAATTCAGCTATCAGAAAAATAATTGCAAAGTGCACAACATGCAGAAGATACAATGCGAAAGCAGGTGAGCAAAAAATGGCAGATTTGCCAGAAGATCGCCTAGCATCAAACCAACCACCGTTCACTAATGTTGGAGTTGATTATTTTGGTCCCTTCCAAGTCAAAAGAGGAAGAAGTCTAGTCAAGAGGTACGGAGTAATCTTCACATGTCTAACAACCAGAGCTGCACATAGAGATCGCACATAGCTTAGACACTGATTCTTGTATCCAAGCAATACTCCGATTTATGGATAGAAGAGGACAAGTTAAAATCATGCGCTCAGACAATGGAACAAATTTCGTCGGAGCAGAAAGAGAGCTACGAGAAGCTATTAAAAAACTAGAACACAAAAAAATCAGTGACGCCATGATGCAAGAACAAATCAAATGGATTTTTAATCCGCCATCAGCCTCTCACCAAGGTGGAGTGTGGGAAAGACAAATCAGAAGCATAAGAAAGATCTTAAATTCAACACTAAACCAACAAACACTCGATGATGAAAACCTTCCTACTATGATGTGTAGAGTGGAATCAATACTCAATAACAGACCCCTTACGAAGACATCAGATGATCCAAATGATTTGGAACCACTCACACCCAATCACTTGTTATTATTGAAGACAAAACCTGAAATACCACCTAAACTCATTTCAGAAAATGAACCATACCCAAGAAGACGCTGGAAACAAATTCAATACATGGCGATTTGTTTTGGAAAAGATGGACAAAAGAGTATTTGCCAATACTTCAAAAACGTCAAAAGTGGCTTGCACCAAGAAGAAATTTTGAACCAGGGGACGTTGTTCTAATTGTAGATAAAGCTACACCTCGCAATTCCTGGGTAATGGGTCGAGTCATCAAGACAATGCCAGATGCCAAAGGAGCAGTCAGAAGAGTTTGTGTGCAGACCAAAACCAGCACACTGGACAGACCCGTGAATAAACTGTGCCTACTTCAAGAAACAGCCAATGTTTGAAATATGAAATTTTTAAAATGTTTGTTTGCAGTGTTATTGCTAATGATTTGAAATGAATAGTTAATGTAAAAGTAATTGGCTCATATTGAAGTAAAGTAAAATAATTGTCTCCGCTCCTGCATAGCCAATTAGGGGCCGGAAATGTAAGAGCCAATCTTAGAAAGTTAAAGTTTTGAGTTAAACTCATATTGATGTTTGCTTAATTTAAATAGAATATTAATGTCTTTCATAGTCATAGCTTATGGTATAGTCTTTTCCCCCTATAGTTAACAAGAGATAGAACCTTCTTACTATAACTGAATAACAGTGTGATAATAAGCTCAGTTTGTTTGGAACAAGTCCCAGTAAAGAAGGACTTGAAAGACCCATTTAAGCTTAGAAATGGGATAAGCATACAGTTTTCTGACCGTTTTGAAATGGTTCAGAAATATTAAGTAAATAGTAACGATTTGAGATGTAACAAGATTAATCTATAATTGAACTTTTCTTAACATTAATTTTCTCTTTTTTTGCTATTTTAATTTCCTTTTTTGTGTAAACTGTTTTACTTTAAAACTTAACTAAACTTTAAAAAACGAAGATACTTTGTCTGTGGAATCATTTCTGCGCGTCAGGCTTTTGTTGAATCCCATTTTTGAGTTGAAGCTGCAGAACTTTGATAATTTTGGGAAAAAAGAAAACGCAGCTACAGCAATGTCTCCAAGACTGGACAGTTAGCTTTGTGAGCTGGAATGTTAAAGACCTGAACCACAAATTAAAGAGAAAGTATTCTCTCACTTAACAGGTCTAAATGCTAAAACAATATTTTTACAGGCGACCCACTTATTAAGCAAGGATCTGTTTCGGCTACACAAAGACTGGACTGGCCAAATATTCCATTCCAGCTATACAAAGAAAACTAGAGGTGTGGGAATTCTTATACATAGAACAGTCTCATTTGTAGTATCAGATGTAGTATCTGATCCTGATGGGAGATTGTCATAGATAATGTATTTAACTGTAAAGTGATTTTGATAAATATTTATGCACCCAAAGTCAATAATAGGGAATTCATGGAAAATGTATTTGCACTGCAAATGGCTGGGGACTTTGTATTTTAGGTCTCCTGTTACAGGGATGATGACATCTAACACTGCAAAGACAATTACACAGTTTTTAACTGACCACAGCCTATCAGACCCCTGGAGGTTTCTAAACCCAAACTCAAGACCATATTCCTTCTACTCACCACTGCTTCATTGCTACTCAAGTATTGATTATTTCTTTGTAGATAACAACTTCTTGCCTACAATTAAATTTGTAAGTATGACACTATTATTATTTCTGACCATGCACCCTTGATTTTGTACGTAAAATCACTATGCCCCACATACTCATCTCGCAGATGGCGTCTTAATCCACTTTTATTAGCAGACAAGAACTATACAGAATTTATATCCAAGCAAATCAATTATTTTTAAATAAATACATCCTCAGAGGTTTCTGTAGGAACACTCTGGAAAACCATAAAGGCCTTCTTGAGAGGACAGATTATCTCATATCTTTCACAGAGAAATAAATTGGAAACTGAGAAGGTATCAGAGCTAATCAACAAAATTACTAGAATAGATCAAGAACATGCCAGGTGTCCAAGTAAGGTACTTCATATGAAAGGGCAGGCTCTGCATTCAGAGCTCAACCTCTTAACAACTAAAGATAATGAACCACTCATACTTAGTTGTACAAGACATCATTATTATGAACAGCTAATAAGATCTTAGCTCAACAAATCCACAAGCAAGAAGTTCGCAATGCAATCCCAGCAATCACCAACACAAATGGAGACAAAATCATAGACCATAAAAATATAATGCACATATTTAGAGACTACTATAAATCCTTATATTTTACTGAGATTAAAGAAGACAAGACACAATCTAATGCATTTCTGGATGCATTACAGATACTACAAATAGATAATCTTAGTGCATAGGAATTGGCACTATCTGAATTACTAGATGCTATAAACTATAAAGTGGGAAAGCAGCATGCCCTGATGGCTACCCTTTCATATTTTATAAGAAATTCTCAACTCAGCTAGCTCCCCTTCTATTTGCAACATTTACAGAAGCTAGAGAAAATAAAATTCAACCTCAAACTTTTCACCAAGCATTAATTACCATCTTTCCTCAACAAAATAAGGATTTATTAAAATGTGCATCGAACAGACCAATTTCACTTCTGAATAATGATATTAAGATACTTTCCAAAGTCCTAGCTAGAAGGATGGAAAAAGTGCTGCCTTCAGTAATATCACAAGACCAAACTGGATTTATTAAAGGCAGACACTTAGCTTCCAATCTTCAACGCTTGTTTAATGTAATATATTCACCTACAAAGTCAAACATCCCAGAGATATTACTATCATTGGATGCAGAAAAAACATTTGACATGGTTGAATGGAACTACCTTTTCACTAAATTGGAGAAAATGGGGTTTGGCCCAAACATTTGTGCATGGATCAAGCTACTGTATACCAATCCAGAAGCTTCAGTTTGTACTGTATTAACAACATTAATTCAGACTACTATAAACTACAGCGTGGTACCAGACAAGGATGATCCTTGTCACCACTGCTTTTTGCAATCGCCATTGAGCCATTGGCAGTTCACTGTCGAAATGCTATTGAGATAAAGGGGATTATCAGAGAAGGACTGGAACACAATTTTTCTCTATATGTAGATGATATGGTAATGTATATATCAATTCCACAAAATACTGTTCCTGCAGCCCTAACAGCACTAATACAATTTTAAAAAATTTATGGTCTCAGAATCAATTTGAATAAATGTGTGCTTTTGCCAGTGAATTCTCAAGCATACAATATTAGATTGGACACCTTCCCTTTGATCACAGATCAGTTTAAATACCAAGGGGTAAACATCACAAGTAAACATAAAGCTCTTTATCAACAAAATGTTGCCATCTGTATGGAAAAAATTAAGCAAAACTTGCATAGGTGGTCAACCCTTCATCTCAATTTAACTGGAAGAATTAACATTGCTAAGATGAATATCCTTCCTAAGCTTCTCTTATTATTTCAAAACATTCCAATATACATCAATAGATCATTTTTTAAGAAATATGATTCAACCATAACCTCATTTATTTGGAATTCAAAACATCCACGTATCCAAAGGGCGACCCTAGAAAGAGCTAAGGCGGAAGTTGGCATGGCTGTACCTAACTTTCAATTTTATTACTGGGCAGCAAAGATACAAACTATAAAAATATGGACATGGGCACAAATAGATACATACACAGGCATGGTCCACAAAAGAAATAAAATCCTGCAGTACTTCTTTATATTCCTTGCTTTGTACCCCAATAAATACAAGTTATCACCAATATGCTAACAACCCAATTGTGCTTCACTCACTCATAATATGTAACCAATGTAGGAAGTATTTTAAGATAGAAAGGCTTTTATCTGTGGCGCCTCTGCATGAGAACCACCTTTTCCCACCATCACAAACATATGCATTTTAATGCCTGGAAAACATTCAGGATTAAATCACTTAGAGATCTGTACATTGACAACATCTTTGCATCTAACAAACAATTACAAAAATAAAATTGAAAAACAATATTGCTCAGTCTCGAGGGCTCAGACAGCATTTCTGTAATATATAAAACTATTTTACAGTCCTTCCCTTTCAAAGATCCAAGAGAACAGTGGGAAAAGAATCTCTCATTCAACATTTCAGAAAAGGAATGGAAAGTAGCAATGCACAGAATTCACTCGATCTCCATATGCACGAAGCAAGAATTATCCATCCATCCATCCATCGTCTAACCGCTTAATCCGAATACTGCTGGAGCCAATCCCAGGAACCAATCCTGGGCAGGGTGCCAACCCACCACAGGACACACACACAACACACACCACTAGGGCCAATTTAGAATTGCCAATCCACCTAACTTGCATGTCTTTGGATTGTGGGAGGAAACCGGAGCGCCCGGAGGAAACCCACGCAGACACAGGGAGAACATGCAAACTCCACGCAGGGAGGACCCAGGAAGCGAACCCAGGTCTCCTAACTGCGAGGCAGCAGCGCTACCACTGCGCCACCGTGCCGCCCGAATAGAATTATTCAACTCAAAATTATATATTGAGTGCATCTCTCTCATTTAAAATTGTCTAAAATTTTTCCAAGGCAAGATCCAACCTGAGAACGCTGCATTTAAGTTCTGGCCTCACTGGGCCACATGTTTTGGACCTGCACCAAATTCACATAATTTTGGACCAAAATCTTTACATGCCTCTCAGACAGTCTTGATGTCACAATTCCTCCTAATCCACTAACAGGTGTGTTTGGTGTACTTCCAGATGGGCTTAAAGTGGAGAAGGACAAACAAACTGTAATTGCCTTTATTACACTACTGGCATGTAGACTTATTTTGCTCAACTGGAAGAATCCTAACTTACCTATTCTAAATCAGTGGGTAACTGATGCTATTTGAAACTGGAAAAAATCAAATTTGCATTTAGAGGATCTGTACAAAACTTTTTCTAACCCTGGCATATTCTAATCAATAACATTTTAGAATAAACATTTAAATTGAGGAAGCAGGTTCTCTCCCCTCTTTTACCCCATTTACCTTTACTCATTTATTAATTTATCTATTTATTTATTTTTACTTGCATAAAGTTTTACACTGCTGGCCTAGCTCTCTTTTTCTCAGGGTTGGGGGTTGATTTGTTTCAGACTTTTTTTGTTTTTGTAAAACTTGAGTTATTTGTATGGAATGTTATTTCATTTTAATAAAATAAAATAAAAAAATAATAAAATGTGATGATGATTATAAGCCTACTTAATCACGAGAAACTAAATCATGGTCTACTGGTAGACAACTTTGTTAACTGGTGTAATGAGGCCTTTCTACAAATAAATGTTAAAAAAGTAAAGAACTAACAATTGATTTTAGAAGTAATAGTATTCACCCAACCCACAAGAAACAATCATCTGAGAGCAGTCAGTAGCGATTATTAAAAAGTTCTAATATTAATTTAATTTCACACTGTAGACTCAAATCTGACTTTACAGAAACAGCCTGACAAAAAGAACAATGACATCTCTACTATCTAAAAAAGCTAAGTCTTTTTAGCTTGAATTCTAACACGTTAACCTTTTAAAATAAATCTTTTACTGAGTCTGCCTTAATGTATATTATCCTGGCTTGTTTTGCAAATCTTAATGTAGGCAACAAAAATGAAATAGATCAAATTTTAACATGAAGCAGTAAAGTAACAAGGCCTCATCCACTGGAAAAATGTGCTGCGCAAATGTTGATCTTTGATGGCAAATGAGACTTAACAGAGATTCTCATTTACATTTCACTTAAGAATCAGTTTTGTCACAGATGTTTCTCTTAGATAAAAAGGAGGCATGAGATACAACTGAGGTAAAAGAAGTCAAATTTGAGAATTTGGTTTAAAAAGTATTGTCCCTGCAAGTTGCCAATGCACTCACTCTTCTTGCTGAACCCTGTCCAAACCCATGTATTCTTGCATGCAGTTCACCTATTCATCAAGCCATTTATCACTATATATAAAAAATTAAACAATTCCTTAGTTCTTATATATTTAAATAGACTATTTTGTGACAATGGTTCCTAAGTAATGTTGTCTTCTTAAATGGATGACAAAAGAGACTGAGCTCAAAACATTTCAGATTATAAAAAACAAACTGATCTCACCATTTCCATTTTTTCTCACCATTTACAATGCTGGACAAATCTCTTACTCTGTCTCTCTTTCTCTCTCTGTCTTTCCACTAAGAAAAATATGCATCTTCATCAACAATTAATCATTGGTCTAAACTGTGACAACTCATTACCATGTAACTTTAAAAATCTGCCTTGTCATTTAAATTGGCAATTACATCCTCTCTTTTGACATGATGAAAAACTTCCTTCAATATTTTTGATGTTTTGACATTTTTCTCATCCCATTTATTGTTGTCCTGAAATTGCAGCTGAAACAGCTTCAGAGGTCAAAAACCATCCTTCAGCTCCAAAAACCACAGAGCACCAGGAACAACGTGGACAGGTTAAGAACAAAAGAATATATAGAGACAAGGACAGATAGCACAAATGGTCTTAATATAAAACATATACATTATGTGACACTATATTAATTATCTCACCACCACCACAACTTAACCTTCTACTGTTAATATGGCCAGAGCTTTGCAGGATTCCATTTGTGAAATTTTAGTGACCAGATGAATTTTACCTATTGTATTGTTATGGTAATAGAACCAGAATCCTATCACATTAACTGACAGATGAGTGGCAGTGATCAATTTTC
Organism: Polypterus senegalus; assembly: GCF_016835505.1. Classification (NCBI taxonomy): domain Eukaryota; kingdom Metazoa; phylum Chordata; class Cladistia; order Polypteriformes; family Polypteridae; genus Polypterus; species Polypterus senegalus. Next base: position 41,367,337 of record NC_053159.1, read on the forward strand.
TGTTATTAAACTGAGGAGACTACTAGGGAGAAGTTAAAGACAGTGCTAAGTGTCGGTACTCAAGAAGGCAGGATTGATTGTAAATGTTATAAAGATAAAACACGATGTAAATTGAAGCTCAAACAAAAACCTTTTCCTCTATTTTTTAGCAAGTAGTTCTACAAAGTCCTTCTTTTAAACTTTTAATTTCAATACCTTTAAGTTATACCTTGTAGCCATATTCTACAATGCTAGCATGAGGTTTACACATGGCAAGCAATATGCACATAATGAGGCTTGTGTGAAACGTCCACCACAGAAAAATGGTGCCACATATGCTGGAACCAAACCAATGATGCAATGGCATCACCAAAACAATGACAAAATATGTAAACAATTACAAATAAATATTAATAACAAACAAAATCAAATACAAAGCAAAATGAACACATCAAAAATGTACCCCTGACAGCTATAGTGGATTTTTTTTTCTTATAGAGGAAAAGGATGGTACAACGAAATTGTTGACAAATTTGTCCATATCACTGTAAAGAATAATTACCCACCCCCTTTAATGTCATCTCCGATTAACCAAAATATTAATTCAACAATACTCACAGTATTAGATTTAACATGTGCCTACACTCTCATCTATATTAGTGAAGGTGATGAATGGAAAACTACTGTTCTTGCAATTCATCATTGTATCATTATGAGCATTTGATTATGCTATATGGTTTCACGAATATTACATATTTCAGAGAGTTGGAGTTTTTGTATTGGTGTATATTGATGTCATTCGCATTTTGGTGGTTAAAGTGGCTTACCGCTATCTACGTAAACTACTATGAGTAGTTGAAGAGGTACTTTTTCTGTTAAGGACACATCGTGTCAAATTAGAGAAGCATGTTAACAAGGTGGCCTATGGGAACTGAAATACTAATGTTACTAAAATAAATCTCAAATAAAGGTACTTTTTTACTCAAAAGTTTTTTTAAGGCCACAACACTTAAAGCAGTGCTGTCACCAGATAGCAGATATCTACATATTGGGTTGAAGCTGTGAAGGAAAAGTGGGAATTTATTTCACCTTCTTTAACAGAGGGTGTTCTTGCTGGGCATTCTTTCTATTATTGTGTGTGTATGTGTGTGCAACAATTTACCTGTAGGCCTACATATTCTATATGGCCAAAAGTATGTGGGCATCCCTCCAAATTCCTGAGTTCAGGTATTGTTAACAGGTGCATCAAATCAAGTACATAGCCATGCAGTTTCCATTGACAAACATTGGCAGTAGAATGAGCAGCTAAAGTGACTTGAACCGTGGCTCTTTTGTAGTATGTCACCTTTGCCAGTACATAAAATGTTTGTTCTGCTAGATCTGCCCAATGAACTGTAAGTGTTATTATTGTGAAGTGGAATCATTTAAGAGAAATAACATTTCAGTCACAATGTCTTTGACCACAAGAGCGTGGCCACCAAGTGCTGAAGCATATAGCATGCAAAAATTGCCAATTTAGACTGTCCCTGGAAGCAACATCAGCACCTCAACTGTGCTTCAGGAGTTACATGAAATAGGTTTTCATGGCCTAGCAGTTGCACACAACCCTAAGATCACTATGTGTCATTGAGATATTGAGCATTGGAAACAGGTTCTCTGGAAAATATTCATCATTCCCTTGCACCTCATCAGAAGTGTCTTTGTTTTGATTATGTGTCAATCAGCACAATCATCAAGCAGCTTGCTATCATATCCCCCACCAACGCAGCTGAAGTCGTCAGACACAAAATTCTCAGAGCTGAACTCTCTTTATCTGGGATTTAGGTGTCTGAAATTGTATGGGCTAAATAATATAGTTATTTGGAATACAAACATTTCAGGTGTTTTCCGTGTCTATACCGATCTGTGTAAATGTAGGATGACAGGAAATGTGAGGCAAGAAATGTTGAACACATAACTAAAACAGAAACCTTTTTCATGTTAATAATGACAAAATGCTGATGTGAAATGTATAGTGTGTGAAGACTGAAGTCCAAATATCAAATATACACTCACAAAAGGTATAAAAAAAAGCGGGCTTTAATTCAAGAATATAACCAAAGAAAAAGAAATTATTCAATTTACATGTTGTGCTCAATATATAAAAACCAATGCCCAAATATAAATCAGCAGAAAGCTTGCATGACCGCTTGGCTAGTGCAGAGATAAACCAAACCACTTGGTTCCATTGAAGAGTACAGGTAATGAAACAGCATTTAAACACATTTTTGACAAATATGAGCTTTTAACTTTATAGCAACTGCTTGGGGAATGTCTTGTGATCCAGAATGACTATACCCCTGTACACAAAGCTAAGTCCATAACGACATGGTTTGACAGTTTTTTTGCAGAGGAGGTCAACTGGGCTGTACAGAGCTCTGACTTCAACCATATTGAACACCTTTGAGATGAACTAGAACATCAATTATGAGCCAAGTCTTCTCTCTAACATTGGTACCTAACCACATTTTTTTTAGCAGAACAGGCACAAATTCCCACAGATGCACTACAAAATCTTCCAGAAACTTTTACCAGAAATATGGAAGTTGTTATAGCCACAGAGTGTGGGGCAAAATTCATGTTAATGACATGTCCTGCAAGCTTCTATACTGTAGGTGTGATGATCAGCTGTACACAAACTTTAGGCCATGTAAATAACAATCTCATTGTTTTCATTATGACACTGATTGAGAACCTTTGCATAATTTTGATGTTTTTAATGTGTTAATGTAAGTGCTATTTACGTTATATTGAAATTTTATATTATGAACAATTTACGATATTTGACTCAGTATATGATAGCAATAATGCTATGAGTCTAAAAATTTTAATTTGTTTTTACAGTTCTTCTGGATACCCAACTGAAATGTCAAATTACATTCATGTAGGAAAGTATGAAGTACTTTTAAAGTACCAGATTTCCTGTCAGGCATTAAGCATAGTCTCTGCCAAGTTTAAACAATAAATAACTGGCATGCATGTAATTCCACAAATTTGCTTTTGCAAACTATTATAGGTGTTTTCTAGAGAGTTTTAACAGAATTATATTTCCAATTATACTATCACTAGTCACTTAAGCACGTGTTTTGTAGGAGTTATCATTTGCAGTTTTAATTATTTTTTTTTTGTGGCCTTTCTGATGTATTTCCTGAAAATATTTATGTATTGTTAGTTTTTTTTAACACATTCTGGACAAGAATTTAGTTTATACCCAGAAAGGGTTATTTAAATTTTTTTTGTATTATGCATACCGCAGGCACTGCCATTTTGTGTAGTAGTGGTTGTTGTGTCGCCAGAGAAACAAGGTTGTGGGTATAAAGATCAGGACAAGCACTCCCTATTTATCTGAGTTTACAGGGTAAAAAGAAAAAAAAATGACATGTGTTTATGTTATGAGAGTTTTCCTGGTAATCTAATCTTGTGCCATGAGTTTTTCACTTCAGTTTAGGTTTTTGATTTGGTTTTGATGATCATGTTGCTGATTTTCTGGTTATGAATCCCGTCGATCCCTCAGTTCACATCTTAACTCCTATTTATTTCCTAAATCATTTGCCACCTTTTGACATCATTGCAGTACAAAGGTACTCTTATTCTTTCTTAAAAATTTAACTCAAAGTCACATTACACCTAGTAATGGATTGTGTGCAGTCTTGTCTCTGCATTTTCTAGACACCGGGAAACTGTACTTATGTGCATTGTTTTTTTTTAATTATGGGGCTTCACCAGGCTATCAGGTACTTCATGTCTCTGACGCTCACGTTGTGAAGAGGGGGGCTGAACGCACCACAAAGAGATGCAGTAATTCCTTCGAAACCCACCTTAAATGGTGATACATTGGGAAACAAATACAGCTTTTTTTACCTCCTCTTTGCTCAATCAGCTGCTGGCTTGCATCTACATCTCATGCAGCGCTTTGAACATTTAAAAGTCTGTACAGCAGCTGTCCTTTTATCTCACTGCCTTGTCTCTCTTCTACCCCAGACATCCTCGCCCCGTTGGGGTTCCTGCTCCTGAGGCATGGCCCTATGAAAAGGAAGATTTTGTATTCTTTTGATTGAGAGACAGAACTGTCCCCTCCAACTACACATTCCGACTTCACTCCTGAAAAAGACTTATGTTTGTTTCAAGTGTCTGAATAACATTTGTGTCTCTAAAATCTCCTGCGTATCTGTGCAACTCTGTGACCCAATCGTGACAGCGTATGTGGATTTCACTTTCACCAAACAACAAATCTTTTAATTCTCGTGGATACGCTTCTTCATTGGGAAGAAACACTACTCTTCCCTGATTGCAACAAGAATTAGACAATCTACAAGTCTCCGACTTAAAGTTTAAATCCAAACAATATATTTTATCTCTTTTCACTGTTCCATTATTTCACCAAGTAATAATTTCTGTTTGTTTGCACTAATGCGATCTTTACTATCATTTTTTTAAGACTTTCAAATTTTAGTACTTTCATTATCTCTAACTTGCTCTGCATGTGTATCGCACCAACGTTTTTTAAATCTTTACACCTTTCTACTTTGCCATCTACTCTTTGTCTCGCGGGACGTGAAAGTGTCTCCCTGAGAAAGTCACATCTCATCTCTCTGAAAAAGTCTTGTCTCTTCCCAAGATTTATAATAGAAAGAAAACTACTCCATGAGAACAAACACATGATATTGAAAAACAAGATATATTAGTCTTAAAGTTAGCCCTCAAGGAATGGAGGCACTGGTTGGACAGGACAAAGTTACCACTTAATCTCCAGATACTTTTGGTGGTCTTCTGCAACCATTTTCTCTACTCCATGTCTCTGATATTTTAAATAAATTTAAGAGAAAGTGTGTAAAGTATGTGAGAACCTAATGAACACTAGTGCCTAAAGAAAAGATTTGCTGACTGTAAAGGTAAGATAACAGTTAAGATAGATGGACTATGTCCTCAAGGGACTTCTGGTTGAAGGTTATATCTCAGAAACTGGCTATTAGGCACATTGGCCTTTAAAAGATAATCAAATAAATTGGCCAGTTTCAAGATGGTATTGCCAGTTCAATATATAATATATTCCTCTCTTCATGTATTCCACCTAAAACACATGTTCTTATTTATTACTGCTGGCTCCATCTCCTTCTTTTATAATTGGCTGAATACTAGAATATGAAATTCAAGAAACAACTTATTTCAGATCCCTGGACTCTTGTGTTGAGTATTTAGCTAATTGGTGCAGTTATAGATCGGGACAGCACATTTAGAATATTGGAACATTAGAACAATCTAGACAAGCAAGGGGCCATTCACCCCAACATTGATCACCTATGCTATCCACTTAATTCTTTGAGAATTACATCAAGTCTAGTTTTGAAGGTCCCCAAGGTCCTACTGTCAACTACACTATTTGGTAACTTATTCTAACTGTCTGTTGTTCTTTAGGTTCCTTCTAAAGATATGCATATCTCCAAATTACTTTGTCAAAGTCCATCTGGACTTATTATAGAAAACCCCCAATGAGCAAAACAGACTTTGCTTCCTGGTTAATTATATAATTGATTGAGAGACAGAACTGTCCCCTCCAACTACACATTCCGACTTCATTTTTGAAAAAGACATGTTTGTTTGAAGTGTCTGAATAACATTTCTGTCTCTAAAATCTCCTGCGTATCTGTGCAACTCTGTGACCCAATCGTGACAGTGTATGTGGATTTCACTTTCACCAAACAACAAATCTTTTAATTCTCGTGGATACGCTTCTTCATTGGGAAGAAACACTACTGTTCCCTGATTGCAACAAGAATTAGACAATCTACAAGTCTCCGACTTAAAGTTAAAATCCAAACAATATATTTTATCTCTTTTCACTGTTCCATTATTTCACCAAGTAATAATTTCTGTTTGTTTGCACTAATGCGATCTTTACTATCATTTTTTTGAGACTTTTCAAACCCTCAATGATCAAAACAGACTTTGCTTCCTGGTCAATTATATAATTGGTGACACAGTAGAACTGAAATAAATAATAAACCATCTGCAGAAATTTATAAACACTATGAAAAATTGAATCTTTTTTACCATATTAGGAGGTGATGTATGAATAACGGCTTTTACATTGGAAGTATCTGTGTCAAAATTCTACAAACCAGAATACTGATGTTTGGTAGAATTCACTGTTTTACATAAAGCAGTTTATTCTTTTCATCTCACAATCCTCTAATATATAAAAGTTGAAGTCAGAGGAAAAGATGATATATAATCAATATAAACTATTACATATACTCCTAGCATTTCACAGGAAATATCGGTAATGAAAGACTGAAAAACTGGTGGTGCATTCACTAAAACTGCAGGGCATCACTAGATATTCATAATGAACTGAGGAGATATTGAAAGTCATTTTCCTCCTCTTATTTCCACTGCATTTTTCTTTTCTTATTTTTATTAAGTTGTAGACACTATGGAGATCTAGTTTACAGATTCAATAGAAAATAGATTGAGGGGAAGAGTTTCATTTCCTTCTTTAATATCTTTAATATTTTTCACAGAAAGAATCTTTTGTCCCCACCTGCTTCAAAAGGAAAACAATTACCTGTATGCCTAAGAAAACAAAAACAGACTGCTTGAGAGAATACTGACTGGTGGACACTCACTCCACTCCTGATGACGTGCTTTGAGAGAGTGTTGCTGGGACACATAAGCAGACTATTCCAGATAGTCATGATCACTTCCAGTTTGCTTATTGTCACAACCAGGCCACAGAGGATGCCATATCCTTTAAGATTCATACCATCCCAGCACATCTGGATAATAAAAACTGCCAGAGTCCTGTTTACAGATTACAGCTCAGCATTCAGCACTAATCTACCATCCAAGCTGACCACCAAACTCTTCAATTTAGGACTTAGGACCACCTTTTCCAATTGAATTTTAGACTTCCTAACCAATAGACTTCAGTATGTGTGGACTTGGAGCATCACATCTTTCATGCTGACCCTCAACACAGGGACTCTACAAGGTAATATGCCGACCCCCCGGTCTACTCTTTTTTCACCTCTAACTGTGTGGCCATATACAAGTTCAGCTCTATCATTAAATGTGTTGATGACACCACTATCATGGACTTGCTTACCAACAATGAGGAGACAACAATCTCGTGCATAAATCTAGCAAAACTAAGGAGCTGGTCATAGACTGCAAAAAGCAGATGGCAGATCAAAGTTCCACTTACATTGGATAGGATGCTGTTGAATGAATCATTTTTCTCCATCTGTTCTCTAGAGTATCTATAGGTGCACAATGGAATCAATCCTCACTGACTGTAACATCTCCTAGTATGACACCTGTTTGGTGCAAGATGGTAAAGTTCTGCAGAGTGTGGTGAAGGCAAAACAAAATATGGCCACTTTTCAGTAAAGTACAGAGTTGTAATGTTGCTGAACAGTCAGTCATAAGGACAAATATTGTATCATAACAAACAGCATGAGTATGTACAGTATATACGTGAATGTCATACATGTTTCATCATCCTGGCTCTGTCGAGGTAAGCAGTACCACCTTACAGGTGGGGTGCTCTCATGAATACTGTCTCCAATCTCTTATTCAGTTCTGACATGAAGCCCTTGGATGATACCTAACACCCACTTTCAACCAGGAGACAGCTCTGCCCCTTCCGGTCTGGACACTATAAAAATAAGCCATCCTTGAAGAGGATGGTGGCTTATTCTGGAACCAAACAGCAAAGAGATAGAGCTCCTTTTAACACATCATGTGGTGTATTCTCCTGTAGCTGGCCAATTTGGCTGTTAATTTGATAGTACTTGGGAAGCACAGAAGTGCTACCAGTGTTTTTTGTTTACTTTTTCTTTGGCAAATGCCAATTTTAGACAAAATAATTATAGTTGGTGCTCCAACTATTTTTGCTGGCTCTTTCGCAGTCTATCACTTTGTACAGTATATATTATGGCTGTCAAACTATTGCATCTTTTAATCAGTATCAATCACAAATTTCATGCTAATAGTCTTGATTAATCATATTTAACCACTTTTGAGATCTATGATGATACAGTATACACTATCATTGTTATTAACTACAGCAAAATGTATTCAGGATCACAAAACACAACACATGAGCAAAAAAAGTAAACAATTGGAAAACTGCTTCATTACTTTGAAACCAGGACAGAACCCCAAGCACACAGCCTCTTCTAGTGCTTATCTATCTAGCACCCCAGTCATGCTACCACCAGAAAGAACTTAACACTTACTAGAACAGAACTATGAGTTGTGTCTAACTCTTTTAGGAACCTGAATCTTTTTCTCACCACCGCAATGGATAGATGTACCTAACAAGAAGGCTTTTTTTTTTACTGTGTCATAGTATGCAATTACATCTGATGCCTGGGGTGGAAGGGTTGCATTTTTTAAAAGTGTTTCCGTAGATATACCCACACCTCGTCTCTTTCTGGTTTTAGAAAGCATTTTTAATCAGGAGATGCTAACTCTCCTTAAATCAGATAATTAGCCTGGATTATCATCTGGCACCTTCATCACATGTAGCAGATGACACAGGACTGGCGGGATCACTGAGCAGGATATGATTTTTGAGTATTTCTATCACATACAATTTATTAAAAATACAAATGGTTATTAAATGCAAACACAAATAATTCATCATAAGCAATTCTGTACAATGGCAATATTTTAGTAAAATAGTATTTTATTCTCACAAAAGACAGTGATACAAAAAGTTAATTTATCATATAAAGTAAAAGTTCTATTAGAACGGAATTGATTTTCAGTTTATATAATACCAGTAACGGCGCACTGCACAATAACGTGCAGTGAATACACTTGACTTGGGTGTTCATAGTTAACATCCTCTTTCTCTGTACGTTTAGAACTCGTTTGCTCCACCCTAGTGGCCCACTACTTCTCTTCTTTCATCTGCATCTTTTTGCCTTAAAACTGATTAAGTTAGAGTTTGTGTTGCAATTACTTAGTACGTTTTCTTTAATTTTTCACTTAGGTTGGCACTTAAGCCTTCAATCTGCCTCAAGAATCATTTGAGATATGAAGAAGTAGGGGAAGGGACAGCAAAGGTGGTAGGGAATGAGAACAGCGCCCATAGAAGCATGCACTGTACAGCCACCCTGCTGGTTGATTCAACAATAAAATAAAATAAAAAGAGGAATAACTTTGGAGTTCAATCATCACCCCAAAAGCGGATAGTAGACATCACGTAGTATATGTATACCAAATTTCAGGTCAATAGGTCAAACGGTTTGCGAGCTACAGGTGATTTAAACAAACGAACAGCCACAGTAGCGTATCATATACAAAGATGTCTGTAAAGACATTTTAGTTCAGGATGACTCTATTATTTGTCACCTACTCTCACAGGATAAGAGATCTCTGTATAAACTAATATGATGGAAATATCTACTAGATTTATACATATTTATATTCATTACATCAAAAATATTCTGTGTATGTAGTACTTAAATACAATACCTCAACATTAAGAAAGCAATGCTCCAAAAAAGGCACTGATAATGTATGAAATGTACAGTTCATTTTTTACTTTTTAATACAATTTTATGTTTCAGTCTATCAGTTTTAATACATGTTTGCCTATAGCTACCACAAGCATTGCTTCTTTGACAAGTCCTTTGCATCTGCTCCATTGTATTGTTTGTCAACTTTGTTTTTGTTAGATAAGCTAGCATTTATTGGTTTGATCTGAACCACCCAAAATAAAAATTAGGCTTCCCCAGCTGCCTCAATCCATTCTTAAGAAAAAGTGGAAAAAATATTTTCCACTAGATATGAGGACATCATTTCAAGTTCCCTAAAAGAGCAGTTGAATGTGCAAAATGAATTGGGTCAGTACTGGCAAGCACCACACCACACTACAATATTTCTGACATGACATATTTTTAGAGGATTAAAATAGCATAAATAGTCTGGGGCCTCATGTATAAATGGTGCGTACGCACAGAAATGTTGCGTAAGAACTTTTCCACGTTCAAATCACGATGTATAAAACCTAAACTTGGAGTAAAGCCACACACTTTTCCACGGTACCTCATACCTTGTCGTACGCAAGTTCTCTGCTCGGTTTTGCAGACTGGCGGCACCCAGTGTCAAAGCAGTGCTACTGTTCCTGTGTGGTTACTCTTTATTTTCCTGACAGGGCTTTATAAATACACTGAAACTAACCGCATATTGTTTATTAGTGTAATGCATCTGATTGTAATTAACTTGTAACAATATAATGATCCAGGGAATAGCCATAGTATTCCAAATACCATAACTGTTTTAGCGTTGTTACTCTCACTGCACCTTCTTCTTTTCTTCTTTCAGCTGCTCCCTTTAAGGGTTGCCACAGCGGATCATCTTTTTCCATATTACTCTCACTGCACCACTCAGTGTATTTATATCACTGTATCTGAGTGGAGAATCACAGCAGCAGCTGATCAGAAAGAGAATTATCAGTATTACAGCATTAAGCCCCCGCTGCCAAAGCCACAGTAAAACGTTTCAAAGCCTTTCCTGTACGGACCTTGCAGTTCAGGAACAATTTCATCCCAAGAACTATAAACACACTCAATCAATTGCTCCTAGTAGAACTGTTTGTACTTATAAGTACAATCACCTCTCTGTAAACTTGCACTAAAGTTATAATATTACATAACCTGAGCCACTTTATAAAGTGTGTATTTATATATGATGACAATATCATTTTTAAGATGAAATGCAGCAAAATATGTTTATTATATTATACAGATAAAACTTTAACTTCATTTAAATAATCTGTATTGTTAATAATTAAACATGTGAGGACATGGTGCCGTAGCGCTAGCAAGTTCACGTATTGTTCCTGCCTTGCACTGTATATTTGCTGAGTCTGGCGCTACACTGGAAGGATAGATAGATAGAATAATTAAACATGTACTATGAATATATTTCAATGTTCCTTAAAAGTTTTGAAGAATCATTATTGTAAACTTAAGGAACAATTAATTTTATAACAGGATGTAACTTTTCAAGAACTAAACAAGTTAACAATGTTGGAAAAATCTAATGGGGCAAATCTGAATGTTTTGGGAAATGTCAGAATTAGTAAATTTGAGTGCTGAGGGGGACCGTATTAATAAATTCCTTCCCAAAATCAAGTCCGGACTTATCCATGGGAGAACTTATCCACAAGTATATACTGTATGCTTGTGACTATACCAGTGTTTAATAATAAAAATAATAATAATACACCTACATCAGTGTTTCTTAAACTATGGGTCATAATCCATTTTGGGTCACAAGACAACTCTAACCAGGTTGTGCCAAGTCGTGAATTTCAACTGAAGTGAATGAGAAAGAGTCATAAACAGTTTGTGTAAAGCTCTACAATGGTTCACTGCTTGCATGGCTGAAACAAACCCCCCGTGGATGCCGTTATGTGGCAGTTATGGTTCACACAAAGACAAGCAAGAGACAAAAGCTTAAGAAATGTAGATAATCTCTAATAACACTGGGAACAAAAACTTTCAATTACATCTTCAGCCATATAATGCATCTATCTCTCATATTAGATCGTCAGAAAACACTATGAAATTGACTCTACTTGACAGAGATGCCTTCAAACACCTGTTTCCTTCCTCCACATATTTTAAATATGACCTTTACTTAAAACCTACTGTATTGCAATGTTAACCTAAATTTTAGAAATCACCTAACAGCCCTTTCTGGAGCAACTATTTTCTGGACAAGGGTGAAGACAGGAAACCAAACCCCAATGGAATGGAACCAATAAACTTAAGGACAACATGCGCCAACAGGGAGAGGCACAATTGTCCAACCAGAAAAGACTGATTGGCAAAAACCACAAGAACATCATGGGAAACAGATTTTCATGAAACCATGGACCATCATGGGAAGGACACTTTGCATACAATCCTAAGCATCATGGGAAACTGACTTGCATAAAGGAATCCTGGGTAAGCATACAAAAATACCATATGCAGCATACAATGCCAAAAAATAGGCTACCCAAGCCAGCGCACAGAGGAGTCTCAGAGTGTAATCTCCAAAAACATACATGCTCGATGGACTTTCCAAAGATACTTACCTGGCAAGGGGAGTAGGTTGGCCTGTCCACCACACTTGTTTTGATTATTGTGTCACATGGTAATTTGTAATTGTTCTCTTTTAGGATCTAGAGGACTTTTCTAGGAGAAAAGAAAATTCACACTGGCCTGCAAATGAAGACAAGGAAAGAAAAAGTTGGCAGGATTCCTGGGGCAGAAGAATGTGATCTGTTTCCACGAAGGTACGAAGATGGATTGGAAGACTTTCACCAAAAAGGTCCTCTTTGATATTCCAAAAGTAGAAGCAAGGCAGGTTGAGTTCATCGTCGCTTTTCTAAACAGAGAGTCCTTTGAGGTTGTTTTTTTGAATAATTATTTTTACAAAAAGTGCATCCAGTCCTTTCATAGTCTACAAAATACTGACCCAATATGTAAAATCCAAAGTATGCAGCCGTTGTCTGAAAGGGATTTGAAAATCATTGCATTAGCTATGTTCTCTGAAAGGGCGCAGATACTCGATATTCAAACCTGGTTAGAAAGAAAGTCCAGGGTACTGAAAGAGATCATAGGAAAAGGTGAGAATGGCATCAAGACATGCTATTACACCTTCCATGTAAAGTTACTTAGCAAGGAGGGTGTAAAGATCAAACATTTGCCGGCCAGCCTACAGATAGAAGCAGAAAGAGACAGCCTAAAACCTGCAGGAAATGCAAGAAGGAAGGGCATGTCACCCAGAAGAACAGTTATGCAACCTCTGTGGTGCATAAAACCACAACTTCAAGGATTGTGCAAAGTCATATGCAAACAAAATCAAAAACAAGAAGACAACAGTGATTCACATAGAGTTAAGAGAAGAAGATGAGGAGGAGAAGGAAGAGGTGGTAAGTCCTGCACTTTTTTAACACTGGTGGGGAAAGACAAGACTGTGACACAAAGCAGCTCAACTCAAGTCCCTGAAAATGTCAGTAATAAAATGAGTAAAGAAGACACAATGTTCCAATTTTCTCTGCCTAAAGTCAAGCTAGACAGAATAAAAGAAATGAAAAATAATAAATGTGAGAAGTCTAAAAAAGAGGCAAAGAAGAGAGGTTATATATAGTTTCTTCTGACAGTAGTTGCAGACATAATTTGTTTATGAAAATGCGCAGTTCCCTTCTCAGAAAGCTATAGTCAATATAAAGAAGGCTGGAAAAAAGAGGCAGCATTCTTCTCTGTTACAAATTTAAATTGAAATGCAAGTGTTGGAATGATTATTAAAAATATTGAGTTGTCGATAGAGATCACAAAAATCACAATGCAGGGTAGAATGATTAGCATAAATAACAAAACAAATCAATGGGAGAGTTTCACAACTACTAATGTCTTTGCACCAACAAGTCATGAGAGATGTGAACTTCTTGAACACCTAAACCTAGAACTTGCTGGAAACGAAAGAAATATTGTAATAGAGGATTTCAATTGATGCAAAAGGGAAAAGAAGACTGGATAAATCCTCAAGAATGCTAAAAAATCTTTTGGACAACCACAACCTGAAAGACAATTTCAAGGAAGTTTCGAAAAAAGAATTGCATACTTGGAGGGGAGCAAAAGGAGAGAGGAAATCAAGAATTGGTTACATTTTTACAAGCTACAAGATTCAAAAATTCAAGATGAGTCAAGCTTTCTTAGATCACCACCTACTCCTTTCAGAAGTGGAGGCAAACACAAAGGAAGAAAGGGGTAGAAGTTATTGGAGGTTGAACACAAAATGGCTAGAAGATAATAAAATCAGGATGGAATATGAAAACATATACAAAGAATGGATAACATTAAAAGATTTTTATGAACAAACTAGTAAATGGTGTGACTTAGTTAAAGAAAAGACAAGGTCCTTCTTCCAGAAAAAAGGCAGGGAAAAGAAAATAACAAAAAACCGAGCTCTACAACAACTGCAAGAAAATTCGGAAAACATCTATGATCTCAAGAACACAGGAATTGTAATGGACCAGAAAATTTAAAAGATAAAAAAAGTATAAAGAAGAGATAATAAAATTCCAAAGCAGACAACAAGAAAAAGAAGGATATACAAGATTCGTCTTCCAGAAAATGAAAGAGAAGAAAAGAATGCATAAAATAACTCATAGACCAGGATGACAATATGCAAAAAACAGAAGGAGGAAAGAAGAAAGCAATAACCCAATATTTTCAAGAGCTTTTAACTCCTGAAGGAAACATAAACGAACAGGACGATTAAATACTTTGCAATTGTAGGAGAGAATGAGACAAGGAGGCCAAAGAAAAATGGAGAGACTAATTACACTACAGGAAATCAAAGAAGACCTGAAAAAAACAACAGAAAAATAAAACCACAGGACTTGATGAACTGCCGACCGAATTCTACAGTATTTTCTGGGACACATTTAAGTATTGTCTACTGGATGTTCTTCAGGAATTAGCAGAAGGGAAAAACATCCCACATACATGGAAAGAAAGGGTCATTACACTCATCCCCAAAAAAGGGAATACTTTAAACAAAATTCAGAATTGGCACCCAATCACTCTCCTCAGCCTGGACTATAAATTATCGAATAGAGTCAATGCAAACAGAATTGAAGAGGCAATTGAAACTTTGATAAATCTAGACCAGGCATGTAGCATACTAAAAAGGTTTTCCTTTAAGAGATAATCTGGTCATAATATGAGATATTATCCATTTTAGCAAAGAAAGAAACATGCCAATTGTCCTTTTAACACTAGAATCCCTAAAGCTTACAAAAAAACTTGTAATCCCAGCCCACCTTAAATTCATTTGCACCTCTCAATCAGCGTTGTTTGTTTTGTAAATGTGTCGATCAGAACAAGCAGCAAGCAGCAGCCTGCTGTCCCATCGTGTAGTGGCGTGTCTATAGCTGCAGGTGGAAGCTTGCATCACACTTTATGTAGCTGATCTTTTCCTAAATAAGGAGTAGCATTACACATGTACATTGTCAGTATGCCTGTGTCGATCAGGTACAGGTTTGGTCTCAAGTACACATAACTGGACAAACTAGATACTACCGGGAGTGTGCGGGAGACACTAACAGGATTAGGCTGGTCCAGATGGGGGAGGCGAAAGGGGCTTATTATACTTTCTCAGAGGAGAGTGACCTCCTCCCCACCAAGGCAGAGCCCTTTGCTAAACTTGTGGGTGCCCCAAACCAGCAGGTGAAAGTAATAAAGCTCTGGTAGTTTAACCCAGAGCAACCTACTTTGAAACAAATCTTCTCCTTATGGGCTAAGATAGGGCACTGGCTAAGGCCAGGCGAGAACACAGTCCAACAAATAGTGTCGCAGGTTGCCTGCTACATCTTATTAAATAAACTACCTGAATATATTTCACCCAGCCGGTCTGGGGACATCAAATTCAAAACATGGCACAGCTCATGTAGCTCGTGGAGATATCTAGGATGGCCTTGCAATCTGGGAGGGTAGAACTGCCCCTTAGTCAAACCCAGACGGATTACGTCCCAAAATTTCAGCCCCACCACTACAAACCGGAGCCTGCACCGAAGTCCCCAGATTCACGGGCGTGCAACTTACTCGGGGACAAGGCGGAATACAGTTGGAGAGGGATGAGAGGGTTGTGTGCACTGATGAATCCCATGGTGGTTCCACATATGGGAGTGGTAGTTGTGAATGGCTTTAAAACCCAGGCCTTATTTGACACTTCTGTTGTCACTTGCTGATTTGTGTTATCGCGACAGTGACTAAAATTAAGACCGATATATCCTGTATCCACGGAGAAACCCAATAGTACAGGTCCGCCACATGTATCATCAGTTATGACAGATTCCTAAAAAAATTAGCCAGAGCGGTCCACCCAAATCATGCCTTTTATGCCACTTGTGAAGGTTAGACAAACAAAGGAGCCAAGAAAAGGTTTGGGGCAGCCACCCATATAATATTCCTGGCTGCAAAAGGATAAATAGGTTGTACAGATATGTATAGGTTCATGTCCAACACAGAACTGATTACATGTGGAGAAGATGGCGGTTTTAAGGCAGACCAGAGGAAATGACATAATTGGAGTCGGAACTGGAAGTGAGGTCATCGGTGGGGCCGGAACCGGAAGGGAGGTCATCAGGGCCAGGCGGAATTTCCCATAACTGATCTGCAGAGAAATGAGAGAAAGGGTGAATGCACATTGCCTCCCCCTGGTCTGGCATGGTGTTACTTTTATTCAAGCCCTTTAGCTGCCTCCCATGCGTACGTGTGTGATATAGCTTAATAGTATGGGCACCTAACTGAAAAAATCCAAATCCTTAGAAGGGTCCAATAAGGGTGCCCATTGTCAGCTTTGATTTTTGTATGCTGTTTGGAACCATTACTGGACAAAATAAACGAAGACAGCATTAATAGGGTTTTTATACCAGGCAGTATTGGGGAGAAGGTGAAATCCATAGTATATATGGACGATGTGTCCATTATATGCAGAAATTAATTTTCCATCAGGAAAATTATAGAAATAGCAAAAATATTCTGCACTAGCTCAGGGTTGAATTTAAATTTAAAAAAATGTGAATGTTTTCTGCATAATAACTGGGAAAAGTACTAGAGCTGGGAATAAAAATAAAAAAGGAAGGGAAAACAGGAAGAAAGGACTAGAGAGAACTTCAAAAAAAGATTTAAAAAGTTTTACATTTCTGGAAATGAAGGAAAATGAGTTTTGAGAGAAAAGTATTATTAATTAAAAGAGTAATATTCCCAAGAATTATATACTTGGGATCAATTTTTATACCATCAAAAAAGATTTTAAGCAAGATTTTTAGACAGTGTTTTCCTTTTTTCTGGGGCTCACTGTATGAACCGTTGTGAAGGAAAAAAGTAATATTCGCAAAAAAAAAAGGAGGGAAAGATTTCTCAGGTGGAAAAGATTGATTAAATTTAAATATGCAACTACAGTAATTGACCTGGTAAAAAGAGAAGAAGGGAAAGTTGCCTGCCTGGTAAGCACATGGTTGGAGCAGGTTTAAGTAAATTAAAGATCTACAAAATCAAAAACCAGATACCTACGCAATTTGATATGCCCAAGTACAGTATATAGAGAAATGATTAAGTACTTAGAAACACACTATTTTAAAGAAGAAGAATTGTTGTCTGGAATAACTGGAAACAGTCATGCAAATCCATAAAAGAAAGGAAAAAAGCAAAATTCTAGGAATTCCAAAAGAAAAAAATAGGGGAGAGCTGGAAAATGGTCGCAAGTAACTTCACCAAACAAACAAAAAGACTTGGCATGGCAATGTGTACACAGCATTCTCCAAACTAATGGTCGGATATACAAATTTTAAAAAGTAAAAAGCTAAAAATGTCTGGGAGATTACTGCACAAATGAAGATACCTTGGAGCATATTACGTGTAGAGGTTCCAATGGAAAACAGGTTTGGAAGGGGTTTAAACCACATTTACCAGGTCTGCTCTTAACAAAAGAGGTTTTGGTTTTTAGTCTTTTTCCAAACATAATGCCAAAATATACAGTAAAAAATAGTGGGCAAAAATAAATTGTGCAAATCAAGCATTATGGAATGCAAGGTACATTTTAACAAAAAAGACAAATATATTTGTATTGAAAGTATTTTACAGGTGGCAGAAAGAATAAAACAAGATAATGAAAGCTCAAATCAAAGTGGGTAAAGGTAATACTGTGAACCTTTTTTTTTTCTTTTTTTTTATAAGTTGTTTTTTTTCAGTCTTGACCTTCCTGTTATCCAAGCTGCGAAAAGTTGCAGAGATGGCGGAAGAAACAAAAGAAAAAACTAAAATGCTTATTAGTAACTATTGGATTTTAATTTGCATGAAATAGAAATAAAATGGTATTTGCACAAAAAGAAAAAATGTCTTTCCAAAGGGGAAAAAATCTCAGCAATAGATCTTTCACATCCTACACTCTCATAAGGGAGGATCTTAGATTCCCCCGCCTACGGAAGCAATACTCAACTGGTTCATCCTTACAAAAAAACAAAAGGCTATAGGGGTGCCAAAGGCATATAATTAGAAACTTAGGAGATACACTACATCATCTACCTCCTCATGGTGTGGGTCGGGTATTTGGTACCAAGTAACAAAAAGATGTATTTACTAGAACAACAGTCAAACAAAAAAGGCCAAAGGGAAAAGTCCTCGGAGGTCAGGAGGCTACTTCCCAGTTCTTAAACTTACTCAAAGTTTACAGGGGCCAAGGGGAACCTGTATGATAAGGGTGAACGACTCTGGCCGATGACCCCGCAGCCAGGAGCAAACCCCAGAGAAAAAGTCTGGATGACGAGGGACATACGAGTTTGGCCGGTGGCTCCATGGCCAGGACCAGTATGCAACTCAGAGCGCATAAGGCCAAAGGCGAAGCTGGAGAGACAACAGACTGGTAACTCTGAGGACACTATCCATTATCTGTACCCAGATAATAGCCACTTAAGGACAGGACACAAGGGCAAAGGGAGAAGCCCCTGGAGCCAAGAGGCAAGACAGCTGCTTTCCAGATCCTAACCCCAACTCAAAGCCTACAGGGCCAGGGGAGCCTGGGTGATAAGGTCAAGCATCATGTCCCCAGAGCCTAACCCAACTCAAAAGCTCACAAAGGAGGTTGGAGAATGAAAGCAAACAAGCTGATAAATTTAAAGGGCCTTACCCACCATCTGTAACCAGATGGGTCCCTCACATTAATACGAAAAACACCTGCTGGGGTAAGGGGTAGCAACTCCAAGTTTGGATGGACTGTGCTTTCTTCCTTCCCAACCACTCTCCTGTGCATTGTGGAGAAAAGTTTGGGAAAGGATTTTACCTCAGAATAACCTAACAGCCCTTTCTTGAGCAAACATGGTTGCAACACCACAGCTTAACAGTCACACTATAACTGTACTAGACTGTACTAGACTCCTACTACCTAATTTACTATCTACCTCAAGAATAAAAACTCACTTATTGCAACGGAAAAAGGAAAATGATGACCTGCATTAGTTAAAATTAGAGAAAATTAAATTTACAGTAAGAACAATACAGATTTTTATCAATACATGCCAGCCTATCATTAATGCCATCTTCTACTAAAACTCTTTATAGTAATCAGCGCTCATATTCAATTGCTGCAAGCCCTTTAGTCACTTCAGTTTTTTATATACTATATTATTTGATTTACTCTATTATTTGATTTTATATACAATATTATTTGATTTACTCTTATACTGTATGCATTATAATCATATAAAATGAATATTTTAAAATAAATAAAAAAGTAAAGATATAATTTTTAAAGTTATTTTCTTTTTAATGTTTAGAGAGAGAAAATAAAGCTAGTATCTTAGCATGCTATAATGATGGGAATCCTGAGCTAATACAGATACTGCTGTCTCTATTTCTAAGTTGTGCTAGATCATTTTACTTAGTTTAAAGAAAATATGCACATAGCTACTTTGATTTAATTATTAATTGCACATTTATGAAGAAAATATTGATTTGCCATCTAAATACATGATAATTAAAAATTTCATTATTGTTGAATTTCAGTTAACCTCTAACATAATGTAAATAGATTTCTCTCTAATTTAATCAATAATAAAAGCTAATTTAGATGTTAATAGATGACTGATTGATGTTCAGTGTGCTAATCACATGTTTATTAATGAAAAGGTACACTTAAACATGAAAACAAAAACAAAACCCTAAACAAAGTACCAAATGTATTTGTGAGTCTTGTTAATTATTGAACAAAAATGTATTTATTATTTCTGGATAGTTAAATATGTTTAAATTGATTGCAATGAAATATGTATTATAATGCTAACTACTTCTCAAAGGTGATTACTACAAAGCTAAAAGCAGGGCCCCATTGATTTTGTTTAATCATGACTATTTTGAAGCAAGCAATTTTGACTATTGTGACATTTACTATGTTATTATAATGTGTGAAATGCACTATAGATACAAAATAATAAAAAGCTGACTTATGCTTCATTATCCGATTTAATAAATAGATTTATCCTATAGATGTAAGTAAATCCATAGATTTACAGAATCATCTTCTACTATTGTAGAGTAGGCTAGAGATAGGGCCTGTTCCAGCAGTACCTGTTGTAAAGCCCTATCCTGCCCATAGAATAATGAATCAGTGGTGGTAAGGTTTGATGTTTTAATTTACTGCCCAGTATACATCTCTGTTCTCTCCTGTAGTCACAAGGTATGGGTAGAGATATAAAGAATTTTGAGATCTTGAATGCAAGTGGTCTAAATGAGGTTCACATTCAGGATTATTGAGCTGACAGTCCATTGTATTGCGAGTACTTCATTAATAACGGAGGACCTCAAATTTACCCACTGCTTCTCTCAATAAATCTGACTCTGTTGAGGTGATTTAGACACGTAATTAAGGTACCTTGTTCTAAAGAGAGATGGACCAAGTTTGGCTTGCAGGATATTGACTAAATAGTTGGTCCCAAGACAGTATTGACAGATGGATAACATCTCTAGACTAGCCAAGGAACAACTGGAATTTCTTTAGAGAAGCTGGCAGAAGCTGCAAGTTTTTGGAAATATGAGCAAAATGTAGAAAAATCAGAGAAATTTATATAGTTACAATATGAAAATTCTTTTTCAGATTTATGTTGATTTGCATGTGCTATGTATAATTTATCAAAGGGATTTTCTTGAAAAATTTTAAGAGCTCATTTAAAATAAGCAGAATTTAATAAAGTTATTTTTGTTAAATATGCAAACATTAACATTATACTCTCATAAGGTGTAGATTGTGCACAAAAAGAGATTTTATACCTTAATGTTAGGCCAACTCTGTATTGTTACTGCATAGCTTGCAATACTGGAAATGCAGGCATTTATTTAGTCTTCTGTGAGTCTCTTTATTCTGGCACATTCTTTATACATTTCTTTAGGGCTCTGTTTTACAGAAAAAATATAAAGTGAATGGCAGAGCTTTGGAGTGCCTAAAACTATTTGGGATTTGATAAGCAGGGGCCATTAAACTGGGCTGAATAGCACACTAAGGAGGAATAAAACCCCTTACAGATTTATAAAATAGGGCAACATAAAGTTTCATTTGCACTTACAGTATACGTGAGGATTGTCACCTCAAATGAGACCAGTTTGGCTACAGCATAGGTTTAAAATTAGCTTAAAATTATTTGTTAAAAGATTCTTCTGCATAGCTTACATAAATAGTGGTGTGCACATAGGTTACTTGAAAGTATTTCTTTTCTTGCGTCTAGTTCTGAGAACACTTTGTTAATTTGTATTCAAAACCATTTAACTGGGAGTAAATTAATTTTGTGTTCATGTTTACAATTTTAATTCAAGGATGGTTATAATTTGAATTTGTTTCTTGCAGCAACATGTAATCATTTCAGATTATCTTCTGCAATAATGCATTTATTTTCTCCTTGGCTATAACAATAGCTGAACACCTGATGCTCTGTACTGAGTCCCCATGAGACAATCAGATTTATATCATGGATCAGATAATATCATTAGGCAAATAATAACTTCTGTTTAACCTATACTATAAATATTTTTCAAATCACAAGAAGGAAACATTCAGCGTAATGCAAAACATGTTGGAACTGGGTTAATGGTGCCTGAATCTTTTTACTGAATATAAAGTGAAAAAACGAACATTTTCAAGTGTAAATTATATTAACTATCTTCAGTTATGCAGAACCTTTATCATGAGACTGATACAAAAGACAGCATAATGATCATAATTGCCCAGTCCTGGGCTTTGATACAATAATATATTAATGTATGTTTGAAAAACATGTACAACTTAAATATAGTGTTAACAGTAAATACAGTGTACAGCTCAAATATGGACACATGAATATGTTTGGAAATTTAGAAATTGGGCCAAAGATCATTTAACATGTTTAGTAGAAGTCAACATCTATCTTTGACAATCAGCTCCTTCTCATGAAATCTATTAAATAACAATTAACTAATTTTCTTGTGAATGGAATTGTTTAAATTTATTTTTTGCATATGACACTGTAAGAAGCAGAGCACCATGTGCTGTGCAGTAATGTACTAAACTGCAGTGTGCCTGAAGTTTTTTAGATGCACTATTATATTTCTTCCTACCAGACCATGGTATTGTAAGAATTCAGTTTACTAAGTAATCATTAATACAACAACAGCATTTATTTATACAGCACATTTTCATACAAATGATGTAGCTCAAAGGGCTTTACATGATGACGAAAGTGAAAAAAGACCAAATAAATAAGAAAATAAAATTAGGGAACACTAATTAACATAGAATAAAAGTAAGGTCCAATGGTCAGAGAGGACAGAAAAAACAACAAAAAAAAAAACTGCAGGGGTCCTGAGGCCATGAGACCACCTTTGCCCCCTCTAGGCATTCTACCTAAAATAAATGACCTCAATCAGTCCTCATTGTATTCAGGGTTCACATGGAAGAACTTGATGATGACGGTCATGTGGACTTCTGGCCTTTAATCCATCAATTTAGGGACATCAAGGTGCTTTGATCAGAAAAACGGAAAAAGAACAGAAGAGAAAGTAATTATCTTCTTTGAAATTTTATTGTAAAGTATTTAACCAGTTTGGTCACACATTTTTCATTATAAAGCAGCTATTAACAGTCTATAAAAGATTTTATTAACTGTTCTCTAAAAATAATATAATTAAATGGGATAAGACTCTTAGAACAACAAAAAATGAAAGTAACACATTTCATGTCATGTTAAAAATGCTTACAGTATTTTTTAAAGCAGACATGAAGGCTCGTTCTTGCATTTCTGAGAGTTACAATGTTGACTTAGAAATAAGAAGAAAAAAAACACGGCTATAGCAAGAGGATCAATGAGAGACGCAAGAAAGGAGGCCAGTTCACCATGATAATATTGTGGTATCATTCCTTTAGTCATAACTGCTAAAGTTGGTATGTTATCAAAGTGTAATTATGCAATTGATAAATGGCTCACAAAAAGTCCAACAATGCTTTTTTGCAGTTTTATAAGTTTTGTTTCTGTGCTGATCTGAGAATGATATTAAAGGAGCAATGTTTATGATTTGACACATACATCTCTCTAATAAATCAGGGTTGAAGCTGTCAGCAATTGTGTGACAAACTCTATACAATCAGGTAATACTCTACAGATAATCATATGGCTTATTTTTAAGGGTCATAAATATTAGGTGCTGTTAGAATGTTGAAAAAATTTTTAAGCATATATATTATTGATTTTTACTCAGACTGCGGGGTGCACTATTTATTTAGAGTGTCATTAACCAGCAGAGCTGAATCCCTATTATTGGATCATGGACAACAGTTATTAAATAAATGCTATTATAGTTTTCTGATAAATATCATGAGTAATGTACAATATAGACGTAAATTGAAACTAAAGTAAACACGACATATTCAATAATGGTTCAGACCTCACATCTCTTATCTTATCAATCAATATTTCATAATGCTATATACATCAGTCACAAGGCTGCATGACTATTTATTTTAAAGCAGCATTAAATGGGGAGAGCTGGTCATTTAAGGGTAATGGAAGGTGCAAAGGTCCAGTAACACCAGTTGCTGTAGCTTGGTGTCCCTGGAACAAATGAAGGTCTACAACCAACTCCAGACCTGAGTGTGAAGGGGTTTACATCATCTTTGAGTGCAGAGAGTTAAGGAAAGTGAAATATGTGGTCAGTTGGAGGTAGTGAAATAGAGAGATGTGGCAAATGATAAGGCATATACTTTTGGTAGGTTAGTGGACAGGCTATCTAACCCAACAACCATTTAGGCAGACATAGAGAGGCAAAACTTTTCACAAAATTTTTAAAAAATGCGGATCAGAAATATAGGCATATGGGATGCTGTTTTATGCTATTTCAAAGCTAATCATCACAAGTATATTTTGATATTTGATTCCTTATTAGTGATCCTAGCCCTCTAAGAGCCGTTAATTTAAATAACAAATTTCAAACATAAGAATGTGGGTTATCATTGTAGACTATTTCAAGGTCAGTGACTATGTTATTTCTGATTTTTGATCCTTTATTAGGGATCTAGCCTTCTATTGACTTCAAACAGAGAGTGAAAAATGTCAAATTTCTATTACAATCAAGAATATTTAGACTATGTTTAAATTGAAGCACACATTTTAATATTTCAAATATCTCACACAATTATTTGTGTTTATCTCATACTACTACCTAATGAAGTAAATTATTAAATTTTCCTGTGAACGGCCTGAATGTGGGCAGGTTACACTAATTTAGACTTTTTTTGCTTTCTGCCTCCATAGTGTTCTTCCTGAGAACAGAGAGTTACTTTGGGATTTTAAAGCATTCTGCAAACAATAGCGCCAAACAGAATTATAAGCACTCCATAATGCAACAAAGTCTAAATCCCTCATATAAATGTTAAGATTATTAGCATTCCTCTAATACTGATACATAAATAATTACAGAGCTTGGAGATTCTGTCTGTATTGCCCTATAGTAGTTTGATTCCTTACAGGAATTTTAAGCTGGTGTGCATCCTATAATAGCAGTGTGTGCTCTGACGTATTTTCATTAATAAACTCAGTAAAGTAAGGAAAGGTGCCCACTAATAGAGCCTGCATTTGTTTCATGAAAATAAGTATAAATGAAAAAATTATTCTCCTTCTTAATGGCAGCAAATAGAGAAAACAATTGTTTCAACAGCAAACTCTGACAAATGGTGTATCAAAACAATGATGGAGTAGTATCTTCATAACTTGATAACTTTGAAGCAAACCAGCTAAGAACATGGTCTTATGGTTATGGTCAATAGTTCTAAAATCTGCATTTCAGTCTTAAAGTTTAAGAAAGGTAGCTTTCTGTGTTTCAGAGAATATTAGAGTATTATAAATATAATGTATAACTCAATTTAGTCCTCCTATTAGGTTTGGTGTTAATTTGAACCAATTTGGTTGTTTTCTTATCTAAAATACTGAGTTACACTACCTTTTGACCTTATACAATACAATACAATACAATACAGTTTATTTTTGTATAGCCCAAAATCACACAGGAAGTGCCACAATGGGCTTTAACAGGCCCTGCCTTTTGACAGCCCCCCAGCCTTGACTCTCTGAGAAGACAAGGAAAAACTCCCAATAAAACCTTGTAGGAAAATGGAAGAAACCTCGGAAAGGCAGTTCAAAGAGAGACCCTTTCCAGGTAGGTTGGGCGTGCAGTGGGTGTCAAAAGTAGGGGGTCAATACAATACAATACACAGAACAGAACAATTCCTTAATACAGCATAATAATAAAAATTTTAGAAGTACGGTTTAACAGTAGATGATATGACATAATTAGGTTTGGATATTTTTAGAGTCCTGGAGACCTCATACATCAGCTGCCTCCCCATTTGGCCATGCCACGGCTGAAACGTTGCTCCGATGAAAGGACCCTCTTTCCCATGATTCCTGTGATCCTCCATCAGGGATGACTTTACCATAGGCAGGCAAACAACTTGGCAGGTGGGCCGTGGCACCAATTGCCACATTTGGGTACCGAGAAAAGAAACAGAATAGGTGAGGGTTAGTATTCAATTATAACTATCATGTTACTTATATTTTAGTGCTAATGACTAACAACAGAGATGCAGTCTGTACAGTTAATCAGCAGCTCTAGTCAGGATATGCTAAACTGAAGTAGTGAGTCTTCAGCCGGGATTTAAAGGCTGAGACCGAGGGGGCATCTCTTAGGGAAGCAGGAAGACCATTCCACAATTTAGGGGCCCTGTAACTAAAAGCTCGACCTCCCACTGTTATTTTATTAATCCTTGGAATCCTAAGCAGACCGGCATCTTGAGATCTTAATGTGCGCTCAGGTTTGTAAGTCATGATAAGTTCAGACAAGTAAGCCGGACCTTGGCCATTTAATGCTTTATATGTTAAAAGGAGGATTTTGAAATCTGCCCTAAACTTAACTGGGAGCCAGTGTAAAGATTTAAGAACTGGAGTTATGTGTTCATATTTTCTTGTTCTTGTAATAAGTCTTGCAGCCGCATTTTGGATTAACTGGAGGCTGTATAGAGAACAGTTTGAACAGCCAGTGAACACCGCATTGCAGTAGTCAATCCTACTAGAGATAAATGCATGAATTAATTTCTCACAATCCTGTTTATTTAGAAAGCGCCTTAATTTCCTAACATTTTTAAGATGTTCTGCATGACTTTTAATAATTTGTTAGAAAAAGTTGGGAAACATTAAAAGATATAATCTTTTTTTTTTCAAAATCATATATTAAAACTTATACAGTATGTAAAGGTGTTACTTGGAGTCATTTTGGGTCCAGGCTCTGTAGTTGTTTAAAACCTGAGAAAATATTTATATATAAATATTTATAAAACTTTTTAATCTGTCTTTTTTGACCAATCCTAATGCAACCTCTAAAATTTAAAACATTTCCCAGGACTTCAACCCTATGAATGACAAGGTTTTTGCAGCTTGTGAGGAAAGCATGCCCTGGGACAATTTTAACATGTTACCTGCGAATTGTGATTACTTCAGCAAATTGGGAAGGGGCAAACATATTAAAAGGGATACACAGACAACACATTTATATTGAACATATATATTCAATAGTTCAAAAGATTTGACAGGATACACCAATTCTTTCACAAGACCATGTGTGTCACTCTTTGTGAGAAAGCCAGCACTGGTGCAAGGCTTTCAAGAAACCGCCTAACTGTCTCTATCACAGGTCTTTGACAATAGCAGTGATGTGCAGGAGAATCTCTTAGCAACTGAAGACAACACTGAGTTATTCTACATTCTTGTTATGCTACATCCTCCTTTGATGACAATGAAACCCTTGAAGTTGAAACACTGCAGATTCTCAGCCACTAAGAGATGAAGTTACATGAGAAAAACAGGGGAAATATTTTGGTTCATCAGTCCTCATGTATGTTAGGGAAAGTTTAGCACTTATCCATTATCATAATAGATAAGCTACTTGTCATTTCTAAGAGATCATTCATACTGTACCACCACCAACAGAGAAGGTCATCCTTGTGATGACAAACCTAGAGGGGAGGAAAGTGTATACTAACAATTGGAAAGAATTGCTCAGACCCACTTACATTGGATTGTTGATTTTGGCTTGTGTGTATAAATTAAAATGCAAAGCAGCAGTAACCCTTGAGAATGCCAACACTGGCAGGGCCATACTTTCAGCTATAACGTCAGTGGAAACATTGCACATGTCTTCCAGAATCAGATCTTTGATGCTAGAGAGACAAGCAGGGTTTAGTCACAAGAACAAAACACATTTGCTACAATAAGGAGTGCATTGTATAAATGGGATGAACAATGTCTGGGCCCCATGCTACTATGGATGAGCATCCCCTTCAATTCCGTAGACGCCATCCTTTCAGGCAGTGCAAAGCAAACTAGAAGAGTATTGAATAAGGTTAACCTTTTCTAACTTTGTATTGATAAAAACATTACTATTGTATCCTACTGTTCTGATAAAAACAAAAAAGTACAATTGATGAGTACAATACACAAAGATGACATCCTGAACTGCAGGGAAGACTGAAAGTCATAGACAATTTTAGATTACAATGCAACTACAAGAGGTGTTGACAACCTGGACAAAGTCAGGCCTACATGCATCTGCCTGAGCAAGACAGCCTGATGGTCACTTCTCCTTTTCTACAATATTACTAGCGGCAATTTTGGCATCAGAATTCTAGTGGAAATTAGTTCCTGCATAGCAGAGCCATCCTAAAAAGTCAGACATTAATGGAGTTGTGAAGAAAGAATGTGTGTGTGTGTGAGAGAAATAGAGAGAGAGAGAGAGAGCGAGAGCAAGCAATAGATATGATTAGGCACTTAAAGAGCAGTACATATGACTTAAATGATGCTTAAATTCATTGGACTGGATACATGTCCACCAGTGAGCTTCAGGAGTATCCTGCATTGGGTCAAGTCACACAGTTTGGAAAAGTGAGTGCAGTTGGTGTTTCCATGACCCCAAGTGAATGTGAGGCATAGCCAAAGGTCTGAGTGCGCAAGAAATGAAGAAGGTAGAGGAAAAATCATTGGAACCGCCTAGGAAAATAAGAGTGCTCTTGGAGGTTGTCCAGCAGTGCAGTTGCAGTGCATTGTCTCTTTCTCTTTTAATTAAGAAGATAGCTTCCAGTAAACCTTGAGTGAGACAAGAGACACTGCAGTTTGTAATGTATTAGGGAACAAGCATCAGTGACTATAAAATGTCAGCTCAAAAATGTACAAAATGAAGATCTATCCATCCATCCATCCATTTCCTAACCCGCTGAATCCGAACACAGGGTCACGGGGGTCAGCTGGAGCCAATCCCAGCCAACACAGGGCACAAGGCAGGAACCAATCCTGGGCAGGGTGCCAACCCACCGCAGGACACACACAAACACACCCACACACCAAGCACACACTAGGGCCAATGTAGAATCGCCAATCCACCTAACCTGCATGTCTTTGGATTGTGGGAGGAAACCGGAGCGCCCGGAGGAAACCCACGCAGACACGGGGAGAACAATGAAGATCTATAAACATATTATTTTGTCAAACAGTACTACCATCAAAGGACAGTACTAAAATATATTTCATTATGCATCAAATACTCAACACTGAAAGCAGAAATGCAAAATGAATATTCACTCAGTTAACTGGCATACTGCATGGATAATGCATAACAGTCAACGTAGAGTACATTCATAATTTAAATTGAAAAATGCCTAACATAATTTTTCAGCCCAAATGACCCTAAGTGTTTCATTTCCAGTTTTTGTTCAATGGGCAAAGTGAGACTTGTATTTTACTATAACAAGCAGTGATGATGTTCATTAATATTCCAATTAAGTGAGGTGTACAAGTTCACGCAGCCTATAAATTGCTTCACAGAAAATTCCAACAAAGGTTGCTTGAAAGGATCTACTCTTCAAGCCATAAAGCGGAACTGAAAAGTTCAAACTGCATATGTGTGCATGGTCAAAGATATGCCAAAATACTATGAGGGTCGAAAGGCCTGCCAAAGCAATTTAAAAATAGGCTGGAAAAGCCAGGTACAAAGAAGACTTACAAAAACAATTTTTTCCTTGATAAGAAATGGCACTGAGCATATCATGGAAACTGGGAAAAATGATTATGATAGCTAAGTTAATTTTGGTAATAAACAATTTAACAACATATTCATTTATTGCGATAACTCTGGAACTTTATGAATTTTTGCAAAACAGAACCATCTGCTTCAAATGGAGGTGGGACAATGTGGAAACACCATTACTGATGTGAGTGCTTGAAATGCCTTTGCTATGTGGCATGAACTAAACAAGGGCTACAAAAGTGAATAACTGAATCAAAAGAGCTTCTTCCAGGAGTAGCTGTGTAAAGCCCTGCTGATGCCTTAGACTGAGAGATGACAACACAAGAACATTTGCAGCTGAATCTATTATGAGGAACATTCAGATGCAGACTCTTTGACACACTCTGTCAGAGGTTACATTGTTGGGCAGGAAACACATATAACATCAGTTAAATGTACATCTGCAAAGAATACAAACACGCTCTGTACTTCACCAGCAGAATAATGCACAGTATAATGGTCCTGACCTGCTTTGGTGGCTTATTTTGGAAGCCTCAAACCCTTTTTGCCATGTCTAGAATTCCATCTTGCAACACAAAAAATCTAAATTCTTACTACTTCAATCTTCTCACTATAGATAGAAACAATTGACCAATTCACCCTCTGCTGCATTGAAACTGAGTAATATTATTTAATTTTTTCACCTGCAAATTCTATACCTGACCACAGCTCTCTTTCAGCTCCAACAAAGTTTGCTCCCTAATCTGAGTGCAAGATTTTAATTTGTCCTCTTCTGCAAATATATCAGTGTATGGCATTGATGCAAGAATCAATGTTCAAGCCAAGCTGTGTGCAATCTCTGTGTGCATAGCTATGATTGTTTGACAAGTGAAAATTACTCTGTATCTCATCACCAAATTTCGTCCTCTTTTGACCTGAATGGGAATAAAATAATCAACTCCAGCATTGAAAAAAGGTGTTTAGTCAAGTAACAAGCAATCTTCCAGCAAATCTACAATTTTTTGCCCTCCTGCTTTTTCGCACTGTGTCTTCTGCATGTTGCACACTTTGAAATGATTTTCCTGATGCTGAGTTTGCTTGAGGTATCCAATATTTCTGGTGTAACTGTACGAGCATGTAGTTGCACCCACAATGTTCAAATTCTTTGTGTATGTGCTGCAATATGAGGGATGCAATTTGTGAATGTTTGTGGAGAATTGCAGGATGTTTATCTTCTTCTGGCATTACAGCTTTGTTGAGTCTTCCTCCAACTCTCAGGGTTCCAACTTGTATAACTGGGTCAAGTTTATATATTTGACTGTTTCTTTTTTGTACAAGCATTTCTCTTTAAAGCGTTTAATACTTCAGGAAATTCTTGCAGTTGACTGAGGCGGATAAGCTCTGTTTCAGCTCTAGCCAAGTCTTCTGAAGAAACTGGGATTGATTTTAATGTCAGTTTGTACTTTTTCATGTGCTATGTGATGAGTGTTTTTTGTTCTTCTGGGTTACATTTAGATTGACTGACTTCTGGTTGAAATGTTTTCCTTTCATTTTTTAAGTGCATTAGTATGTCTTTAAACTTGTGGAGCCAAGCCACTGCTTTCTTCAAGCATAGCCATTCTGAAAAATAGGTGATTAGTTTTATTGATGGGCTCGGTAACCTCTTATACTCTTGTCATATTAACTGCACAGATTTAAGTTTCTGGATTATCTTTAGAAAGTGATTCATTTAGTTGATCTTGTCTTCTTGGCTACTCATGTGCTGGCTTCAATAGAAAAGTTGGACCCTGTGTCCATGTGGTACTTCTGATGAAACTTTCTATGCTGTGAAGGATGGCCGGCCATTTATCCCGGCCAATACCCCCAAGCCGCCAGGTGGAGCCCTCCTTGCAGCATGGAGGTTCCCAGAAGACCAGCAGGGCATCATGGACAATGGAGTTTTTATGCAAAGCCCTGCTGGATGCCGTGGGGGCCACAGGAGGGAGCTGCAGGGAGGACCGAGGGCTTCTTCGTGCCCTGTGACCCAGAGGTTCGTCATAGGAAGAGTGACGGACTTCCGGGTTGAAGAAAAGGACTATTTACTCTGACCCGGAAGGAATAAGGACTTGTGGACTGTTGGGCAGAAAACCTCCGGGTCAGGGAGTATAAAAGGACTATGGGAACTCCCAGACAATGAGCTGAGCTGGGTGGAAGGGTGGCAACGCGTCTGGGAGCTGAAGGATTGTATTATTGATTTATTGGTGATTTATATGAGTATTGTGGTGGAGAGTGTGCTTTGTGCACTGTGGTGACAAAATAAAGTCAACTTGGTGACTTTTACCTGGTGTCTGGAGTCGTGGACAGGGGTTCAAGGGAGCGAGAGCACCCCTATCGTACACAGTGGCGTAGTCGGCAGGATACTCTAGCGTCAGTTGCAGAGGACCTGAAACAAAAATTTCTGTGGGAAACGAACCCCGAGAAGACTACGGAATCAGGAATCACCACAGCATCGCCAGAACCCAAAAATTCTGAGTCCAAAATGGGGAAGAAGAAGGGCAAGCAGAGCAATATTGCCAGCGGGAGTGACCTGTGTGTAATGGCCGACGCTCGGGAGGAGTTAAGGAGAAGTCTTTCAAGTCCGGAGAAACCTCCAGGAAGCAACGATCATTCTAAGGTACATGCCGGGAACGACATTACAAATCCTTTTATTGTTACTCACTTTGTCCCGTACATGTATCTTGGAGATGATCACCTGGAGGCTCCGAGGGAAAAAGGAGACTACCCCAGAGACAATGGCCCGCTCCTGTCGGAACCTGAGCACAGGGGAAAAGACTTCCGCATGATGGCAGCCGACGAGGGCAGCAAACCCGGTGCATTCTGGGAAGGAGGAGCTCCGCGTCCCGCTTTTGTGCCTTCGAGCACGAAGGAACGGACTTGGTCTTTCCGAAGGGGAAGGGGGAGGCGAGCGAGGCATCGCTCAACCCACAAGAAGGTAAGGAGGGTCGGGAAGTAGCTGATCGGGATGTCGCAAAAGTATTAAAGACAGACCGCAGTTCGCCGAAGAAGGCAACTCGACCCTCTGAGAACTCCAAGTCCTAGAAGCCTCCGCGAGACCCGTCAGAACACGTGCCTGAAGCGGGCGTGCTCATTGGCTCCTGGCCGGCAGAGAAGACAGACAAGGAAGTAAGTCTTATGCCGGTCGAAATAAATAATATTGACATGCGGGAACTCGAGCGCTTGATTGAGCCCGTAAAAAGTTGTTTACCGGTCCTGACGACCATGGAGAAGATCGTCGGGGAATTGAAAGAGGTAGCCAAAGCGCCGTTGGAGAAGCTGAGGGCCTACGTGCGGCGATTTGGTGGGGAGCCTCCCGTAATGAATAATGTGGCGATACAGGTAGGCGAGACCCGTATCGTACATAATAGAGGGACGCGGTGTGATCCAGGCCCGCGTTTATTAAGTAGCGGGTGCCAATAAACGGCGTGCCCTACAAGAGAGGCTGGTACGTTAACCGAGTGGTCAGCGGAAGGGCTAATCGATCCAGGGCAGCTAGACAGTGCTGATTCCCGGAGCGAGACGGCCCTTAAGACGCCGCCACCGGTAATTTGTAAATCAAGAGGGGTGCAGACAGTAAAGGGGCTCTCTTCTTGTAATAGAGAGACCCAGACTGTATATAAGCACCAGATTAAACAGGAGGGCTCTAAGATTAAACCGAGGTCTCCTGACAAGAAAGGAATAGAGACAGAAATAGAGAAAGCACCGTTAGAGGCGGCAGGGGTTTCTTTCCCAGCAAGACAAGGGGCGGACCTAACATTTCCTAATTGTTTTCAGTCCCGCAGGGGGAGAATACCAGGAGGACAGAGGCAGTGTTACGGGTGCCGAAGGTTGGGCCATATTTGGCGGAACTGTCCTTGGAGAGAGGGGGACAAGATGTCGATTTGGACTAATATTCCCACTAGGTTCTCCAGGGACCAAGATGGTCGAATTAATCAAGGCTCAA
Source organism: Polypterus senegalus (assembly GCF_016835505.1). NCBI lineage: Eukaryota > Metazoa > Chordata > Cladistia > Polypteriformes > Polypteridae > Polypterus > Polypterus senegalus. Next base: position 41,400,472 of record NC_053159.1, read on the forward strand.
CCAGAACGTCCTCTTCGAGGAAGCCTTCCTCTCGGGGCAGGCCGTTCCGAATAATAATTTGTCGCTGGGGGGGAATACTGTGAAGGAGGGCCGGCCATTTATCCTGGCCAATACCCCCAAGCCGCCAGGTGGAGCCCTCCTTGTAGCATGGAGGTCCCCAGAAGACCAGCAGGGCATCATGGACAATGGAGTTTTTATGCAAAGCCCTGCTGGATGCCGTGGGGGCCACAGGAGGGAGCTGCAGAGAGGACCGAGGGCTTCTTCGTGCCCTGTGACCCGGAGGTTCGTCATAGGAAGAGCGACGGACTATTTACCCTGACCCGGAAGGAATAAGGACTTTTGGACTGTTGGGCAGAAAACCTCTGGGTCAGGGAGTATAAAAGGACTATGGGAACTGGGTGGAAGGGTGGCAACGCGTTTGGGAGCTGGAGGATTGTATTATTGATTTATTGGTGATTTATATGAGTATTGTGGTGGAGAGTGTGCTTTGTGCACTGTGGCGACAAAATAAAGTCAACTTGGTGACGTTTACCTGGAGTCTGGAGTCGTGGACAGGGGTTCAAGGGAGCGAGAGCGCCCCCTATCGTTCACAATGCTTAGCCCTCTGGATGCCTGATCTGCTGGATTCAGAGCACATATGACATACTTTCATTGTGAAGGCTGTGAATGATCTCAGATTACTGAGATTCTGTTGGCAACAAAGGTCTTGAATCATGTGTTTTCATTTGAAATGTATTTTAAGCACTGAGGTGCTGTCAGTCCAAAATGTAGATTCTTGTTAGGTGTATTTGAAGTTCACCTTTTAGCATTTTGTCCATTTTGAATGCCACGATGGCTGCTGTCAGCTCCATTCTTGGAATTGTGACCTGCTTCAATAGTGAAACTTTTGACTTGCCCTTCAAGAATGAACAAATTTTTTTGCCTTCTTCGTTACTCAAGAGAAGATATGTGACAGTACCATATCCATCTTCACAGGAATCTACAAAGTGATGCATTTGTGCTGACCTTATGGTTCCAAACTGTGTAGGTTTGAAGCATCTATTCACATTTTAGTCTGCTAGTAACTGTATGTTGTCCATCCATTTTTTCCATTTATTAATGTGTTTGTCTTCCACTTCTTCATCCCACCCACATTTATCTTTGCATAAGCCCATTAAAGTAATCTTTGCTGGCAGTATAGTAGGTGCCAAAAATCTGTGGGGGTCATAAACTGAGCTAACAACAGCCAGAATAACAAGTCTTATAGTGGGCTTGTTTTGTAACTTTATCTGAAATTTGAAACTGTCTGTTTCTGTGCACCACTGGACGCCCAGGACACGTTCTTTTGGAAGCAGACTGTGGCTCAAGTCTAAATCCTTTTGTTCAAAGAGTCTGTCTTCTTCAGGAATAGACAATAAGACTGCTCTGCTGTTACTCAACCACTTGGTTAGGTGGAATCCCCTCTGAGGCATAGGGCTTAGAGATCTTTTGCTAACTTTATTGCTTGTTCTTAGTTGCAACTGACTTTAGCAGTCATCTATATAGAAATTATTGAGTACAGTGTTAACAGCTTACTTAGGTAATGTATCTCTGGCATATTCGACTGTTCTACACAAATCATAAGAAGCACTACTGGGTGAAGAAGTAGCACCAAAAAGATGTACTGTCATTTTAAATTCTTCTAAGTGTTTACTTAGATTACCTTCAGGCCTGCACAAAAAGCATATGAGTTCAGTGTCTTTTTCTGCAACCTTAACTGAAATATTGATTTAATGTCTGCAATTAATGCCACTGGCTCCTCTCTGAATTTTGTAAGGACGCCAATGAGTGTGTTAGTTAAGTCGTGGCCTTTCAGTAGTTGTTCATTAAGTGAAGTCACCTGGTAGGTGGCTGTACAATCAAAGATCACTTGAATCTTATCTTTATCTTTGGATGATACACATGGTGACATGGAATGTACCACACTCTGCCTTCATTCCAATTCAGGCTTTCTTTGGGTACCTTGATAGCGTAACCCTTCTCAATAATGTCTCTCATGAAAGCTTTATTGTCTTCATGGAAACCTGAATTTTTGCTCAGTTTTCTTTTTAGCCCAATAGCACACTGTTCAGCAGTACAGCAATTGTTTGCCATTTTAAGTGTTTCATGCTTCAAAGGCAAATTTAAGCAATGGTGATCACCTACCAGTCTTTCAGATTCTGAGACTGTGTGCATGAACTTCACATTCTCCAGAAATATTTCCTCTTTCTCTTCACAGCTGCACTCTGGTAAGTCTGAATTGTACTGTTGATGCAAAATTTCTTCTATTTCCATTATTGACACACAATTGATTGAATGTTTAGGCAGTTTACCACTGTGCTTTATGAAGTCATTTATTTCTTTGCATGGCCCACCGACTATCCATCCAAGTGCAGTCTTCACAGCGTGAGGTCCACCTCTTCTGCTAAGTATGATTTGCCATGACTCGAAGACCTTGGGGATGTTGATATCAAATTAAAAGATCAACTTCAGAGTCTATGAATGGTAGAAACAACTCCTCAAGGTATGTCCACTTCTCAATGTCTTCTTGTTGTGGAATATTTTCTCTTCCCATGCAATATAGACCTGTGCATAGACCTTTGGCAAATCAATATCTGAATCAGAAAAACTTTATTAATCTCGAAGGAAATTACTTATGTTACAACTTAACTACAGACAAGGGACATGTTACACTAAGAGCAAGTATAAAGTAATCATGTAAATATAAATATAAATAAAGTATAATAAATGTACAGAAAGTATCAAACTAGAGTGCAGAGTGTTGCACCTTAATTTAATATTGCACATTCTAAGAACAAATAAGGTTATTCTCATGTAAAGAGAAGACAATTTATTGCACAAGAACAGACAGTATGTTTGCACATTTCAAGTACTTGAAAAATGTACCTGAATATCCAATAAAGAAAGAGGGTAATAGCTTAAAGTATGGGTGAGTCACCAGAAAAGGAGTTATAGAGTCTGATGGCTGTGGGGAGGAAGGATTTTCTGTGACGTTCAGTGGAGCACTTGATGCTAGTCAGTCTACTGCTGAAAACACTCATCTGTCCAACCACAACACTATGAAGTGGGTGATTAGCATTTTCAATAATAGACAAAAGCTTAGACAACATTCTCTGATCTGCCATAATGAATATATTAATTATCATCGAGACCACAGACTTGCAAATCTGATAAGATAGAACATTTGGCTGTCACTTTTGAATCATCATTATTATTCATAGTTTTCAGGAATACTTGAGTTCTTCTTCCAAGATTTAACCGTCTCCGAAGATTTTCAAATCAAATTGTTACTGTACTACCAGAGTCTGCAAAGGCATATGTTTCTACATACCTTTCGCTGTTCTTAGATTTTACCTTAATGGGGACGAAATGTAGTGGATATTCATCTCCAGCCCCAGTAAGGGCACAAGTTCCTTTCTCTGTTTCCTCTTCAGGGCTTGTAGCTTTACTAGATGTAGCTTTACTGGATGTGTTCCATTCACTTTTTTGATATGCCTGGGTGCTGCAAAGAACATATGTGACATTTCATTCTTTCTTTATAATTCTTACTGAGGTGCCCCTCTGTTCATTGTTTGAGACAATGAAAACATAAACAATTAGTTTTTGGAAAGTCAATTCTGTCTTTATGTGGAAGTTCTTTTGGTTTTACTACATTCTGCAAGAATATACTTGTCACTGCAGAATACACAAGGTTTTTTAAATGCGCAGACAGCAGTGCAGTCTTTTTGATCAAGGTTTCTCGAATCCCATTTTCAGCAGCATCTGAAATACCTGAAATGAAGATGCTTCCTTTTCTCTGGCCACTTATTAGGGGAGACTTACACTTGTCGGCCTTTTCTTTTTTCTCTATGCTACCTTGTGGGACATCTCCATAGACAGGATGCATCAACATCTTAGCCTGTCAATGTAGAAAAGTACTTAGGTCGTCAATACCTGCTTCTTTGTCTTCTCTTTCTTGAAGTTTTTAAGCTGAGTTTTGCAACTTATCTTGGAAAGAATATGGGAGCTTCGAGAGTATCATACAGATATATGGATTACTGTTGAATGCTTCATGGCTTCCTGCATTGGTCATGGTGTTCATACACCTATCAAGAAAGTTTGCATAGTTTCTCAGGGCTGCTCCATCATTCTGCTTTATTTGAGGCAATTTCAATGTTTTATCCAGCTGTGCATTGGCTATGAATATTTGGTCTCCATAGTAACTTTCAAGTTGCTTTCTGGCCTTTGCGTAGCCTTCACTTGGTGGCATTCGTGCACAGCCCTTAACCATTTCTTGAGGAGGACCTCTAGTATACTGGATTAAGTAATCTAATTTATCTTGAGGGTTCTCTAACACAGAGCCTACAGTGTGATCAAAAGCCCTGATAATGTCTGCATAAGCTAATGGGTCTCCTGCAATTAAAGGAACCTTTCTGTGTGATACTTCACCATGTGGTGCAGGAAATTAATTTTGCTTCTCTCTGTGTTGGGCTAACATTTTAGCAATTTCGGCAACTGCCTTTTGACTTTCAGCGACTACCTTCTGACTTTCAGCTTGATTCTGTATGAGTATATCCACCAGATCATGCCTGTAACTCTGCAAGTGGGCTCCCAAATTAGTGATAGGTTGTTCAGATTGTTCCTGCTTTTCTGCTTTAGACTCAAGCTCTTGAAGTCTTTTTAGGATTCTATCAAGTTCTGACTGTTTAAGTGTGACTGTCGATGAAGATGCTGGTGTGGCAGCCCATTGTTGGGATGACAAGCTGCATTTATTGTCGAGAATGTGCTTCAGCTGAGAGGTTTGTAGAACTCTGGATTCTGTGCAATCTCGATCTTTGCAGTTGCTTCTTTCTGAATTGATTAACAAGCTGTTCGTTTGGCTGACTTGCTAAAAAACTCTTCTTATCAGTATGCCATGTTGCTGTAGCATGACTAAATTTGTTTCAAGTCTTAGAGTTTTCTGTGAGTCCCATTTTCTAATTGCATTTTCTTTACTTTGCATAGATATTATTTTTCCATACAGCTCTTCACCCTCTCACGAAATACTTCAAACAGTTGCGCTATGTTGGTGAAATTTTCTTTAATTGTCTTTCGATTTCAGTCATAAGACCGGAAAGCCAGTCTTGCTTTTCTTTATATGATCTTTAAGATCCTTAAGCACATTCCCCGAATTTAAGTCCATACTTCAATCACTCCCTGTGACTTAATGTGAGCTATGCTTGGGCATCATTACAACAGTGCGAGTCTCTGACAGCGCGTTTCCAAGCAAACTGCCTCTTAGCAACAGGTATGTCACAATCGAGATGCTCGACCAACACAGACCAGTCAGGCTTTCTTATCTCACGCAAAAGCACAAGCGATCATCCATGATGCCTTTATGTTCTATCACAGTCTCTTAAGTTCTATCACGCCTCTTAAATTCAGGTACAGCCACTTTGCTATCATTTACAATAATGCATAGATAGAAGGGAAGAGCACAATACCTCACAGTTCTTTTTCTTTCATTGACAAGTCCTCCGATAGTAGTTTCCAGTTCCAGTTCAAAGCCTTCGCAGTTTTTGGATGAAAAATGTAGCTACGTTAATCCAAAGTTACCAAAGTTCTGCAACTTTTAATTTGCTTCATAGGATGTTTCAAGTACCAGTGTGATGCATGATCAAATAATTCCACAGACAAAATATCTTCATTTTAAATGTTTTAGTAAAAACAGTTAAAAAAACAGAGAAAAATTGCAAAGTAATAAAAGATATAGTTGAACCATTTCTAAACAGTCAGAAAACTGCATGCCTATCCCATTTACAAACAGCAATGCTATCAGTCCATGCTAGCAATGAGACAAATCCCAAAGTGGCTTAATTAATATTCTGCTCTACAGATATAGCTAAGAAAGTTCTATCTCATATTAACTTATAGGGCGTGCAAGGCTATACCATAATCTATATCTATGAAAGAAAATTGTATTCTGTTCAAATTAAGCAAACACTAAAATGTGTTTAAGTTAAAGCATTAACTTTCTAAGATTGGCTCTTACAAAATGATTTCTTGCAAATTCAGTGTGGATGTTCCATTAGTTTCCTTTGTTTCACCTAATATGGGGGAAGGTGTTCAGAGAAAATGAACAGCAATTTTTGAAATGACCAGGAATGCAATGCACATTGGGGAGCTGACAGTATAGTAGTCAGGGATGTCAGAAAGCCAAAGAAACAACCCAGACTGAATGTCAGAGGCAAAAACAAGACTAAACTGTAAATCACACTCAGGGCCAAGTGCCAACACTAAGATCATCTTAGAAGCTCCTGTTAGCTTCTACAATGATAAAAGAACAGAATACTGCATGCCCCCATCTTAAATAAAGTTGAAGTGATTACATCACATGTTACAACGAGGCCCATCTATGTGTCTGGCAATGAACAAATGCCAGAGCCCTCAGATACAACCACAAAAGAGAAATTCTCATAAGATGAAGTTTATGTGACATCACTGTTAGAAAAGTACACTTTATGAACTGTAAGAAAAACATGTTTAAAAAAGTAACCAAAAATTAGAAGAATTGCATTATCTGATGCCAAAACAGATTCACCACACAAGTGGTTCGACCTGCTAAGGTTTGGCATCATTCACTATTCTTATACTTTTCTTTTGTCTCCTTGGTGCTGTCAAAAACCAGGTGTCTCAGAAGCATGCCTATATACTTACAGTATACTTTTTTTTGTTGGTTTTTTGCAAGATAGTAATGATAGGTACTGTACGTGGCCAACATCAACTGATCCATAAAGCCTGCAGTACCTTTACTAACAACCTGCTTATATGATTTTTTGTGAGAAGCAATTTGCATAAGCAGGTACTGACATCTGTGAAGCAAGTCCTTGCTGGCTCTTTGATAAGATGTCTACCTAGACAACCCACTGGCATGTATTAATTATAAGGTCATATCAAATTTATTTACTGTACTTATTCACTTTCTGCGGTGGGCTGGCGCCCTGTCTGGGGTTTGTTTCCTGCCTTGCGCCCTGTGTTAGCTGGGATTGGCTCCAGTGGACCCATGACCCTGTAGTTCGGTTATAGCGGGTTGAATAATGGATGAATCGATGGACTTATTCACTTTAGTGTCTGCTCTGTCATGACAAAATGTAACCTGCCTTGTTTTTTGTTGAAGATTCTGTCTAGTACTTAGGTACTTAATATCATACACTTTATAAAAAATATCATTGATCTACTGGACTTGAATGAAAGGGGTTTTACTTTTTGTTCTATTGAATCAATTATTCATTTATAGTATAGCTGATGCACTATACAGATTAAATGTTATTTGGTTGTAAGTAGCAATTGGTAATCTAAATAGATTTGTTATAGCTATTTTTCACTTAAATTGACCTAAATCTATAATTAGTTTAATGAATACTACATAAGTATAGAAAAAGGTTCCATTTAGTGAAAAGGCATAAGTGCAAATGACAGCTTCTTAAGAGCAGTAATTTATTGGTCAATGACAAAAACAGAAGCATACTTGAATGAGATAACAAATAGAAGTAATATTGCCTACATCATATACTTTATAAATACACATGGTAAATGAAACTGGCAAAAGCAAAATTCATTTTCAGATGTTTCAATACATTACTGTTTTGGTAACAACTGTCAGTTGGTTGCCATTACAGTAGCCAAATGCTAACCTCTATGACACTGCATGCTCAGAGACAACCATAAAAATATATGCAGTATGTACAGTATTATACATTACCTGAAGAATGTTTAGAAAAACTCAGCAGAAAAACTATTTGTTCCTATTTCTTTTAATGAAGAATCATTTTTTGTAGGAAAATGTGAGTCAGTAGGCATGTTTTTACAACTAGGCCCTACAACCTTTGCCCTGAGCCTGTTTTTGTTAAAACATTTCTTATGTTTTAATCTGCCTTTAATTTTGTTTAATTAGTCACTGTCACCTTCTCATTCATCACTCAAATTAGTTTTTAAACCATAAGTTTGGTATTATTTGAAGTCAAACTTATTTAATAATCATTCTATATATAAATGTGCCACTTTAAATTATGTTCTAAAGTGAAACAATTTCTATAAATTTTTAAAAATACCTGACCTGCTCTTGAGCTTTAAAATTGAGGTAAAGGGTACTACCAATGTCCAACATGATAACAAAACTTTTAGAACTTACAGAAAATATTCATTTTGAAGCAGCAAAGGTTTGTTTAAGAAATTGTGCCTTTCGCATTTATGAGTTATGCTCATGACAATAAAAGTAAACTGAACGAACTACATTTTATCAGATTCTTGGTACTAATTTCTTGTTTGCTCACTGTAGCCATCATGAGTGGAATTTTGCCATTTATCCTGGTTGTACCCCTTATGATGGCACACATAGCGGAATTATATAGAAGCTTATTCCTCCCATCCAAAAAATAATGTAATTTCTCAAAAATTGTGTTATATTGCCTATCGCACATGTGTGTTTCAATAGTCTAGTGATAGCTAATAAGAGTGATGCTGAGCATGCGCATAGCAGACAAACAAATAACAAGAACTGAACAGATGTAATAGTAATGCATTTAGTTTTAATCAGGTTAAAGTTTAGTAGATTTCATGCAGTTGTTTTAACAAAGGCAGAGTGGTAGTGCAAACCTGTCATTCCTACCTCACAGTGTTAGGGTCTGCATGGAGCTTGCATGTTTTCCCTATGTACTTACTAATTTATTGGTATCATTAAGGGTGGTTAATGGCGGATGATTACCTGTTTTAACCCTAAATAGTGTATCAGTAATACTTGTCAATTATTAAAAAGGTTCAGTTCTTCGTGTGTTGTCAATCAAATTATATCCATTGTGGCAGGCGACTGGTGTCCTTACCCAGCCGTGATGCCCGTGCACACTATATTCAGGGAGAGCAGCCATGGACACTGCAATACCTCCCCCTGGACGCTAGATGGCTGCCCCCCTGGGCTGGAGCAGTGCCTCACGTTCCCACAGGGCACCCTGGGAGTTGGAGTTGGATGCAGCCCTGTTGGTTCCCGCAGGCACCACTAGGGGGTGCTGTGTTGGGGACTCCTGAGCCCGTAGAGGCAACATATTCGTCACACCTGGAAGTGCAGCTGGAACTCGGGGATCAAACACCTGGAGCACTTCTGGGTGAACTATAAAAGGAGCCAGCGACCACCACTCAGTGGGCCGTCGGAGCAGCAGGATAGTGCTGGCTTATGAGTGGTCCCAAACCTTAAGACATCGACACGTGTCTCACTTAAAACTAAAGGGGTACAGACTGTAAAGGGTATATCTCCCATCCATAGAGAGACCCAAATGGTAAGCAAGCTCCAAAAGGAAGAGGAGAACCTGCAAGAAAAGCAGGGGACTCCTAACAAAGAGCGTGGAGGGGACGCTCTCTGCATGGGCGGGGAGATAGTTCACCCCCAGCTGGACAAAGGGCAACACAGATGTTACTGGCCTGCTTCCAGTCCCGCAGGATATTACAAAATGGGAGAAGGCTATGCTATGACTGCCATCGGCCGGGCCACTTCTGGCGAAATTGTCCAGGGAGAACAGGGGAGGTTGTTAAAGGGAAACAGAACTGTCATGTCTCCCTGTTGTTCTCCTGCTCTTGTGTTACAGGAAGAAGCCGTGGTCCGGTCATGGCAGACAGTCCCTCCCAAGGAAGGACTACCCTAGCAGGGCTGGCCGCCTCGCATTATGATGCTCAGCTGGGGGAGGTGTACTGTGATGGATGGCCAGCATTTCAGCCCAGCTGGGACATCCCTCAACTGAAGAAACAAGCCTTTTCGGAGCACTACATCCCCCGGGACGCTAGATGGCAGCTCCCCTGGATGGAAATGGTCCCTCGGATTCCCGCAGGGCAGTATGGGACATGGAGTCTGTCTCTTCAGCCCTGTTGGGTGCCGTGGATGCCGCCTGGGGGAGCTCACCAAGAACCAGGGGACTATTACCATGAGGCTAACCCAGAAGTACTTCGGAGTCATGAGGACGGAAACTTGCAGTACTTTACTTTAAAAGGACTCTGGGAAACCCAGCAGATGGAGCCAAGTTGGGAGGAAGTGTGACGGAGCTGCTGGGAGTGGAGGATTGGTTATTGTTTATTATTGTTATTGATTTATTGAGAATTGTGGAGTGTGCGGTGTTTTAAGCATGTGTCTTGGATGTCTGTCTGGGGGGTTCAACGAGGCAACAGCGCCTCTAGCATTCACACCAACTTCTTTTTCTCAGGTATACAGCTTGTTATGTATGAAAGTGTAAAGACCATGATTGATCTTGTGACAATCTTTCAGGGATTATTGTCTATTTGTCTACAGAAAAAAGAGAGCAATTTATATTTGAGTGTTTACATTCAATAATATCACTAACAGTTGATTTTTTGAGATATATTCTGGAGGAAATTGTGCCCTTGATACAGAAATGTTGCTGTGACAACTAGCTACAGCCCATCCTCTCAGCTTTGATGACAGACAAACGCACTAGAAATAAGGTGTGTCGTGGTCAGTCAGTTACATGCAAGTCATCCAACTGTACATGTTCCTTTAACACTAGAATTACCAGAGCCTACGAAAAAAAACTCAGAAATTCAGCCCACCTTAAATCCCTTCGCAAATTCTCCGTCATCATCTTTTGTCTTGTAAATGTATCGATAAGCCAAGTATTAAGCAGCCTCCTATACCACCCCCCACACTGCTGCAGAACGAGCAAGAAGTTCCCCCATTTCCTGCCTTGATTATCTGGGAGAGAGCTACCTAGTGTTGTAAGGTGAAATAATTTCATGTGTGTTCTGTGTCTGCAACAATCTATTTAAACACATCGTTAAAACAGAAACATTTTTCATGTTTTAGTAATAAATGACAAAATCTAGACATGAACTGTATAATGTGTGAAAACTGATGGGAAAATATCAAATAAACACTTTCACAAAAGGTGCAAACATAGCACGACAGCTTCTGTGGTGTAGCGGTAAGCACTGTGGAGATATAATCCAGAGGTCGTGAGTTCGAAACCAGCTCCCCTGCAAATTTACTGTTTTAAGTAGTGAGCTGCTCTTATTGTTAATATTATACAATAAAAAGAAACATTTGCTTTGTGTTTGTAACAGCCGGTGTAAATTTGTAGTACTTGTAAAAGTTAGTGTTCTGTTTTTGGGGGATGGTATAGCAGGCTGCTTGCTGCTTGGGCTTATCGACACATTTACAAGACAAAACACGCTGACGGAGAGGTACGAATGGATTTAAGGTGGACCAGATTTATGTGTTTTTTCGTAGGCTCTGGTAATTCTAGTGTTAAAAGAACAGAAGGTGTAAGAGTGCTGTAAATGGTTAATAGCATTGTTATCACACCAGCCCACAAAGGAGATGCGACAGTTGTATTAGACAAAGAACATTATCTCATAGTAATAGAAAAAATACTCTCTGACACCACCATTTACAAACTACTACCTAGCGACCCAACTTAAACCACCTTCAGAGTCAACACTACTCTGAATAAATTCCGGAATAACCAAAGTCTAAACTCACAGGAATATTACAGAATGAAATCCAATGATGCAAATTGCCCTGAATTTTATGGCCTCTCAAAAATACATAAAAACCCTCTGAAATTCAGACTGTTGTCAGCCTAAAAGTGCGGTCCAACTTATAACTTATCTAAAGGACTATTTCATATGCTCAAACATTTAACATATGATTCCGAATATTCTGTTAATAGCACAGAGTATCCATTGCTGTGGATTAAATCATGGTTTTGTTTGATATCATGTCACTGTACACCATGATTCCAATTCACCTGGCCACAGAAACTCTACAAACAAAGCTAAATAACAACCCTACCATAACAACACGAATGAAGCTGGCCTTGAACAAATAATGTATCTAGTTTCGCTTTGTCAGAAAACAAACTTTCATTTTAATAAATACTACAGACAAAAAGAACGAATGCCAATGGGATCTCAATTATCAAGACTCTTAGCAGAACTGTAGTGACTTGAAATTGTGGTTCTGACTCAGTACAAATCAAAAATTTGGATAAACTGCGTCGATGACACATTCGTCATATTAAAAAATAACCGGCTGAAAGATTTTCATAACCCCTCAGTGCAATATTCCCTGAAATCCAGTAAACTATGGGAAAAGAAATAAATAAATTAATTTCCTGAACATATTCATTGAAAGAGGTAATAACGCCACCAGGATTACAGGTGTTTATCGTAAGGAATGCTATGCAAACAAAATATTACACTTTTAGAGCAATCACCCATCATTGCATAAACTGAGCTGTATTAGGACGCAATTCAGAAGAGTTCACAACCATTGTAATACCAAAGAGACTAAAAAGAATGAAAAGTACTATCTTTAGCAACTGTTCATGTCAAATGACTACCTAAAGACATTCATCAGACAATGCTTACATAGGAGATGCCAGAGACCCTCGGAAAACAATTGATTCCAGTTTGACTCTCCATCCCACCTGGCACACACTTTCATATCAACATATAGGGTATCAGAAGGTACAGCATGTATCCTGTCCAGAGCAGGCATCAACGTAGTGCACAAGTCTACAAACTCACTGCACACAGTCCTTTTTGATGGTAAAAGCAAGAAATCTGCAGCAGAGAAACGGAATGCAATTTACAGTATACCATGTCCAGTGATATATGTGGAGCCACTCCACTATATTCATAAATCAATAACCATACACAATAACAATAATCAATCCTCCACTCTCCCAGATATGTTGTCACCCTGCCACCCGACTGAGCTCGCCCGTCTGGGATCTCCCATAGTCTTTTATAGTCCAGGACCCGGAAGTGCTTCTGATCCCTCAGGTCATGTGATTACCCAGCATTTCCGGGTCAGGTGAAAACTCCTTTTCTTCGTAAGCCCAGAAGCAATTTATTTCTTCCGTCCTAGTGACATGGAAGTACTTCTGGGCTATATGGAAAATAAACATCTCTAAGCTTCCCTGCAGTGTCCCCTGATGGCCCTGACATTATCCAGCAGGGCTGTGCACTAAAACTACATAGTCCATGATGCCCTGCTGGAATTCGGGGCATCTCCATGTTGCAGGGAGGGCTCCCTCTGGCAGCCTGGGGGTATTGGCCGGGATGAATGGCCAGCCATAGTCCACACTATCTACTGGAATATTGCATTGCAGTCAGAAGAAAGGACTCAAGGTCTCTGATTTACACAAATACAAGTTTGACCGGACAAACATTTAAACGGGACTCAGTGCAAGTAAAATTCAAGGCTAATACTAAAAGTGCCAGAGAACTGGCTGAAATGTGGCTATCCAATGAAAACGTCATTAACAAATATTTGGACTTGAACCCAGCATATGCAGGCTTAAAAAAGAAGAACATCTCAATAATAAAAAGCCATTATGACCAACACCCTCTGAATCCCACCTCATCAACTACCCTGCTGCCTTACCCACCTATTCTCCCCGCCTTATTTCCTATATATTGCCTTGTGTCCCTGTAAGTCTAACTATCTTCCCCTGATAATGATTCCTTGTAAGAATTAAAAGCTTACAAATAAAAAACTATTTTAAGATACGTGATTCATTTGCTTCCTTTATGGATTTCCAGCTACAAAGATATATTGCATATTGTATATATCTATACAGTGAACCCTCGTTTATCACGGTTAATCCGTTCCAGACTCTACCGTGATAAATGAATTTTCGCGAAGTAGGATTCTTTATTTATAAATCGAATATTTTCGCAGTTAGAGTATAGAAAACCTGTTTACGACCTTCTAAATACGTTTTTTAACATTATTAGAGCCCTCTAGACATGAAATAACACCCTTTAGTCACCATTACACTCGTATTACCCAATATATTTGACAAAATAAGAGAAAATAAGACATATTAGACGCTACAAATATCATATTACTAGGTGCACTCGCCTTTTAAGGCGACCGACTTTTATCCTCAATTTTTTGTGCGCTCCATGTGTACATCAGGCATGTAAGTTTAGAGAATGATAACATCAAAGTGCCCATTCATAACATCTCCCGAAAACCTACGTTTTTTTTTATCCCCTCAAGTGCCTGTCCAAAGTCGTACAATGTCAGCCCGAATCTGTACCGCTAAAGACAGAGTTTCATGCACTAAATAAGCTATAGATGAGAATAAGCAAGCACCATCTCCCCTGATATTTATTACATGGTGAGGCATTTGTACTCCATCAACATTAATTATTTCCAGAGACATAATTTTGTCTATTTTTTCAGGGCATTGCGCACAAAAGCAAGGGAACGATGACAGCACCAGAACTCTGCTCATATCGCGTCGCTTCGTACCTCAAGCCGCAAGTAGTAAGTCTGTAATAAGCGGACAATCCCGAACGCTTTTATATAGTAGATTATTGTACTGTACATTTAAATGCACACAACCACTAACCTATGAAGGCACGACCTCAGTAGGAGAGTCTTCAGAGGTGGTGCAGTATCTTCAGCAGGTGCATTGTTGTCTTCAGTGAAGAAGTACTAGGAGTAGGCAGTGGGTGTCTGGGTGCGCGGCTGAAGAACATCTTGATAGGCAGTTGCTGGCACTGTCTTTTCATATGCGTGAGGAGGCTTTTGTAGGGTATTGCCATCTTTAATCATATCCAACAGTTTCACCTTCTCCTGGAGAGTAAGCATCTTCCTCCGGCGCTTAGTTTTATTGTCAGAAGGCTTAGAAAAAGCAGCACGTTTAGGAGCCATCATAGGGCTTAGATAAAAGTTCTCAGAAAAGGCATGCGTAGTGACGTAAACGTGTATGAGAAAAAAATCGCGATAGAGTGAAGCCGCAAAAGTCGAAGCGTGATATAGCGAGGGATCACTGTACTAATAAAAGGCAAAGCCCTCACTGACTCACTCACTCACTCACTCACTCATCACTAATTCTCCAACTTCCCGTGTAGGTAGAAGGCTGAAATTTGGCAGGCTTATTCCGTACAGCTTACTTACAAAGGTTAGGCAGGTTTCATTTCGAAATTCTACACTTAACGGTCATAACTGTAGATAACGGTCGACAAAGTCCGCCATGTTGAACTTTCTTATTTATGGCCCCATCTTCATGAAATTTGGTAGGCGGCTTCCCTGCGAAACCAATGTACGTACTTATCTCGGTGGTATGATGCCACTATTGGCCGCCATATTGAACTTTTCATCGGTCTTTGTTAGTTATGGGCCCATCTTCAAGAAATTTGGTACGCAGGTTCCCAACGCTAACTGAATCCTACTTACATATATATGTCCATAGCCTGCAGCTCGGTCACCGTGTGAGGCAGCGTTGGGTCCCCCATCCCAACACCTTCCACGTTGTTGGCTGCCTGCCTATATAAGACCGTCCTTTGCTCCAGTCTCTACATTCCCTTCCTTGCTTCGCCACGGGATTCACGTTTCCCTGCTGATAACTGCAGCCTTTTTATTTAATCCACGGCTTCTCTACTGTTTTATTGTTCATTTATTACGATTATAGTTATTGTGTAGGTATTTTAGACTTACTTTACATTGTTCAGTTACCCATTTCCTTTATCATTCCAACCGTACCCCCATTAACATGTCTATCGAGGTGATCACCATCGATCAAAGAACTGTCACCGAGTGGTTTCCATGCCCAGAGATGGCACCAACCTTTTCCATTCTCTTTGTTACATATTGCATGGCCATATCAGGCTCACTCTTGATATCCGGAGGAACATTCTGTCTTATGTATTGAATGACTGGGACAGGTTCAAGGTGTGGACTGATGACAGTACAGGAGATAATTATACTACACAGGAGCTCTATAAGAGTGAAATGCTTAAGCCCTTCACCTATGGATCTGCATGTGAGTTGATGGCTGCCACTGAATTGTTTGGTTGTCGCTTTCAAGTGTACCGAAATGGCCAAATATTTTACACCTTTCGACAACCGCCAATACCTCTTAAACATCTCAGATTCACAGGTGACGATTTCAGTAGTGGACACTTTGATGTTTATGAATGTTTAAACTCTCAAAAGCTGGATGTGAAGTTATCGATGAAACCGGTTGTATACTTACAACGCTTGACAGATGCCGAATGTCTCTTCAACACAAGTCCTACAAATATTGTCGTAATTGAAACAAACCATGAAACTCAAACTGATTATGACAGCAAGAATTCAAGCTGTGAGATTTGAAACAAGATTACTGTTCACATGGCCAACTGTACGTTGCATGCTCAAGAGTAAGCTTATCGCACAGCTTGGTCATATTACAACCGGAGGGCCGAACTCACAATGTGGTATACAAAGAGATCCTTAACAAATAATTATTGGTATATTTTCCCTCAGTTTAATAAGGTTTAAATTTCATCTTAATAAAAATTTTAAGGCAGTACCCGAAGCACGGGTATTTTGTTAGTATATATATATAGCCATCAGCTAAAGCCCAAATGGGTCATGGACTTCTCGGCTCTTTCTCTATCTTTTGCAAACCTCAAGTCCACAATGTAGGTGTTATCTTTGACAGTAACCTCTCTTATGAGAAACAAGTTAATTTTGTAGTCAAGAGTTGCTTTTTCAAGCTTTATCTATTAGGTAAGATCAAGCCTTTTTTATCTGGGGATCTTGAGAACTACTCATCCTTTTATCTTTTCTTGCCTTGATTACTGCAACTCACTGTATTCTGGGATTAGCAAATCCCTGATACACAGGTTACAGTTGGTCCAAAATGCTGCTGCTCGCTTTCTGGTTGGGGCAAGAAAGTCTGACTCTGTTGCTTCAATATTAGCTTCTTTATACTGGCTGCCTGTAATTTTTCGAATTGATTTTAAAATCTTGTTGCTAGTTTTTAAATATTTACATGGGCTTGCTCCTGCCTATTTATCTGAATTGTGTGTTTTACATCAGCCATCCAGACTGCTTAGGTCTTCTGGTCAGTTGACTCTTGTTGTCCCTCGTACCAAGTGTAAAACTAAGGAGGACAGGGCTTTTGAAACTGCTGCTCCTCGCCTGTGGAACTCTTTACCTCATTACATAAAGAAGTCATCTACAATTGAACTGCTCAAAACAAGATTAAAGACTCATTTCTATTCACTTGCATTCCGTGACCTTCAGTAATACTGATGGTTTCCTCATTATGATTATGAAACATTACTTCTATTTATTATTTATTTTATTTATATTTATGTTATTCATGTTAATTGTATGTTTTCTCTTTAATTCTATTATTGTAAAGCACTTTGGCCACAGCATTCCTATGTTGTTTTAAATGTGCTATATAAATAAAGGTGACATTGACATTGACATATATAGCTAGATAACGGCAAGACTTCGGTATAAAATGGAAGCTGTCAGAGGATGGGCAAACAGAAGCAGTTCCATTCTCCATACGTGGACACCTACAGAGCTTCATGAGAACTGGAGGCCAGAAGTGTAGCCTTGTTAGGGTCCCTGGGTGGCACAAGTGGGCACTGTCGGGGGAGAACTACCCTGATTCTCAAACAAACTGGAAGTACTCTCCACAAGTCATGCCAGGTGACCAGCAGCTCTTCCAGGTCCAGTATAAAGTGAGTCCATTGCTTTACTTCGGGGACTCAGAGTGAGGAGTCAGTGGGCAACACTCAACTGGCAGTGGAAGGAGAGAAGAAAACTTTATTGTTTGTATGGTTTTTGGTCTGTGTTTCACTGTTTGTGTACATGTTAGACTAAAAAATCCATTATTTGAACCTGTGATTGTACTGGGTATTATTGGTCTGGGGCCTCCGGCTCAGTGACACCCCCCATTGATGGTTACAATTGGTTACTTTTTTTTTTTTAATAATAATAATAATAATACATTTTATTTATATTGCGCCTTTCCCATGCTCAAGGCACTTCACAGAGTTTAAGAAAGAACGGCAGGGTATACAGTCAATAGCATTGTACTAAACCAGATAAATAAACAAAGAAGAGTTAAGATAGTAAATTCAGAGAAAAACAAAAGCCAAACAGACAACATAATTGATGGCTTAGCACACACACACAGGTTACATGAGCATCTTGACATAGAGGTAAACTGAATGAAGGGTAATAAAGTTAAAAGACTTCCTGAACAGATGAGTTCTGAGTTGTTTTTTTAAAAGAATTCATGGAGTCAGCTGATCTAATTAATTTCAGTAGGTCATTCCAGAGTCTGGGCGCTATACAGCTGAAGATCCTGTCACCCATGGAGTGTAGATTTGTGTGGGGCATAACAAGATTGCCAGAATCAGAGGACCTTAGTGGGCAGACAGGCACATAGTGATGGAGAAGGTCACTGATGTAGTTTGGCACAAGGTCGTTTAAGGCTTTGTAGATTATTAGTAGAATTTTATATTCAATTCTGTAAGACACAGGGAGCCAGTAAAGACAGAGCAGGATGGGTGTAATGTGCTCGCTGCTGCTGGTTCGAGTAAGTACTCTTGCAGCTGAGTTCTGAATAAACTGGAGCTGTGATATAAGATTAGAAGGGGCAGTAGGGAATTACAATAATCGATGTGGATGTGATAAAAGCATGGACAAGTTTCTCAGCGCTAGAAAAAGAGAGGAATGAGCGAACACGTGATATGTTACGGAGGTGAAAGTAAGAAAGTTTCTTAATATAATTTATGTGGGCGGAATAAGAAAGGGAAGAATCAAAAATGACACCAAGATTCTTTGCAGTAGAGGCAGGTCTGATGAGCTCACCGCCAAGATGGACTGGGAAGGAGCTCATTTTATTAAGTTGCACTTTAGTCCCAATTTGCAGGAGTTCAGTTTTGTTGCAATTTAAATTTAAAGAGTTCTGCTCCGTCCAGGTTTTAATTTCACTGAGGCAAGTTGTGAGCTGAGAAAGCTCTGAAGAAGTTCCACTTTTAACATTGAAATAGAGTTGAGTATCGTCTGCATAAAAATGATAACCCAGTTCATAGCTACGAATAATATGGCCAAGGGGAAGCATATAAATACAGAAAAGCAGAGGACTGAAGACAGTGCCGTGAGGAACTTCTTGTGTGACTGGCACTGAGCTGGATCTGCTGTTGCCAACACTAACAAACTCTTGTCTATCAGTCAGAAAGGACTCGAACCACTGGAGGGCAGTGCCAGAGATACCCAGCATGTTCTTCATTCTGGACAGTAGAATGTCATGTCTGTCACTCTCGTTCACTCGCTCGCTTCCTTGTGCTCTCAGGCTCCCTCTCGCTAGCTTGCTCGTGCTCTCTCTCTCCCTCTCCAAATGCCTCCTATACTATCACAACGCGTGTCGTACACAGGGCAAAACAATTTTCACAATTTTCTTTGTAAAAATTAGGGTGCACGTCTTACACAACAGCGCTTGGTACACGAGTAAAAACGGTATTGTAATGGTCGGGATTAAGGCGTGAAGGCAAGGTTTAAGTAGTGTGTTGGGGATGGGGTCCAGTACACAAGTAGTTCGCCTCATCTTACAAAGCAGGTCATTAACAAAAGCAAATGTGACTGGTGAGAACTTAGAGAAGGAGCTGGATGGAGTGGGAAAACAGGGAAAGATATAAACAGATGATGTATTTATGTTAGTTGAATTATTTAGATTATTTAGTGGAGGAATTTCTCACAGACTTCAGTAGAAGAGGTAGTTGGGCCAGATGCTGGATGGAGTAGTTTATTAACTACAGAGAACAAAACCCTTGGGTTATCGTGGCCACTTTCTATTATTCTGCCATAATGGGTGTTCATGGCAGCAGTTGGTGCTTCTCTGTAAGCTCTTTGGTGGCCAGAGAGAGCCTGGATGTGTACAGTGAGGCCAGTCTTACGTGACATTCTCTCAAGGCGTTGGCCAGCTGCTTTTATAGATCGCAATTTAAAATAAAACTTATGTTTTAAAGGAGCTGTTTTATCTAATGCTGAATGAGGTTGCTGTGTTTTAGTGGTCAACAAGACTACCTAGTGTAGGTGAAGACAGTTAAAGATCAGAAATGGATCCAGAAAGGATAGACGGACAGATACTTTTAAGGTTTCTGTAAGAAATTTGTCGTTTACAGGTAAGAGGAGTTAAAACTTTTACAATTTTTATTATTGTGACCAGACCCCAGCCTTTAAAAAAATCCCAAACACTCTGCAACAAATTACAAGCTGCAAAATGAGCCATAAATCAACCAAAAAGACCAGCAGATGGGGAACTTACATATATTCCATGGACTGGAGATCAGCAGAGGAGAGCAAGGACTTTTATGATGACAGCTGGCCATTGTACCATGAGGGAGACTGGGACCCACACGGACAACAGGAGCCACTACATATATTTTCATAGACGACACTGGTTGGCTGGCATTATGGCCAGAATGGATGGTTCCTTACCCATAATATATTAGTTTACACTATACAGTAATTATTATTTGATGTTTTTTTTTTTTTTGAAGCTCAGATTTTAACTTTCCTAGGTCGTCTGCACTCTGAATGGTTCATTTCACAAATTATATTCAAGTCCCAGGCAAATAAAATTCCACTACAGACACTAAAATTTCACTACAGACGCTAAGAAAAAAAAGAAAATTGGAAACACTTAATGACTAGCTGAAACAATTAGTAGAACTAATTAAAAAGTAAAGTAACAAAATAATATTAGCAGCCTCAGTTGCAGGTCTGGTAAGAATAAGGTACAAAAAAATTCCAGGTCTTGAGTGGTGATTTAATTAAGACCATGGGGTTTCTGTAATGCTTATTAGTAAGTACGAAGGTAATTCTATCTTTTATTTGCCCCTTATAGCTTAAGGTATACTTACAAAGTTTTGACTTAAATTGTAACAGGAAGAATTTTAAAATCTGCTCTGTTATTTTGGAAGCT
The DNA here is from genome assembly GCF_016835505.1 of Polypterus senegalus. Classification (NCBI taxonomy): domain Eukaryota; kingdom Metazoa; phylum Chordata; class Cladistia; order Polypteriformes; family Polypteridae; genus Polypterus; species Polypterus senegalus. Next base: position 41,421,243 of record NC_053159.1, read on the forward strand.
AGTGGAATGGTTTAAGAGTAGGAATTTTCCAGTTGTACTTTTTAGTTTTGAATTAACTGTAGACTAGTAAGTCTAGCAACAAAGTGTTGCACTAGTCAATTCTTTAATACAAAATTCTGATGATTGAAGGTTAAATCCATGCCAAATACAACACATAAATTTGACTTTGTTAGGATTATTCAAATTACCTTGATGTCATCTCAATTATGTAAACTATCAAATCTGTTAGTTATTAGCACAAGGGACAAAATTACATAATTCTAATTAATTCTAAAAAAAAATACAAAATATATATGCACAGGACAAAAAAACACAGAAAAAGGTTTGGGGACAGCCGCCCTTATACTTGAAATAGGGTGCTGTAAATGAAGGTTGTGGTTTAAAAATGACACGGTCTTGATAGACTTCAGTCCAAAAAAGAACAGTACAGGTTTTAAAGTCAGGCAGGGGAAGTGATGTCATCGGGGCAGGAATTGGAAGTGATGTCATAGGGGCAGGAACTGAAAGTGACGTCTTTGGGAACAGAAACCTGAAGTGACGTAATCAGACCCTCAAAACCGGAAGTGACGCCCTTGAATTCATGTGAAATTTCCTGTGGTTTGTCAGTCAATGAAAAGAGGAAGGATCAGTGCACTTTGCCACCCTCTGCTCTGGTATGGAAGTATCCCCCTTCGGATGGCCCTGAGTGTTTCCTTTTTTGTTTTGAACACACAAACATGGTAATGCATTGGGACAGGTGTAACTGGTGTGCCAACCTGACACCCTTTTTGATCAAGAATGCTCTGCAAGTTCTTTGAAACCTTCCTCTTGAGAAACTTGACAATTATAAATTAGACTCTGGTAAACTGATCCTGATCACTCTATCCGGGTACAGGTGCAGGACTTAGTAGACCTTTTCCAAAGCTGGTTACATGAAGACACCTTCTAGCACATTGTGGAAAACTGTGCTATTGACACCGTGTTGTCTGAGATAAGCCATGCCCTCTGTAATGAAATGGTCCAGCTCTGTTGGATTTGACCCATAGATTGGAAGGGGCCCAAGCCACTTGGAGGCAGAGGGGCTCCCCTAGTCTGGCTCCTGCTCCTGCATAATCATCATGTCTCCATACTGCAGGGGAAGACCCTCTGCTCCACCCCGCAGAAGACGTCATTAAGGATTCCACAGCCAGGACAGATCACAGGTGCTTTCACTGTGACCAATATGGACCGATATAGGTTTGTTGCTCTCTGGCCAAGAAAAGGATAACTTTAAGGTCTTGTTTGGTTTAGCCGGGCTCAAGGTTGCAGCCCTGCTGGACTCTAGTGACCTCTACATCATCCAATGCGATTTGCTCTGGCAGATACCCAGCACAAACACAGTGTGTGTAAACACTTTGATGTTAAGGAGTATGAGACTGTACTGCTCCCTGGGAAATATATGGGAAAGAACTTTAAAGTTTGGAATGCCATGTCGAACTCTTGACCCTGGTGAGGGTGTGGGTCATGCTCTGTGCTCCCTCTTCCAGCTTTGGGAGCCTCTCGAACCCACCATCATCAGTAATGTAACCAGATGAGCTGTGCAAATGGTCCCCAGCGATCAGGACGGTCATGCTGGGGGTCTCCCTCCCATGCCTCCTCGACTCCCACTGCCTTTTGCAGAGAGCCGTCTATGATCCTGGTCACTCCTGATCCTCTGAAAAGCTCAGCAGGAGTGACCCAATCCATCAAACTCTTGTACCGGCCTGTACTTATATGGCTCTGTGGGCGCAGTGTCTCAATCACGCACCGCAGGAAGCCAACAAAGCAGTTGTGAACGATTGCATTTGCACATGCATGTACATCTCACCCCAACTACTCATTAATTCCCCGTGTTTGCGCTAGCATGCCCACAGAGACTGACACGGGCAATGGATTATTTAACACTAGAATCACCAGAGCCTACGAAACAACTCGTAGATACATTCCACATTAAATCGCTTCGCACCTCTCTATCAGTGTCTTTTGTCCTGTAAATGTGTCGATAAGCAGCAAGCAGAAAGCAGCCTACTATCACATCTCCCCCACCGCCGTACAGTTTTCTCAGCTGAAGTCTGTTTACCTGCGTGTCAGTTGCTTAGAGTTGTATAGAGAGAGAGACATCAAGCAAAATGACACCTTTTATAAATACTATATCGTTATTTGGAACACATGCATTTCATGTGTGTTCCGTGTCTACAACGATCTATGTAAACACATTGTTAAAACAGAAATGTTTTTCATGTTTTAGTAATAAAGGACAAAATGTAGACATGAATTCCAAATATCAAATAAACACTTTCACAAAAGGTACAAATATAACAGAACAAATGCACTTCTATTTAAGAATATAACTGCAGAAAAAAAACCCTCGTTAGGGTGCGACATTGACACGCAATTGCTACAACCGCTGGCTGCTTATCGATACATTTACAGGACAAAAGATGCTGATGGAGAGGTGCAAAGTGATTTAAGGTAGGACAGATCTACAAGTTTTTTCGTAGGCTCTGGTAATTCTAGTGTTAAAAAAACTGGCATTCTTTCAGCGCCGTGGACCCACTATACCACACCCTGGCCTGTTAGTTGAGAGGAGGAATGCACAATTTCCTTGGTTCTTGGGCGCCAAGAATGGCCTCTTGTATCAAGTGATTTTGAATTGCATTGGAGGTAGGTTGATTAAATAGTTGGTGCTCCCAAGTGGTCATAGAGAGATGGTGATAAAAATCACTCACACACATATCTTGGGGAGTCATCTCAGTGCGGAGAAGATGAGGATCACATTTTGAAATGCTTTTATTGGCTGAATAAGGTGCAGTGATGTGGAGCAGTTTCGTAAGCCTTGTCCCAACTGTCAAGTTGTTTCTGCTCATAGACCAGCTAGGGCTCCCCTTTCACCAATGCATATTGTGGACGTCCCTTTTGAGAGAGTTGGGTTATACATTGTTGGCCCACTTCCCAAGAGTAAGAACGGTTATCAGTATAGGTTTGTGTTTCTTAATTACGTAACAAAATATTCTGGGATGGCTGCTTTCCAGAAAGTATTGGTATTGCCATGTCTCATGTTCGAGGTTCGGGAATCTCCTCAGACATCTACCGGTTTAAGTCCATTTGAACTATTATTTGGCAGACAACCACGAGGGGTGTTGGATAGTTTTTGGGAAGAATGGACGGGTCTTCACACTGAAACTCACAGGGTAAAATTTGTTAATCGAGTTATTTTATTTGAGGAACACATTTCTAAATTATCCTCTACTAGCAAAGTACCCGTGGTTCGTAGCGGAGAAGTAGTGTGTTAAAGAAGTTATGAAAAAGAAAAGGAAACATTTTAAAAATAACGTAACATGATTGTCAATGTAATTGTTTTGTCACTGTTATGAGTGTTGCTGACATATACATATATACACACACACACACACACACACACATATACACATACATATACACACACATATACATATATATACATATCTAAACATATATATACACATATCTACATATATACACATATATATACATATCTACATATATACTGTATATATACACACACACACACACACACACACACACACATACATACATACACACATATATATGTGTGTGTATGTGTGTGTGTATATACAGTGGTGTGAAAAACTATTTGCCCCCTTCCTGATTTCTTATTCTTTTGCATGTTTGTCACACAAAATGTTTCTGATCATCAAACAAATTTAACCATTAGTCAAATATAACACAAGTAAACACAAAATGCAGTTTTTAAATGATGGTTTTTATTATTTAGGGAGAAAAAAATCCAAACCTGTGTGAAAAAGTAATTGCCCCCTTGTTAAAAAATAACCTAACTGTGGTGTATCACACCTGAGTTCAATTTCCATAGCCACCCCCAGGCCTGATTACTGCCACACCTGTTTCAATCAAGAAATCACTTAAATAGGAGCTGCCTGACACAGAGAAGTAGACCAAAAGCACCTCAAAAGCTAGACATCATGCCAAGATCCAAAGAAATTCAGGAACAAATGAGAACAGAAGTAACTGAGATCTTTCAGTCTGGTAAAGGTTATAAAGCCATTTCTAAAGCTTTGGGACTCCAGCAAACCACAGTGAGAGCCATTATCCACAAATGGCAAAAACATGGAACAGTGGTGAACCTTCTCAGGAGTGTCCGGCCGACCAAAATTACCCCAAGAGCGCAGAGACGACTCATCCAAAAGGTCACAAAAGACCCCAGGACAACGTCTAAAGAACTGCAGGCCTCACTTGCCTCAATTAAGGTCAGTGTTCACGACTCCACCATAAGAAGGAGACTGGGCAAAACGGCCTGCATGGCAGATTTCCAAGACGCAAACCACTGTTAAGCAAAAAGAACATTAGGGCTCGTCTCAATTTTGCTAAGAAACATCTCCATGATTGCCAAGACTTTTGGGAAAATACCTTGTGGACTGATGAGACAAAAGTTGAACTTTTGGAAGGCAAATGTCCCGTTACATCTGGCGTAAAAGGAACACAGCATTTCAGAAAAAGAACATCATACCAACAGTAAAATATGGTGGTGGTAGTGTGATGGTCTGGGGTTGTTTTGCTGCTTCAGGACCTGGAAGGCTTGCTGTGATAGATAGAACCATGAATTCTACTGTCTACCAAAAAATCCTGAAGGAGAATGTCCGGCCATCTGTTCATCAACTCAAGCTGAAGCGATCTTGGGTGCTGCAACAGGACAATGACCCAAAACACACCAGCAAATCCACCTCTGAATGGCTGAAGAAAAACAAAATTAAGACTTTGGAGTGGCCTAGTCAAAGTCCTGACCTGAATCCAATTGAGATGCTATGGCATGACCTTAAAAAGGCGGTTCATGCTAAAAAACCCTCAAATAAAGCTGAATTACAACAATTCTGCAAAGATGAGTGGGCCAAAATTCCTCCAGAGCGCTGTAAAAGACTCATTGCAAGTTATCGCAAACGCCTGATTACAGTTATTGCTGCTAAGGGTGGCCCAACCAGTTATTAGGTTCAGGGGGCAATTACTTTTTCACACAGGGCCATGTGGGTTTGGATTTTTTTTTCTCCCTAAATAATAAAAACAATCATTTAAAAACTTCATTTTGTTTTTACTTGTGTTATATTTGACTAATGGTTAAATGTGTTTGATGATCAGAAACATTTTGTGTGACAAACATGCAAAAGAATAAGAAATCAGGAAGGGGGCAAATAGTTTTTCACACCACTGTATATATATATATATATATATATATATATATATATATATAGCTGATTACCCATTGGCTTCACTCACTGAGTGCAAGGGAAAAAAATAAAATGTAGTCTATAAGTTATTAAACAGTAAAACATTAACGTTTTAAGAAGAAAAGATACATTGGAGTTGTTTCGGGTAAACTACATTTTAAAGACGGTATAACACAACAGGTAAGTAGTACTAACAGCAGCTAAAATGTATATGGATTATCTCTCGGTAGTAGATCCCTTTTCAAAGGCGCTACACGACGGCTTTAGTATCAAATTATCAATTGCGGCATTATCAGCAATTAAAGAAAATTAGTTTTGTGTCCTCTGCAGTGTTAAGAGAGAAATGCTTTGGTTTGGGATAAAAGGAAAAAAGGTGTAAAGAAAGGAAACTTGCCTTATTGTTTTATATAGTGTAGAGAGACGTCTTCGCTAACGATATGAGCGCCTTTTGGGGACCGTCGCGGTGGGTCTTGTGTAGACTCGAGAGACGGCCCTGCCATTAACCGGCCGGGATGGCACTGTCAGTCCTCCACTCCTGTGCGTGCCTTCCGCGACCTCATAATCGTATACGTGCAAAAGAAAGTGCGAAGCACCTTAATACTAGTTTTCCCGCGGTCCAGAAAAGGGATCCCGTGTTTGCAGTTGTCTGGGCTATCAGCGTCTCAAAGGCCGGCACAGCTATGCGCGTGCGCTGGCTGCTCGACCTTTATAGTATTTTTGCAGGGCAGGAGACACCACTTTTTGCAGAAACGTTCACGTGATCAAAAGTATCCGTGCTCTTTGGAGGTTTTGCTTGTTCTCTGCGTACTGCATTCACAGTCAGTTCACGTGAGCCGCTCAGAGTACATGCATCAAAGGTTCTCAGCTGTGCTTGTGCTATCTCGTGTGATCTTGCGATGCCCACGGCTTTATTTAATGTTAGCTAAGACCCAGCACTGAAACGTTTCTCTCACACTTTTGCTGAGTTTGTGCCAAACACTAGTCTATCCCTGACCATCTCATCTTCATTTGCATAAGCACAGCCCTTCACCCGCGAATATTTAGCGGCAGCGTATCTATTGGATTGCTGCTGACTGATGGCCTTATATATGCAGGCACTCAATTACGTGGGTGGCGTGACGATGAGGGACGCAACTCCGTCTCACACGGCGACCAAGCTGCAAGCTATTGCTGTATATATGTACATAAGTAGGTTCCAGTTATGACCGTTACACGTAGACTTTCGAAATGAAACCTGCCTAACTTTTGTAAGTAAGCTGTAAGGAATGAGCCTGCCAAATTTCAGCCTTCTACCTACATGGGAAGTTGGAGAATTAGTGATGAATGAGTCAGTGAGTGAGTGAGTGAGTCAGTCAGTCAGTGAGGGCTTTGCCTTTTATTAGTATAGATCACTGTATAGTATCAACAGTGTGAGCGGCAGGCAAACTTTGCAAATTAAAAAAAGGCGATTAGGTACTTGTTTTGATTCCGCCTGACCCACATAAGTTTCTGACAATATGGTCGAGTCCTGTGGTAGTTTGAACTTTAAGGTTAGGATTTCTGGCAAGTGTAAACCAATTCAAATCTTACATGTTAATCTTTTAAAGAAGAGGCATGATCATAATGAGGTATCGGCCGCTGCCACTGAAGACCCTCAGACTGAGGTTGCTATTGGTAATGATTTAACTGACACACAGAAGGCTGAGTTACTGTCCCTAATTGGGAGGATCTCTGATGTCTTTTCGTGTTGAACACAATATTGTGACTGAGCCTGGTGTTAAGGTACAGATGTACCCGTATCATATACCGGAAGCAACGAGGACTGTGGTACGCAATGAAGAGAAACAGATGCTTGAACTTGGTGTAATTCATGAAAATAAAAGCGAATTGCACAGTCCAATTGTTCTAATGCCAAAACCAGATGGTTTGGTTAGATTTGGTATAGATTTTAGACCCTTGAATAAGATTTCCAAATTTGATGAATACCTGATGCCACGTATTGATGATTTACTGGATAAACTTGAACAAGCCTTGTATAATTCTACCCTGAATCTCACAAAGGGGTACTGGCAGGTACCTCTGTAGGAATGCAGTTGCAAGAAGAGTTGCATTCGCCAACTCGGACAGATTGTTCAAATTCACTAGATTTACATTTGGACTTCATGGTGCACCATTAACAGTTCAGCATATGTTGGATCAGATGCAGCCCCATTTTGCATATTCTGGAGTGTATCTCAATGATGTGGTCATTTTCAGTAATGATAGTAAGTCACATCTTGACTGCCTATAAGCAGTGCTTGACAGCTTGAGGCAGGCCTGGTTGACAGCTAACCCTAAGAAATGTCAGAAACACATTTTGTGGGGTATTCTATGCAGAACGGTTTGATTAGACCTCAGCTGAGCAAGATGGGTGAGGTGCTTGCATATTCATGTCTGGAAATGCAAAAGCAGGTTTGGATTTTCCTAGGATTCGTTGATTATTATAGGGGATTCATCCCAAATTTTGCACGCAGAGCAACCCTCTAACTGACCTGACGAAGGGAGGAAAGAACTGCAGTATTGTCTGGTCCAATGATTGTGAACAATCCTCTGACTTGAAGATCGCTTTGTTTTCATACTTTGTTTTGTGGAACAGAGATTCTTCTAAGGAGTTTGTTCTGTAGACGGATACAAGTGTTCTTAGTTTGGGGGCTGTACTATCTCAGAATTTCGAGAAGGAAGAACATTCCATCGTGTTTCTGAGCAGGAAATTGCTTCCCAGGCAGCATTATTACTTAACCATTGAGAAAGAATGTCTGGCAATTAGGTGGCTATATGACACACCCTGCTATTACTTGTGGGGTATGTGGTTTATCTTGGTGATTGACCATGCTCAGCTCCAGTGGCTCTACAAGCAGAAAGATGCAAGCTCCCGGCTCACTAGATGGTTTATTAGCTTGTAGCTAATTGCTTTTGATGTTTGCCATCTTCCCGGTTCCACACACGTCAACGCTTACATCCTCCAATATCCGGCCGAGCCAGGCTTTGACTATTGCTATCCCCCCAAATTTCCTGTCCATATCACATGTACAATACTATGTTGCACAACACTAAAACTTCATATTATTATAAACCAATTTAGACTTATGTTAGGTTTAAATTTAAACAAAGGATATATGGGCAGCATATGAAGGAATACTGAATTATAATTACAATGGTAAAAATTTCTAAAAATAGTAAAAGTATCATAGCTCTAAGCCGAAACTATGCCTTAAATCCATAAAACGTATTATGACAGATTCACAATATACATATATGTTAGGTACCATTGGTGCCAGCTTAATATTTTTGGTTGGATCTTGTGGAGTATCATTTCAGTATTATAGTAATGTTTAGCCCACTCATGCTGCTATTATTAATGTTTGCTCTTGGCATTATTACAGCATGTTATTTAACAAAAGAATGTTAGTGTTGTAATTTTTAAATATTAGCACTAATAATTGTCCTCCATTTCCTGTTTCACATCAATAAAGTTGATAATTGCATAATTGAGGACATTTCATTTGATAAATACAGCCGGGTGTCATAAGCTTATTAATAAAAGTCATTATAGCGTTCCCTAATGATATTTACTGATAGCAATATAGAGAAAGGACACCAATAAACACTGATGAGCACCATGTTTAACTGCAGACAGGAGTGATGGAGCACAGCATCCAATTGTTCAATCCTTAAGCCTGTGAAGATGAATGCTATGACATATACTAATTGTGTAAAAACATAATAATGGTGGTATTTCTGCATCATTGAAGCTATAGCTGTTTTTTGTACTGTAACTGAAAAAAACTAGGGTGAAATAACAGAATTATTATATTTTTAAGAATAAGATTTGAATTGAAAGATTACAATTTTCTGTAAAACATTTTAAAGGAAATGTAAGTTAGAGCTACACCTATAATTCAAACATTCAGGCCTGTTTTATTTAAAAGTGGTCTAACTGTGAATGCCTTAATGTGATTTTGGACAATGCAATTTAACGATTTTAATTATGTCCAATACTGTGGTGAATTTACTGTTTTTCACAAAATTAGATGGAATTGGTTACAGGGTTAACTAGATAGAATATAATTCTACTAGACCTGGGGTCTGCTCCAGAAAGAGAGATTAGTGTGAAATCAGGTTAAAGTAATTTAAAAAAAAACAAACAAAAAATGTAGCTAATTCCATTTCAAAAAACTTGGATTTAAACCTGCTTTTCTGGAACAGATTAAGCCAGAATTAATTGATCTGTGATGCCAAAGAAATCATACTTTTTGTAATGGGTTCAGGTTTTGCCTGTTCTTGAAAGAAAGAAATCTAGCTCAAGTTGCTGGAGCAACCAATGCTCTGAAACTAACCTGCATAAGAGCAATTCTACCGTGAAGAATTAACACTTCACTGCTTCAATAATTAAGGTGCAGAGCATTCAATCATAAGTTCAAAGGTCATAAATGTGCTGTCAGAAATGCTGATCCCATTCGCACTATTTAAAAAACAAAAAAGACAACAAAATATTGAAAATGTTGTGCCCCTTCCTGACAAACTATTGACACAGAGGCACCACTCCTTTGCCACATTCTCCCCAGAGAAATGGAATTAAACCCCATTCAGACAGACAAGTGGTTTCATGAATGTAACACACAAGTGCATGCATGCACACACACACACACACACAAACACACACACAGACTGAATGATCACAAATAGATGAATACCATAGAATCACACATAAAGCAATCAAATTAAAACAACTGCAATCTTTTCTGAGCAATTAATAACTGATAATAGACTCACTGGTGCAACAAGCTGCCCAACTTCAGTCCTTCTATAGAGTCCCTTGCCTTTTAAAGAAAAACCTCTAAAGATTTCTCACTTACAGCATACATAATATACTTATTAATGCTTTTTGATTTGGGGTTCTTTAATGTAATAAGGCAACAATATTACTTGTGCATTGTAGTTCATCTGTCTGATTGTTTTTGCAATTGCCTATAGCACTTCTATCTATTAGCTTAGTTACCATTTTCCTTCATACTTTTACTTATCTAGGTAGCTGGATAAGTGGGATTGATAGCCATGCTCATATTGACAGATTTCACCCCTTGTACGTTGCTTTGAATAAAAGCCTTTGCTAAATAAATAAAATAAATACTTTTGTTACAGGATTTCCCAATGCAGTGGGGATAGAACATACGTTTATCAAGGTATTAAGCATGAATAAAAGAGACAATTGTGTTGTTCTATTTTACAGAACACAAACAACAGAATCAAGGTTAAACTGTCAACATGGTCTTTACTGCATTCATATTTTTTAATCTATGAGCTCTATATAATAATCACTACTGCAACATTCACTAAACACACATTAACTAACTTACTTGATTGCTCATATTTTGTTACTATGTATGCTTCACTGCTTAGTCAATCATGAAAGTTGGTAGGCCGAATATTCTGATATCATTACAACAATATGAACAGGATGTCTTTACATAGCATTAATGTGCAAATACAGACAGAAGTGCAAGTATGTGTACTCCATACAAATATCAATGTATCCTCTTTTTAAGTCCTAATAAAATGTGAAATGCCACACACAGAGTTACAAATGCTGAGTCAAAATATCCAAGGGTATCAAGTTTGAACTGGGTAAATTATCATTCAAAGAGTGGGTGCTGTTCCAAATCCATTTTTTTGGCAAATTTATACATGCAACATTTGGTCTCTTTTGGCATATAATTACAGAACAGTACAGGGTTCAGGCAGGATAATGTTTGATATTTCACACAATAACTACTAGAAAAACTCTATTTGCTGAACACCTAATGCCATGGGTCTTGTACCTTTTGGATATCTTTAAGGCAAAAATGAAATACAGTGTTTACTTGAAGGCATATAACGTTCCAAGTAAGGTAATATCCTGTGGCACATTTTACATATTTCAATAATTTTCTACACAAATTTTACACAGATTTCACTGGTCAACTGTTGCACACATTCACTCTGTCAGTGATACTACTCCACAACATCTCCCTTTATTTGGCAGCTGCAGCTGTATTTGGCCTTCTTTTGGAAAATATGCCAATAATCTGCATGCTCTATCACCAGCACCTCTTGCTCTGCTGACATGAAGGGTGTTGCATTGTCTGTCAGACTTCTAGTCCGTTGATCAGCTGTTCAGGGTTTAGCTCATAAGGTCTTGTAAATAATGCCATGAATGTGCATTAATCCGAATCTGGGATTGTGTGAGATGACTGAAATCTGGTGTCCTGGCTTGGGCTGATCAACTGGTGCAAAATTGTGCTATAATAAATTGGGTTTTATTTTGAGATTCAGGATTATCTAATCTCTATTTCTGGAATGGACCCCTGCACTATCTGTAATCTTGAGCTAATTTATTATTAAAGAAAGTGGTTGGAAGTTCAAGTGTTGATTTTGAATTAATAAGTGCCTGCTCGACCAAATGATAGACCATTTAAATGACGACCCCCCCCTTTAAATGTGCTGCATGTTGCATTACAATACTGGGCTGGGCATTCAGTTCCGTGCTTGGAGAGCATGCAGTACTCAGAAAATACACCAGATGGTGCTGTGGTGCGAAAACAGAGGCACCACTTCAGCGAACTCAATCGTAGATGAAGAATTTTGAAGACTCCCTCCAAGTTGTCGCATACACCGTAAGCGGCTTCGAAAGTAAGCAGATATTTTCGATAAAATATAAATTCAGAGGGGTTATTTAAGTGAATAGTTGACAATAAACACCCCCTTACAAAAAATTCATGATGCAGGAATTTTTTTAAAAGCACTGTGCTAAATGGTAGAGATGCCTGTTTCGCAGCGGAGAAGTAGTGTGTTAGAGAAGTTATGAAAAAGAAAAGGAAAAATTTAAAAAATAATGTAACATGATTGTTAATGTACAGTAATTGTTTTGTCATTGATATGAGTGTTGCTGTCATATCTATCTATCTATATATATATATATATATATCTATATATATCTATATCTATATGTATATATAAGAGGGAAGAATATATAAGGGAAGAATGGAGTGTGAGATCGACAGGCGGATCGGTGCGGCGTCCGCAGTGATGCGGGCTCTGCATCGGTCTGTCGTGGTGAAAAAGGAGCTGAGCCGTAAGGCAAAGCTCTCAATTTACCAGTCGATCTACGCTCCTACCCTCACCTATGGTCATGAGCTATGGGTAGTGACCGAAAGAACGAGATCGCGAATACAAGCGGCTGAAATGAGTTTCCTCCGCAGGGTGTCTGGGCTTTTCCTTAAAGATAGGGTGAGAAGCTCAGTCATCCGGGAGGGGCTCAGAGTACAGCTGCTGCTCCTCCGCATCGAGAGGAGTCAGATGAGGTGGCTCGGGCATCTGATCAGGATGCCTCCTGGACGCCTCCCTGGTGAGATGTTCTGGGACCGTCCAACCGGGAGGAGGCCCCGGGGAAGACCCAGGACACGCTGGAGGGACTATGTCTCCCGGCTGGCCTGGGAACGCCTTGGGATTCTCCTGGAAGAGCTGGAAGAAGTGGCCGGGAGAGGGAAGTCTGGGCCTCTCTACTTAAGCTGCTGCCCCCGCGACCTGACCTCGGATAAGCGGAAGAGGATGGATGGATGGATATATGTATATATGTATATATATATATATATATATATATATATATATATATATATATATATATATATATATATATATATATATATATATATATATATATATAGCAAAATACCAGCCATGCGGAGAAGTAGTGTGTTAAAGAAGTAATGAAAAGAAAAGGAAACATTTTGAAAATAACGTAACATGATTGTCAATGTAATTGTGTTGTCATTGTCATGAGTGTTGCTGGCATATATATACATATATATATATATACACATACACAAACACATATATAAACATATATATATATACACATCATATATATATATTGTGGCAGGTGGCTGGGTGTGGTCACCAATCAGCCACCTACTTAAGGAGCCGCCGCCCTACAATCAAGGCTGGAGTCGGGTGAGGAGGAGGAGGACAAGGTCATGGCAGTGGCAGTGGCAGTGGAGGCGAGGAGAGGAGAGGCCCGAGTGTGTTGTGTTGGAAAGACAGTGGCTAGTGAGAGCCTAGACTTTGGGGAACTGGGGGGTTGGTGGCGGTGCACTGTTGTAAATAGTGTACATAAATGTGGTGTGATGGATCAAACGGTGTCCGCCTGTGTGTGTCCGGGCCACTACACTTCACAATATATTCATACATATACATACATATATACATATATATATATACACATATACAAATATAGACATATATATATACATATACATATATATATATATATATATATATATATATATATATATATATATATATATATATATATATATATATATATATATATATATATATATATACTGCTCAAAAGAATTAAAGGAACACTTTTTAATCAGAGTATAGCATAAAGTCAATGAAACTTATGGGATATTAATCTGGTCAGTTAAGTAGCAGAGGGGGTTGTTAATCAGTTTCAGCTGCTGTGGTGTTAATGAAATTAACAACAGGTGCACTAAAGGGGCAACAATGAGACGACCCCCAAAACAGGAATGGTTTAACAAGTGGAGGCCACTGACATTTTTCCCTAGTTTTGCATTTGGCTACAGTCAGTGTCACTACTGGTAGCATGAGGCAATACCTGGACCCTAGCACAGGTAGTCCAGCTTCTCCAGGATGGCACATCAATACGTGTCATTGCCAGAAGGTTTGCTGTGTCTCCCTGCACAGTCTCAAGGGCATGGAGGAGATTCTAGGAGACAAGCAATTACTCTAGGAGAGCTGGAGAGGGCCATAGAAGGTCCATAACCCATCAGCAGGACCAGTATCTGCTCCTTTGGGCAAGGAGGAACAGGATGAGCACTGCCAGAGCCCTACAAAATGACCTCCAGCAGGCCACTGGTGTGAATGTCTCTGACCAAACAACCAGAAAGACTTCATGAGGGTGACCCAAGGGCCCCATGTCCTCTAATGGGCCCTGAGCTCACTGCCCAGCAGCATGCAGCTCAATTGGCATTCGCCATAGAATACCAGAATTGGCAGATGCACCACTGGTGCCCTGTGCTTTTTACAGATGATAGCAGGTTCACCCTGAGCATGTGACAGAAGTGAAAGGGTCTGGAGAAGCCATGGAGAACATTATGCTGCCTGTAACATCATTCAGCATGAGCAGTTTGGTGGTGGGTTAATGATTGTCTGGGGAGGCATATCCATGGAGGGTCACACAGACCGCTACAGGCTTGACAAAGGCACCTTGGCTGCCATTAGGTATCAGGATGAAATCCTTGGACCCATTGTCAGACCCTATGCTGGTACAGTGGCTCCTGGTGCACGACAATTCCTGGCCTCATGTGGTGAGAGTATGCAGGCAGTTCCTGGAGGATGAAGGAATTGATACCATTGACTGGCCACCACACTTTCCTGACCTAAATCCAATAGAACACCTCTGGGACATTATGTTTTGGTCCATCCAATGCCACCAGGTTGCACCTCAGACTGTCCAGGAGCTCAGTGATGCCCTGGTCCAGATCTGGGAGGAGATCCCCACAACACCATCTGTCATCTCATTAGAAGCATGCACCGATGTTGTCAGGCATGTATACAAGAACACAGGGGCCATACAAAGTGCTGCGTACAATTCTGAGTTGCTGCAATTAAATTTTGGCAAAATGGACTAGCCTGCCACATAATTTTTTCACTCTGATTTTTGGGGCATCTTTGAATTCAGGGCTCTGTAGGTTGATCATTTTCATTTCCATCAAACGATGTGGCATCCTTTCGTTCCTAACACATTACCCAGTCTATATCAGTATAGATATCCAGGAGGATTTCTTTTTCCCATTGAGATCTGATGTGTTTTCAAAGTGTTCCTTTAATTTTTTAATATATATATATATATATAGATATATATATATATATATATATATATATATATATATATATATATATACACACACACACACACACATATATATACATATATACATATACAAATCTACATATATATATTAGGGGTGGGACTCGATTAAAAAAATTAATCCAATTAATTAGAGGCTGTATAATAATTAATCTTGATTAATCGTATGTAATCACACATGAAAATTTGCCCCAAATCGCAAATGTTTTTTTTAATTTAAAAGGGTTTTAGTGGGCGACAGAATCAAATAATAGACATGGACATAAATATTGTAAACTCAAGCTCTTTTAATTTCTGAAAAAAAAATGCTTTTAAACTGCATTTCAATTCAAAACAGAAACAAAAATATTATCCCTGGCTAAAAATGGGCAGACTTAAAAATAAAGTGGTATTTTAATTACTTTAAGTACATTTTCAGAATGGTATTGTCTTTAAATAATAATAACCAAAATTTCAACATAAAGTGCAGTTTTTCTTCTTAAAAAAAGTCAGAAACATAAAAGGTAATTTGACCAGCTTAATCTTTAAACTCTGAGTAACCTTAGCCAAAATTATTTTGTACATTAGGCTAAAATAGTGTGATCATTGAACATTTTGTAATTAGATGTAATTAGAATTACTAACGGTCACGGAAGTCCAATGATCCCCAGTAAGAGCCACAAAGTCCGCTTTCTGTAATGCATCTAATTTTGCTTGCTTTTCAGTGTGGACAAAACCATGCTTTTATCAAGGCTTCTGTCGGGTAGTCTTTTGAAATGAAATTTTCCTCCGATCAGTCATAGGAACATGCTTTATTCCGACTCTTAACATTTTTGTAGCTCTGATGTGTGCATCAAAGTAATCGATGTACCAGGAAATCATGCATTGACAAAAGTTCCCCTTTGCTTGGAATTGAAAGTGTGATTAAATGCGTTATTTTTTTTAACGCGTTATGGAGTACATGCATCGAAGCTTCTCAGCTGTGCTTGTGCTAAGAAAAGGAAACATTTTAAAAATATAAAAATAATGATTCTACGTTAACTGCATATTTTTTCATACATCTCAAACCAAGGGGATGCGAGGGTAAAATGAATCGGGAAGCGCACATACATACTCAGTGCATCCCCTCTCGGGAATCGAACCTCGGATGTCGTCACTAGAGGCGAAGCCTCTACAATTGCGCCACAGCGTGTGGCTTGTCTATTTGAGAGTATGTAGATCGGGGTATATATATATATATAGATAGATATAGATATAGATATATATATAGATATAGATATATATACCCGCATATCGCAGCGGAGAAGTAGTGTGTTAAAGAAGTTATTAAAAAGAAAAGGGAACATTTAAAAAATAATGTAACATGATTGTCAATATACTGTACAGTAATTGTTTTGTGAGTGTTATTGAGTGTTGCTGTCATCAAGGATTTGATTATCATTATTTCTTTCAATCAGGTTCATATTTGTAGGATGTGCTGTGTTCGAGTTACATTCCGTGTTTGTCAATCGTTGTAAAGATAACAAGTTTCATTCATCGATTTGTTTCTTACTGCATCAATAAACAGCTCCTCTTCTTCTTTATCTGAGACCTGACACACTGCATGCACGGGTTTTTTTTTTACACTGTCTTCCTTTAGCGGGACATTGACTTTTTCCACCGTGTGTTTTGTTTCCGCAGTAGCTGAACTTATGAATATGCTTGTATGTATCAGACGCTTCATATTTTTTTGCTGCCTTCTCAATTGTGTAATTCGGTTTTTGTTCAGCACTCTTTGGAACTGTTGCTTTTTGTCTGCGCACTGCGTCAGTTCACGTGAACCGCTCGGTGTACATGCATCGAAGTTTCCCAGCTGTGCTGGTGCCATGTCGTGCTATGTCCACGGCTGTATTTAATGTTAGCTAAGACCCGGCACTTAAAACTTTCTCTCGCAGTTTCGCTGAGTTTGTGCCAAACACCACCCTGACCATCTCATCTTCCTCTGCATAAGCACAGTCCTTCACCCATGAATATTTAGCGGCAGTGTTTCTATTGGATTGCCGCTGACGGACGGCCTTATATGGGCAGGCACTAAATTACATACGCCAGCGGCAGCCTGTCTATGAACTTAATTTAAACTTTAGGTTTACACTGTGCTTTGTTTCCGAAGTAGCAGCACGCATGAATATGGTTGTATATGTCAGTCGCTCGCTTCTTATTGTTTCGCTGCCTTCTCAATTATATAATGCATGTTTTCTTCAGCGATTTTTGGAGCTCTTCCTGGTTTTCTACGTACTGCATGATTACGTGGGAGGCCTGATGATGTCACACGAAACTCCACCCCCCACGGCTTTCGAGCTCAACTCCATTACAGTAAATGGAGAAAAATAGCTTCCAGTTATGACCATTACGCGTAGAATTTCTAAATGAAACCTGCCCAACTTTTGTAAGGAAGCTGTAAGGAATGAACCTGCCAAATTTAAGCCTTCTACCTACACGGGAAGTTGGAGAATTAGTGATGAGTCAGTGAGTCAGTCAGTGAGTGAGTGAGTGAGTGAGTGAGTCAGTGAGGGCTTTGCCTTTTATTAGTATAGATTATTGTACTACAAATGCTACCAAAAATATCTACGGATAGCAATGTTTTCTGTTCATTCTGTTAATTTACATGTAGTGCTATTTCATTACATTTCCTCTAATTTTACAATGTAATCACTGAATTCATTATAACATAATGCAATATAATAATTATTGCAATATTTTAGATAGATATTTCATGAAAAGCATCTCAGTGTGTGTTGTTTGTATAATATGTAGCTGGACACCAGGAATTTTATGGCAAAAGGCCATGCCCTAAACTGACACTAGTACCTGAAAACCTTGCTCTGTCTGATGCTGAAGGGTGCAGTGATAATAATGATGCCAGAATAGCAGACCCAGATTTCCATCCCACACGGTGAAATCACTGTGCAAAACTATAACAGCACCACATCTGTCTGTTGTGTTTTGTGACAACTATTTTACCAGTTTTGGGTTGTTCCAGAGGCTGAAATCCACTCTGGGAATCAGCTGCATTGGGACAGTGCGGACAAACCGCATTAGTGGAGCTTCGCTGATGGCAGATAAAGAGCTGGTGAAGAAAGGTCATGGAGTATGCGACTACAGGTCCAGTGATAGGATGATCGTGGTGAAATGGGTGGACAACGACTGTGTCACCCTACTGAGCAATGCCTGTGGAGTTGAGCCTTTATCCACTTTGAAGCGATGGAGCAAGGAGGCTCTTTCAAAGATCAGTGTTTCATGCTCATTCCTCATCAAAGCCTACAACTGAACACATGGGAGGCATTGACCTATCTGATATGCTTGTGCACCTATACAAGACCCCTGTGAAGTCAAGGCAGTGGTATTTTCCACTGTTTGGTTACATACTTGACCTTGCCGTGTCAAACACTTGGCTTCTTTACAAGAGGGAATGTCAGCTGCTACATGAGAAGTCAATGCCTGTGAAAAATATTAGTTTGAGTATTGCTGGAAGTCTCAAGCTCATCAACAAGCCCTGAATTGGCAGGCCACCATCTTCCTCGCCTCCTGCTGAGGAACCATAGAGCTCCAATGCAAGATCATCCCAACCAACGCCAGATGTGCGATTTGACAACGTTGCACATTGGTCCATCCACTCTGACAGTTGAGGGAGATGTAGCTACTGCACAAAGGGAGTCTCTAGGTGGAAGTGCCATAAATGTGAAGTCTTCCTGTGCTTGAACACAAACCAAAACTGTTTCTTCATATACCACCAGAAAAAAATTAAATACTATTCAGAAAGGTGAGTTATGGAAACATTAAAGCTACATTACATAAAACGATTGAGTTTTTTCAGTTTCATTTCTCAAGACACAAACTCTCTTTCTTTCCCCCACACAGGCTGAAGCACCATGTTCAGCAGCACGCTCTAATGTGTGAAAGACTGCTCTGTTTCTGTTTTATAGGCCTGTTTTTTAATGTTGATATTGTTATTAATTTTGTTAAAATTTGTTTAATATATTTGTTTCACAATAAAACAAATAAAAACAAAAAAAAAACACAAAGGTGTTGCTTTGATATTGTTGGAAACATTTAATAAATGTTACTTTTACTTTTACCTTTAATGGCTTCCTCTACCGTTTGGTAGACCTCTGTAATTAACAAACTGCATGGGCAGTGTTTGATTTTTGTTTTTCTTGGCCTACAGACCTCAGAAATGATAAAAAATAATTTTTTCAATATGTTTTTCTGGGTGTGCCACTTAAAGGGTTAAAACGTTTTATTATTTGGAATGTTGTTATGGGAGGTGATGCATGCCAACATTAAGACTCGGAATGCAGACATGCGCATTCAGCATGAAAGTCCTCAATCATTTACTTGTGTCACCATGAAAACCAACTCCCATAGTACACCTTACACAAAATAGCATTGAGAGAAGGGTGCGTGAATATTTGTGTCATTACCAGTTTACACATTTTATAACAATCTTTACAGTGTAATGTGCAATCCCGAAGTACAAATGCATGTCATATATAAACTTGGAGTATCTGTTTTGATTATTAAGACGGAAAAACAAACATAAATGTAATTACCAACAGCGACTGTTTAACCTGCATAGTTTTCATGTCTCTTTCTATTTATATGTATATTTTGAGTGTTTTAACTTCAATGAGGTAATATGACCATGTTACTGTTACAGATTTTCAAGTTTGATCCCAGAATAACTTGCAGGTGTAGCAGAGGCTATCCCAAAGTAAATGTGACTAAAGATCAGCTTGAATTCCATTTAGAATATGATTTTAATGTTCCATAAATAGCACAGATGCTGGAAGTATGCTTTAGAACAATCCACAGAAGAATGCAAGAGTATGGACTTTCAATCAGCAACATCCGATGATGAATTATTTGAATCAAAGAATATCTAGATTCAGCCTACAAAAATTGTGAGGCTTCCTTCGAAGTGTTGGAATTAGGTTATTGTTTGCTTTTACTCATTTTTTTAATTATTATTATTTAGACTAGTTAATGTAGTTCATGAAAAATACATGCATTTCTAATTACACAATGTCTGTAATATTTAAAGTGCAGCAAAAAAGAATACAGGCAGCAGTGAGTGGTGTTGACCCATTTGACACATTTCTCTGGGCTCTCAGCATTAATTCAGTTCAGCAAAAGTGTTGTTTTCCATTATCTTTAGCACTGTGGCACATTGATGGTAACCATAAGTTAATCAGTAAGTAGCCTGTATTCTTGAAGTGTAGTGATGCACAGCATTTATTGAATCATACCTAATTGTATTAATACTTATTTGTGTTATCCCAGTTAAATTTTAGCATGTGGCATTATTAAATGGTTATTTTTGTGTTAGGTGGAGAATTATAATCCATGGAAGTATCAATGGATACAGTAGAAAAATATTTTATATGAAAGCTAGCAATAACAATAAGGCTTCTAAGGAATTTTATTGAGGCTGTGAACACATTTGGTTTTCCATCTCATGTCAGAAGTGACAAAGGTTTAGAGAATATCGATGTTGCTAGATTTATGTTAGAACACCCTCTTCATGGTCCAGGTAGTTTAACATTTAATTACTATAAGTTATGTTTTGATTTACACATTGTTCTGTTAAAAATTTGCCTTGTAATGTTAACTTGAATTAATTCACTACAGCTTATTTTATATCTTTTTATAAGACTGAAGCAGTCATATTGCAGGCAGAAGTGTTCACAATCAGAGGATAGAGCTTTTATGAAGAAACATGTATCATACCAGTAATTACTATTCAGCATTCCAGTACCTCCAAGAAATGCGAGCTCTGGACCCAGACAATGAGCTTCATGTCATATGTGTATACATTGTTATGATCTCAAAACTCAAATAGCACCTTGAGATGTTTGCTAGGGGTTGGGATAGGTATCTCCTTTCCTCAGAGCAAATGCCATCACCACAGCAACTTTGGGTTCAAGGTCTTCTGTCCAATTGAAATAACCATGCAACTGAAATGTTAAGATAAAACCTGGTAAGTTCGTTTCACAACTGTATGTAAAACTAATACATTTGAAGCTTTTTTTAACTGTAGAATATGTAAAAAGAGTACACTGTTTAGTATAGACAGATACCATCTCTCTTTGCTGTTACTTTTTATTTCCACTTTTTTTTTTAAGTTAATTTCACAGAATATGGAATTGACTGGGATGGTCCAGTTCATTGTCATGAAATGGATGCAACAGTAGAAATCCCAGAATCACCACTTTCAATTCAAAATGCTGCTGTTGCTACCCTCTCACAGACCTCAGACCAACTGAGAGGGAGTACCTATTTTGGTGTTGATATTTTTCTTGGAGCTGTCAGTGCTGTAAAAAATGTATGTCAAAGGCAAAAAATTAATTCAAGAAACAAAATTTATTTTTTCCAATTTTGCAATTTATAAAATGTCAAAGTATGCTAATTCACTTACTGATGCAAAAGACACACAATAAAACATTCTTATTTTTAAAATGATAAAATTACTTCTGCAAACAGAACTGTGATAAAGTAATAAAAACATACTAGCCAACCCGCGGCGTAGCATACGCCGCATAATCAGGCCGCTTTTTAAATGATTTTTAAGCACAGAGGAAAAAATAAAAATTTGAAAAATCCGTAATTTAATAAACCACCAAGAAAAGTAACATTGCAACAATGCACGCTACGAACCAACATACAATTGTCCGTGACTGAAAACCGGAGGAGCGCCATTGCGCTTTCTCCTTCCAAAGCGAAGGACGGGGTTGAACGGCGCTCGCTTATGTGCCCGCCCCCAACTCCCTACCTGAGTCTTTTTCGTCTGTGTACAGTCCACACGCACCTGTGAGTCACGTTGACTGTTAATTTTCCAAACACCGCCTCAGTCGGTTTCCATGTTGATTTTTCATTGTTCTTTGCGGTTCCGGCTGCTTTTTTTTATATATAATCCACCAAGTCACCCGACCATGGGGGGCTTTACAAAGGGCAGGGACGTAATCAGTGCGGCGTATGACCCGCACGCACTGGGAATTTCTCGTTCGTGGGGAACAATTGGAAGCCACGGTCTCCATCACGAATGGGGTTCAACGGCTTACCCACGCCGGGTAGACACACATTGATCCATTCAGTGTAGCGCGCATGCAGTACCGGACATACAAGTGCATCACAGACCTGTTAATGCTCAATCTCACGTGGCTGAAAGCCACTTGTCCCTCTAAGAATTTGGACGCCGATCGCTGTTGGGTCGTGTAACTATTTAGCAGGCGGGAGTCTCATTTGTTTTCGGAAAAAACCAGCCAAATCGCTCCACCAGCTAAGAACTGCCATGCACCACCACCCACAGAATTGAGAAAGAGCTATCAATCTGTCAATCCTGTCTGTGTCAGGGCCGGGTGAGGTTTCCTGTGTTGAGTCAAATGAAGCTCCAACCTGGTGGTGCTCCACACCTGTAACCATACTCCCCTGGTGGTTACCTGGTTGGCTGCCCGGTGGGTCATGGGAATGACGCCGCCGGATCGCCTGTTGCGGGGCCTGCATTGGTGAAGCAGGTGAGACGGTAATGAAACAGAGGCACAGGGCTTATTGGTTTTTAAAGACTGCTTCCTTCATTGGGTTTTAACCAATGCACGGAACGAACCAACACACAATCGTCCGTGCGGTGCTCAGGGTGGAACGGGAGGAGAGGAGAAGGACATCCACTCCGCTCCCTCCGTCATGCTAGTCTGCTGATTTCTCGTTCAGTATACACTGCCTGCTCATGTGTCGTCTTTGTACAGTCCAGATGCACCTGTGACTCACGTAGACTTTTCATTGCTCTGTGCGGTTTTGGCTGCCTTTCTATATATAATCCACCAAGACACCCGACCAAGGTGGGAGAGGTGTGTGTACAAAGTGCAGGAGTATCTAAGAAGACGCATGTTTGTCGCGGATGCGAATTGCTGTATGTAGCATGTAAAACAGTTTGCTATAGTGCACGCGGTCGTGCGTCGTAACCGAAAACTCGTTTTTTAAAGACTGCTCACTTCATTGTGTTTTAACCTCAGTTGTAAAGGAACGTTTTAAGGATCCCATGGGATACCCCTCGCAAACAGTTTTACACGCCGCATATGGCGATTCACCTCCGCGAGAAACCTGCCTCTATTAATAGTCAACGTGGGTCGGAGCTGCATGTGACCTCTACGACAGACGAATATAAATGACGCTGGTTTTTCTGTGTCGTCGTGTCTGAGTTGGTGGGCGTGGCTCTGTGAGTTGTTGTCATATCCAATGGTCTTGGAGTTGGTGGGCGTGCGCCATTGGTGTCTCACTTGTCGGCGGCTTAGTGAATCCACGCTCCTTCCAGCGTGCTTTCCATGGTTGTCTTGCCTTAGTGAATTATATATATAGATGGTTGAATCAGAGGGCATGCAGATATATGTCAAAAAAAAATTTTTTTTGGAAAAATACAAATTTAAACACCTTAGTGAAAAAATAGAACTCTAGAGAAAAACACTATAAAATACTTTCCCATGGTTTCTATACCTAAAAATTTATAAAGAGAAACTAGACCATACCAAAACCAGGAGAATTTTTTATCACAAACTTTGATTTTATAGTGTTACTATACAAGGCATATGGATTTTAGGTTTAGTGTAAAATGTTCTACTGCCTTATAATGTCAATTAGTATGACTCAGTCTAATAAAACAAACTATAGTTGTACAATTTATAGTCCCTAAATGAAGTCATTTTGTCAGAGAAAATGCTTAAATATGTAACACAGCTGATGTTATTGCAGATATACATATATATATATATATATATATACTGTGTATATATATATATATATATATATATATATGTGTATATATATATATATATATATATATATATATATATGTATATATATATATATATATATATATATATATATATATATATATATATATATATATAAATAAGCATGGATGTCAAACTAATTTCCTGGCTTGCTGCAGTGGTGCCAGCTTTTCCATTCCAGCCACTTTTTTCATTATTATAGATAATGGAACATAATATTTTGCCTTGATTTTAATAGGTTTCCACTCTGTTTGTTTCATTTCTTCATTAAATGAGCAGCCAAACAATACTGAGATGCAAATCAAGCCAAAAGATGACTAACTTAAATCTCTCTCACACAATATCTGTAGCAATAACTTATTTGAAAATTAAAAATTAAGGTCTGAGAAATACTGATCTGCTCTGGTCTACAAAATATTTGGAAGTTCATTGATGTGACCAGTGGCAGTTTGTAATTTGGGGCGCTATGGCGCCACCCCTGCCCAATATTTTAAAAGCTCTACTTAAATTAATTAGGTAATGTGAAATAATCATTAAATAAATTAGTTTATTTGCACAACATGCCTGGTGCCAGCACATGTGAACATCCATTACAATTGGTTCTGACTTCCATCCCTTGTACAAAAAAAAATTGTGTGAATACCTAGATTTCTATAGTGAAAGACACTGGCCAAATGACAGTACATGTAACTCCTTGATCTTTTGGATTGGCAGCGAATGAATATTGTTTTAGATTTTGTTTGATCTAATTTGATTGGACAATCTCAAAAGCACTATGTCATGTTACTGTCAGTGGTTCACAGTTCATGAACGTCTTTAATGTTACTTAACTACAGATGAGCAAACGCGAGATGGCAACTTAAAGCTGAATTTCAGAAATCAAACAAAATTCAGTTATTTCATTAATGTAACACCCCTTCATAAGTGTTCACTTGAAGAAAGAAAGAAAATAAAGGAGCTTGGACCGGAATGACCTGACTTAAGAATTCAGCAGCTGGCAAGTGATCGAGGAGAAGGTTATACGCTGACTTTTTCCAGGTTGGACTTGTCCTGTAGGTGCAGTACAAGACAGGTTGTGTGGGGTTGGTGAGTTATGTGGGGGTCTGTGGATCTTACAGTGTGAATTTGTGCCCAGGTGAGGTAAGCCCAGCAAACCTACATGGGACTGGACAGACTGGCATCAAGTGTAGAGTAAAATTGGGGTGGGAATGACACAGTGGTAGGATGCATGACATGAGAAAAATCAGAGGAATAGTGACTATATGATGTGGATTTATGGAATACAGTGGAAATGGCCAAGGACTGGGTACTCTATTAAAAGAAGCAGCATAGGATTTGGATTGGACTTATGTGATGGAAGTGTTATAGGACAGACAGAAGTCCACGTTATTGGAAGATTACGGAGGTGAGTGTGTGGACATTATGGTTTGGGTTTTGGCAGAATGGGTAACTAGGAAAGTTGACAGAGGACTTGATAATTTAGAGACAGGTTTAATATATATTTTGAATGGCAGGTGCACCTGTTCCTTTCCACATCTATAGGCCAAGTTTTAGGAAGAATAAAGGGACTCTGGATGTCACAGACTGAAGTTTTGGAGCACAGTATAATACATTTTAGCCTGGTACTGGACAGGCCAAGATGTACATTGACATTATGGTGAAGACCACGACAGCATGTAGAATGACTGTATAGATAGATTGTAAGAGGCAGTCTTAGAAAGTTAATGTTGATGTTAAATTTACTGTAGTTTGCTAGATTTCTATAGTACATTATATTCTTAGATTTTGTTAAATTTACAGTAGTAACCCATTACTAATTAAGAAAGTGGCTGGAATTATAAAACCTTCACCCACTGCGAACCTTCCAGGATCAGAGTTTAACACCCCTAAAACATAGTCTGACTGCCCATAAAACATTTGAAAATCATAAAGAAACCATACTCTCTGCATCCAATTGATAATCTCTCCAATAGCTGACAGTTCCATTTTCTAGGTCATATTGGTTGTTCCCTTGTTCTGATCAATTTTCTTTAAATAACTGTTCTATCATCTCCACTGTGAGCTTCAGGTTGATATTTGTGAAAATGGACTTGAATATGTCTGAGTGAGCCCAAATTGCATGAAGAGGTCTACATGAATGAAGTCCATCTATAAATCTAAAACAAAGCCAAAATTTGTTATCTTTACCACCCCCCACCCCTCTCAGTAATTTATGAACCTGTCTTAGGAATTGCAGTATATCGCAAATGGTCAAAGCTTACAGCAGCAGCACTTTGTAGAGGAGGTCACATACACACTCATTTGTAATAGGAAAAAAATCTATGGGTGTCAATAAAACTAGAAAGTAAATATTTGTAATTGGAATACCCAGGGTAAACATGCCAACTGTACACAGTAATTCATACCAGGTCCTAGATCTACAAGACAACAACAGCATTTGATCTTATTACCTTTACTTAGAGGATTAAGTAAGTTAACATACTGTATATATATATATATATATATATATATATATATATATATATATATATATATATATATATACATACAGTGATCCCTCGCTATATCAAGCTTCAACTTTCGCGGCTTCATTCCATCACAGATGGGTCAATGGGTCTGTTAATTCATGGCACATGCTTCCTTAGTTTGTTTGCCCAGTTGTTTTCATACAAGGGACGCTATTGGCGGAAGGCTGAGAAGCTACCCAATCGGAACACGTATTACGTATTAAATAAAACTCCTCAATGATATAAGATATGCTTCCTGTGCGGTGCTTGATTGTTTGCTTTTCTGTGTCTCTCACTTTCTCTGACATTCTCTGCTCCTGACGGTGGGAGTGTGAGCAGAGGGGCTGTTTGCACAGAGGCTATTTGCTTAGAAGATACGGACGCTCCTGTAAAAAATGCTGAAAGACTACCTTCACATTGATCCCTTCATTGCGACTGGTTTATCGCGGTGCTTCCCATACTTAAAAGCCCAACAGCCCTATTGATTTTTGCTTGTTTACTTTTCTCGCACACTGTCTCTCTCCGACATTCTCTGCTCCTGACGCGCGCAGACCTTGGAAGAGGAAGATATGTTTGCATTTTTTTAATTGTGAGAAAGAACTGTCATCTCTGTCTTGTCATGGAGCACAGTTTAAACTTTTGACTAAAAGGGTGATATTTCATGTCTAAAGGGCTCTAATAATGTTAAAAAAAACGTATTTAGAAGATTGTAAACAGGTTTTCTATGCTCTAACTGCGAAAATATTAGATTTATAAATAAACAATCCTACTTCGTGGAAATTCATATATCTGTCTGGAGCGGATTAACCGCGATAAACGAGGGATACTGTATAACTGTGGGGAGAATATTTATAAACAGTGTGGGAGAGTTTCTAAGGACTTAAAATATATAAAAATAACCATACAAACATATGGTTTCTACTTTGCGGATTTTCACCTATCTGGAACGCAACCCCCGCGATCGAGGAAGGATTACTGTATATGTATATATATATATATATATATATATACAGTATATATATATAAATATATATATATGTGTGTGTGTAATTTATTGATAATTGTTTCAAAATATTCTATAAAAAATACTATTTTTTGATTATAGTGGTTTTCAAATGGTGCACTTGTTCTCTGATGAACATACCAGTTGATTACATCTTACAAAACCTTCTTTTTGCTGTATATAGTAATATTCCTTAAGTACCCAGCTACTGTCAGAAGAGGATCAAGATCAGATGGACATTACCATCTAAACATTTTAACAAAAAATGTAAAATTTAATAATCATTACGATTATTACAAAGGAAAAACTACTTAGTAATAATAATGGGCAGTATGGTTACAGCTTTGAACTTTAGCAGTAAATATGATAAGGTCATATCATGTAGTTGTATTATATGGACGGGACGTCAACTGTCTCAACTGCATTTAATCCTAGTACATGTTTTTTCCAGTCTGGCTACAGTAACCTATAAAGGCAAAGAAAACAATTAAATCTTTATTTAATAAAAAATATCAGGTAAACACCACAATGGATCTGACAACATTCATGAGAAGACTTGATTCTCAGTTTGCAAGATGAAAAAACTACTACTTTTGATAGCCTAAATATCAAAATTGACAAGTGGAATACTGTACATTTTATTTGTACCTCAGGACTGCACAATACGCTGCATACATAAACACACACTTACCCTTCTTGCACTGCCATTTTGCATAAGAAGCTTTATGGAAGTTAGTTTTCATGGCAAAACTAGAAAACGAACCAGGACTTCTCTGTCTTCTTGATCAGCTTGTCAGTATTGTGAGTCTTAATGCTCTGCAAGCGAATGTGCATGTCCACATTGCGAGTCTTAATTTTGGCATCCATCACTCCCCCCATAGTTGTACTGGGGGGTACAGTGGCACAGTGTTAGTGCTGATGCCTCTCGGTAAGGTAACCGGGGTTCACAACTCCTTTTGTGGAGTTTGAATGTTCTTCCTGTGTCCACATAGGTTTCTTCTAGGTGCTCTGCTATTTTGGCTATATTAAAAGTCTCATTTATTAGGATTGGCCATGGGCTTCACCCTTAGCTATCCTCTTGCTGCTATTTTGTACAAACCCTCCTTGTCAGTGTCTGCTGCTGTGGAACATTAATTATATTTCAGTCACATCATGGAATGGGTACTATAAATAAACTAGGAATCCTAGCTAGCTCCCGCATTGTGTATTATTTTGCACTTATTTAGTGACTTTTTGTGACCCTTCACTTATTTTTAGACAATGCTTTTGTTTTTGATATTTCTGCCTACATTGGGTGAGTGCCTTTCTGTGTTTTGCTCTCAGTCTGTTTCTTGACTTGTCATATAGACTACTGAATATAAGAAAATATATATTTTTTAATCTGCTTGACTACTGTCCAGTGTGCTTAATTCTCCTCATACCCCAACCTCAATTTACACTGCCAGGTGTGTTTTACAAAATGGCAAATCATACTGCCATCGTTCAGCTTCTGTCTGGGAGACTCCTGCACCTAGGGGTTGTGGGTGTCACACTATGAGTATAACAGACCCCTGCACCAAAGCAAGCTTAGTCAATTTATCTACAGTGTTCAAAATTTTTCATGCTTATTCATTCAACATTTTTAAACAATGGAATTACCAATTATCAACACTTTACTGTTAGGTCCAACATTCATGCTGTTAAGTGCTTAATATATGAAATGAGTTAACTGGATGTCCAGGTTTCAAAATGTTCTTACACGGAGCCTCTCTAAAATTTACCGAATCACTCTTCAATCAAATTGGTCTTGCTGCTGGATTTCTGATCTGACAGATTACCATGGTTGTTAGAGGGCCTGATGTCAAATCAGAAAGAATCAGATCATCTAAATCAGGGGTTTTCAGCTTCAGTCCTGGCACACTACAGTAGCTGTAGGTATTCATTCCAATACTTTTCTTAATGAATGAGTCACTCTTACCTCTAATTGATTTTACTGTTTAATTTGATAGACTTTTTTTTACAAATATAACACAATTAATGGAGAAAACTCCACATAAAAAATAAATTAAAAAGAGAATGGTAAAGGAAAGTCAAGTGTTTAAAACATTGGTGAAAAACACAAATTTCTGAATTTCTTCCAAATGTGAATATCTAGTGCATTTCTGATTGCAAAATAAGCAAAGAAGGCCAACTAATTAAACAATGAGATTAACTATGTTTGGGGAAATGTTTTATATGAGTTTGTGAATGTTTCCAAATGTTGACTTTTCTGTACTTTCTGTATCATTTTTTTCTAGTACATTCAGCAAGGAAATGATTAAAATGAGATAACTACAATGAATTATTTTTAATTTGTTGCCTTTTAGAATTAATATACAGTATAAGAAGTTCATATTTAATGATGAGATTTTTCCAAAAGACTTTTAATCTGTTTTATTATTTTGGTGCCTTTAGATATTCAAAGATTTAGGGTGTGTTATGGAATATACTATTTATCTGTATGTTGATTGCTGCAGCTAATACAGTGGAACCTCGAGATACGAGTTTAATTCGTTCCAGCGCTGAGCTCCTATAGCGAATTTCTCATATCTAGAGCAAACTTCCCCATTGAAAATAATGGAAATCCAGTTAATCCGTTCTGCACCCCCAAAAATATCAACATAAAAATCAATTTTCCTAACAAATAACACTGATAAATAGTATATACAAGTGGAACCTCGGTTTGCAAGTAACTTGGTTTACAAGTGTTTTGCAAGACGAGCTAAATTTTTTAATTTTGACTTGATAAAACGAGCAATGTCTTGCAATACAAGTAGTATGGATATACTTTGTCTGCTGAGCGTCATGTGATCATAACTGAGCTGATGGTTCTTCTCTCTCGTGCGCGTCTCTCTCTCCTTATCTCTCTCGCTCGCGCGCATGCCCCTCTCTCTCTCTTTCTCTCTCTCTCTCTCTCTCTCCTCATGAGGGCAATCGTCTCCTGTTCTCCGTCTGCATGTCCGCGATATTTTTGGATACGCTTATACGGCGAACTGCTACAGCGAAACAATGAAATCACAAGCGCACAAACTCGTAGATCCTCACGCTACAGGAGAACAAGGAACACTGAGTGAGCTGACGGGCTGGCAGGGTCAGCTTGGGTAAATCCCCACAGCCTGGCTCGTGGCTCTTTACGCGAGCCAATGCTCGTATTTAGATCCGAATTTTTCGCTCATACTTTCCTCTTATCTTCAATTTCTCGTATACAGAGGTGATCATATCTCGAGGTTCCACTGTATATTTCTTCACTGTGTTATCCAAATGAGAATCAGAATCAGAATAACTTTATTGTCATTGTAACAAATACAACAAAATTAGGTGCAGACCCTGCGGTGTCAAAATATAAATAAATATAATTACAAAAGGACAGGAAAGGATAAGAAGAAATAAGGTAGAACGCAAATATTCGACATAAGACCTTAATTGTACGTGAAACACTGTTACACAAGATGTCATCTATTGCACTGCTGCATTGGAGGTGATTAGGTGGCATTCAGTGCCCTAATGGCAACAGGGTAGAAACTGTTATTCAGTCTGGTAGTCTTTGTTTTGATGCTCCTATATCTTTTGCCTGATGGCAACAGTTGTAATATGTCATGAGCGGGGTGTGAGGAGTCTTTTAAGATGTTTTCCGCTTTCTTGAGGCAGCAAGAGCTGTGCAGTTCATCCAGAGTGGGTTAAGAACAGCCGATGATCTGCTGGGCGGTCTTTATGATCCACTGAAGTGTTTTCCTCTGCGCTGTTGTGCACACAGAGGCAAAAGCACAGGATACTCTCAATAGAGCAGTGATAGAAGGACACCAGAAGTTTTTGAAGGATGTTACTTTTCCTGAGGACTGTCAGGAAATAAAGTCTCTGCTGAGCCTTCTTCGCCAGCTCAGCTGTGTTCAAACCCCTGGACAGGTATTCCATGATGTGAACTCCCAGGAAGTGGGAGTCTGACACCCTCTTCACACAGTCCCCTCTGTTGTAGAGTTGTTTGATGTCCATTTTCTTTTTCCTGAAGTCCACAATGAGCACCTTGGTCTTAATTGTATTCAGGAGCAGGTTGTATTCAGTGCGCCATGCTATCAGCCTCTCCACTTCATCCCTGTAGGCCAGCTGTGCGCAACCTGCGTCGACGGCGTACAGCCGTACAGCCGTGGGCAGGACGGCCGTGGACGTGTATATAAAAGTGTACGTAATGGCGGCTGTGCAGGTGTAGGGTCTCTGGACTCCAGTGACGGCTCTGATTGACAGCAAAGAAGTAATGCCTGACCAAATTCCTACCGTCTGTTTTTCGGGCACTTTAGACGGGCTGTTGCAGGAATTCGCTAACCGTTTTCAAGATTTCGAAAAGATTTCAGCAACAATAAGACTCGTTGCTTCTCCTCATCTGGTGGAGACAGAGAGTGCACCGTTACATCTACAAATGGAGCTAGTAGAGTTGAAGAACAATGAGCAGCTTGTGAAAAAGTTTACAGAAGAAAGCGACCTGCTGGATACGTGGAAATCAGCAGTAGAATACCCACAACTACGAGAACTGGCCAGGAACATTCTCATTCTTTTCGGAAGCACTTATTTGTGCGAAGCAGTGTTTTCCAGAATGAAATATCTGAAAAACAGGTACCGGTTTTTTGTCCTATATGACGTTTCATAGACATTTTTTTACATATGTAGACCAGTAAATTGAATATTGTCAGATATATCATACTCTGTTTTAATGTGTAATCTGTAAATTTTTACATAAATCATAAAACATTATTAAGTTTACTTGGACTTACTGGCGGCCGTTATTAAAGTAAAAAGTCTGTAGTGCGGCCGTTATTAAAGTAAAAAGTCTGTAGTGCGGCCGTCAATAGCGGAAAGGTTGCGCATGCCTGCTGTAGGCGGACTCATCCTCCCCAGAGATGAGCCTCACCACACTGGTGTCGTCTGCAAATTTGACAATGGTGTTGCTGTGATGGGCGGGGGCGCAGTCATGTGTGTACAGCGTGAAGAGCAGGGGGCTCAGCATACAGCCCTGAGGAGAGTCAAAGCTGATGCTGATAGCCTTTGTCTGAGGTCTGTCAGGAAGTCTTTAATCCATGTACATGTGGAATACAGGAGTCCCAGGGCTAGAAGCTTGCACACCAATCTGTGAGGGAGGATGGTGTTAAAAGCAGAGCTAAAATCAATACAGAGGAGACGTACGTAGCTCCCCTGGTGTTTCAGATGGGACAGGGCAGCATGGAGAGCAGCAGCAGCAACAGAGTCCTCAGTAGACCTGTTAGTCCTGTAAGGAAACTGGTGTGCATGAAAGGTGGGAGGGATGAAGGAAATGATATGAGCATAACTTAATTAAGACTGTTGCTTTTCCATATTCTTTTCTCTGTATAAAGAACTCACCTGTTGATAAGTAGGCTTCAATGAGTTCAATGTTATAATAAAGGATGTCCAATTCCTGACTCAATACAATGTTGACCTTGACTGTTATTTAAGAATATTTTAGTGATAAGTGGCCGTATGAGTGCCTCATTTGTTTCTTAAACTAGTTAGGTTGGAACCCTTGAAGAAATTCTAAAATAATTAGACAAATTAGAATCTTACAATTGTTAAAGGCCAGCTTTTATGGTGGGAGAAATTGGCCACCATTATACCACAGGCTGAATCACACAACAAAAATAACTGTGTTGTATAGTCAACTTCTTGTGATATTGTAAAGTTTATGGCCATCCCTGAAAGAATAAATATCATTAGCCAAACAAAACAAAATAAAAATATAATAAATAATAAAAACCAAAAGTAGTGCAAAAGAAACTCAGCTGGCTGTAGAACCTGATGTTAGTGAGGACAATAACGCTCGCAAAGAAAGCTGAAAGTACAGAGGCATGATTTAGGGAATATGATGTAGATTGCCCAATGTAGAGGACAATATCAATATACTAGGTTATTGAACAATTAGGATTTTTAGTGATAACAATATAATAAGCATTGCAATGTTTTAGCAGTACATATAAATAAAAAGATAAAAATAATAAAAGGGGCTTATTACTATATAATATTTTATTATTATTATAATGTTTGTTGTTTTATTTTCTGTTTCTGCTGATAGCTCATGCAGTTGTGCTTTCTTATATCATTTTTTGTATGTAACAAGCATGTGCCATTTCTCTGCAATGAAGCCCCTAGTCTTGCAGCTTTTTATTATTCATTAATGTATATTTATATGTATTATTTCTATCCCTAGGGGCCCAATGGTGTGTTAAAGTGAGAAGCAGAGAGATAAGGACAAATAACACTACCTTCTACATATTTAAACAGCTATGAATAACCAATTCTTTTGCTCTCTGCTCATCTTAGACACAACTCACAGAGCTGCAGATATTTTCCTTGGCCAAAAAAAGGTTAGAATATTTATGTTCTGTTTGTTGTATTCTTTATTCACATGCTTTCCAGCTATATTATCACCAGAATGTAAAGAACAACAAAACTTTATTTAAACTTTCTTCAGCAGTGCATGGTCTACTTTACACCAAATATATTCAACTCAGGATTGTAAATCAAATTTTCAGCAGGTATATCAAATCCTTTAAAGGAAAAAAAAAAAAAAAATTAAACAATGAAAACTAAGATAATTGTATATGTGCGGAACAAATTGCGGTGAGACAAATATAAATTCATAGTACAGATATTGTTAGCAATTTAATCCCAAAATTTAGTAAACGAGTTACTGCAAAGGAAAAAGTTGCTGTATAATGCACAATAGTCAGATCCATCTAGCCCTAAGTACAGTTCCTACAAGCACAGAGCAATTGTTAAAAATATGAAAAGGTCAGTCCTAAAAAGTCTTTCTGTATTTTAGCAGCAAAGAAAGAAAGAAGCAGTCAAAATAGAGATCAAGTGTGTTAAAGAGAGCAAGGGGGAAATAAATACTGAAAAAGAAATTATAAATTCTCATAATTTCTGTTTTCTGAAGACGCCACCCTTAACGTTTGTTGATAATACTAAACTTGGTTGATTAGAAAATATCGTGAAATTGCCACAATAATTGCAAATGGACCTGGACAGCATTCAGACTTCAGTAGACAGCTGAAATTCAATGTTAATACATATAAATGTGTGCACATACAATGTAAATATATTAAAATACAAAAAACAAAAACTATATTTATTCTTTCTTTTAATGTTATCCATGAAATTCAGGTTTTCACCTCTGAAATTCTGTACCGCATGCTTCCCATGCAAGACATGATTCACCAGTGTTTGTGTGTCTGCTTATATCCCTTCAGCGATATGTTTTACAAGCAGCAAAACTTACTTGTGAAGAAAATGGAGATAAATTGCATCAACTCATAGAGGGAGAGACAAGTTTGCTGCACCAAGTGAATGTGACTGAGAGAATAAAACTGAATAAAGAAACATTAACTTTTACAAATAACAAAAATTTACAAAGGGTGTTACAGACCAAAATCAAATGTATGTTTTTATTATATAATAATAATAATGATAGCAGCAAACTACTCCAAACGGAAAATGCAGGGAAAACCCGGAATTGAACCCACAACCACTTACTTGATTTAGAGGCAGTCAGTCCACCTATGCAAATAATAAACAGACTTCAGTTTTTAAATACTGACAGCCAACATGTAAATTGAATAATTTCTTTTTTCTTCAGTTATATTCTTGGCACACTTGTTTTGTTATACCGTTTGTGAAAGTGTTTATTTTATATTTGGACTTTAGTCTTCACACATTAATTTTTACTAAAAAAAGAAAAAAAGTGTGTTTTAGTTATGTGTTCAGCATTTCTTCCCTCACATTTCCTATCATCTTACATTTACCCAGATTGTTGTAGACAAAAAACACACATTAAATGTATGTATTCCAAATAACGAGATATTCTTTGCCCTATACAATTCAAGGCACCTCACACCCACATAAGCAGACTTAAGCTAGGAGAACTTCAGCTGCGTTGGTGTATGTAAGGGGGTGGGGTTTGGGGAGGGGGGAATAGGAAAGCAGGCTGCTTGCAGCATGTGCTGATTGACACATTTGCAAAACAAAGGGGCTGATGGTGAGGTGCAAAGGAATTTAGGGTGGCCCGGGTTTACAATTTTTTTGGTAAGCTTCTGGGATTCTAGTGTTAAAGAAGCCCTCTCCCTCCCCAAGTCAAAAAACACATGAGATCCTGTGCGATAATAATAATAACAATTAAAGATTGATTACAGTTCACATGATGTTCCTATTGTTTCTTTTAAATATCCACTTTAAGCCCATCCGGGAGTACACCAAACACAGCTGTTAAAGAGTTAAAAGTGATTGCAACATCAAGGCAGTCGGATAGGCATTTAAAGATTTTTGACTAAAATATTTTAATTTGGAGCTTGCCATGTGACCAAGTCAGGCTGGAGCTAGATTGCAACATCCATCCATCCATTATCCAACCCGCTATCCTAACTACAGGGTCACAGGGGTCTGCTGGAGCCAATCCCAGCCAAGACAGGGCGCAAGGCAGGAAACAAACCCTGGGCAGGGCACCAGTCCACTGCAGTAGATTGCAACATGCACAGGTTAAATCTTGCCCAACGTTCAATTAAATAAAAGTGCTTGATAAAAGATTTTCAGTTGAATGATTGAGTGCTTGAGAGCAGTCTATGTTTGGCTGTCTTCCATTCCTTTTCTGAAATATTAAGTGAAAGGTCTTTTCTTACCATACCCTGGGATCGCTGAAAGGAAGAGACATTAAAATGTTTTTATATATTATAGAGATGCTATTTGAGACTTCAGGACTAATCATTATTTCTTCTGGAATAGAAATAGGTGAGGGGTGAGGAAAATTGGGCATGTTCCATTTAGCAAAGTTTCTAATTTGAAAGTAATACAAAAATTGCGTTCGTGAGAAGTTAAATTGTTCACAGGATGCAAAGTCACTATCTATGTACAAATCTCTAAGTGTTTTAATTCCAGACATTTTCCAAACATGTGAATGATGGACAATTGGATTAGCGTTTTGACAATGATTTGTATTTACTGGAGCACAAAGCAAGGAATATAGGTCAAGCTCATAGGACTTGATATTACAATCTCAATATTCTGCACTTTCTTGATATCTTGAATGAGTATAGGGTAATCTCTTTGTTGGGGTCATCAGGTGGGCACCCTGCTTCATCTGGGTTTCATTGATTGGCCCACTACACTGCTATAGAGTCTCAATAGTGCCATCTGTCATCCCAGATGTGCTTCCATCCACTTTTACCCCTTACTTTTCATTTTGCAGCCCAGTTCGAATTATTTCTCTTCAGCCAATTGCAGGTGCCGCTTTGTTGGCTACAAACCCTCTAAATCCTTCCTCTACCAGGAGCACCTGGGTACACACGCTTCATTATTCTGCCTGCATGAATCAACTGCAGCCTCCCATGGCAGCATTAACTCCACGATGAACATGGACTTCTGCAAGGTTGACCACAATATCAGATCCAGCCTAAGACTAGATGTAAGCAATTCTGTCAGAAAAATTAGCTTCTGATTTAGATTAACCTGCATCTTCCAGTCCTGGGCAGTCCCTAGTAGGGGTTGTTCCTTTTGTGTGAATAGTTTCACTGGAGTTTGTCCTGCTCTTACAAATGGGATGGTGTTTATGAATCCAGTGATTGGGCAGAGGGCATTGGTGGTATATCTTCTTTCTTCAAGGGTATTCACTAGTTGTTGTAGAACCTGGTTATGCCTCCAGGTGTAGGGGACCTTGGGACAGACTGGTTTTACAGTGAGGATGTGCTTTAATGTTTGCTGCTCCAACCCAATGATGTAGGTTCACCTCATCAATTTGTGTCAATGTCAGGTCAATTATGGCCTGTATTTTCACCACCCAGTAACAATATTGAAAGTTAGATAGTACCATGTCCCCTTCTGCTTTAGGTCATTGTAGAGTCGCCCTTTGGATAAGTGGATGTTTTGAATTACAAATAAATGAGGTTATGATTGAATCTAATTTCTTAAAAAAAGATTTGTTTATATATATATATATATATATATATATATATATATATATATATATATATATATATATATATATATGGGGATGCTTTGAAATAGAAAAAGTAGCTTGGGAAAGATGTTCATCTTGACAGTGTTGATTCTTCCTGCTTATCTCTCTGCTTCTCCTGCTAAAAGCACACTTTTATTCAAATTGATTTTGAGTGCAGATATCTTTTGAAAATCTGTTAGTGCTTTTAAAACTGCTGGAGCAGAATTTTGTGGGTTAAATATATATAGCAACATATATGCATATAGTAATATTTTCTGTTCAAGTCCTTCTCTGATAATCCCCTTTATCTTTGATTCATTTCAAAAGTAAACAGCTAATGGTTCAATGGTGATTGCAAAGATCAACGGTGATAGGGAGCATCTTTGTCAAGTACCATGTTCTAGTTAGTAGTGTGAAATAATGTTGTTAATACAAACTGAGGCTTCTGGACTAATATAGAGTAGTTTAATCCATGGACATATATTTTGACTGAACCCAAATTTGTGCAATGTGGTGAATTTGGTGAATAGGTAGCTCCATTCAACCATATCAAATGTTTTTTCTGCATCCAAAGATAATAAATCTCTGGGGTGTTAGATTCAATGAGTGAATAAATTACATTAAACATGCGCAGAAGGTTAGAAGTTAATTGTCTGCTTTAAAAAAGTATAGTTTGGTTTTGTGATATTATAGAAGGAAGCACCTTTTCAGTCCTTCTGGCTATAACTTTGGAGAATATCTTAATGTCATTATTCAGCAGTGAGATTGGTCAGTATGATGTACATTGTAGTAAGTCCTTATATAGTAAGTCTTAGGAAAGATGGTAATACTTGGCAAAAAGCTTGAGGAAGAATTTTGTTGACTCTAATGCTTATAATACTGGAGCTAACCTATTTTACAGTTTTTGTTTCACTGGGTAGCCACCAGGTCTTGCTACTTTCCCACTTTGGAGTGAGTTTATAGCATCTAGTAATTCTGAGAGTGTGTCAGAGGTTTATCCAGTTCCACTCCACTATCTAGCTGTGGTATCTGTAATGCATCAAAAAAACTGATTAAATTGTGTTTTATTTTAGACTGAGTAGAATATAAGGACTTATAGTAATCTCTAAACGTATAGGTTATATTTTAATGGTCAATGATTTTAACTCTGTCTGTGTTGGCAATTACTGTTATTGCATCGTATACGTCCTGCTTGTGGATTTGTTCAACTAAGATCTTATTAGCCCTCTCTCCATCTGTATAATAATGATGTAGCAATTTAAAGATGAGCTGTTCTCTTTCTTTTGTTGTCAGGAGGTGAAATTCTAATTGCAAACTCTGTCTTTTCCTATAACGTGCCTCATTGGGAGACCTGGAATATTCTAGATCAATTCTAATAATTTCACTGGTTAACTTAGACACCTTATTGGTTTGCAATGTATTTTTGTAAGAGAGATAAGAAATAATCATAGAAATGCCTTCAGAGTTTCCCAGAGTATTCCTGCAGAGACCTCTGAGGATGCATTTGTCTCTAGAAAATAATCAATTTGCTTAAATATGAATTCTGTACAGTTCTCATCAGCTAATGACAGGGAGTTAAGACACCAGCTATGAGATTAGTGTGTAAGGTATAGTGATTTAAACTCCATGATAACAGGCGTGTGGTGGGAGATAACAATAGTGTCATACTTGCAATATTTGATAATGGACAAGCATTATTGTCTATGAAGAAATAATCAATTCTTGAGTAACAATGATGTACTGGTGATGAGAAGATATTTGCTCTTATATTTGTTATGATTCATTACAAACAGTGTAATTATTTTTGCAGTATTAGATTTTACTGCCACTGTAGTTGAAGACCTACACAGATCTGGATTTAAAAAACAATTGAAGTTTCTAGCCATTATAATATTATAATTGTTCACATTAGGCATACATGAAAATACATTTTGGATGAAATATCTATCATCCACTTAAGGTGAATAAATATTTAGCAAAATTCCTTTAGTATGAAATAGATTGCCCATTACCATGACATATCAGCCTTCAGGATCAGATACTGCATCTGATACTACAAATGGAATTGTTCTGTGTATTAAAGACTCTCACACCCCTAGTTTTCTTTGTATAGTTGGTGTGATAAATGTAGCAAATCCAATCTCTTTGCAGGAGAAACTAGGCCGTACTTGTTAAGTGAGTCTCCTGTAAAAATACTATCTTGGCATTTAAACCTGTTAGGTGAGAGAATACCTTTTTTCTCTTTAATTCATTATTCAGACCTTCGACATTCCAGCTCAAATTGTTCAGTGTTTGGTCACAGAGATATTGCGTCCAAACTTTTTTTTTTACATTTTGTAGTCTTAAGTTAAGGAAGCATATTGTTACATGTGGTAGCTTTGACCTAGATTTCATACTATTGCCAGGGGTAATGGCAATGGAGTGTATTGTTATGTTGGCCCTTAAAGTTATTGGAGTATAAAGGTTAAATTGGAAATAGCATTGCTGCCTTAATGATTACATCAAATCCCTAACATTAAACAAAAATTTTCAGAAAAACAAACCTCAGACACCTGCTATTTATGGTAAAATACTAAGTAAAGCATGCACCAAGTGAAGGTTTTATCTGCACTCTTGGATAACCACAAAGTGACTTATGGTGACCTTTATACTGTTGACCAAAACACATCACAAGTTATAACCTCCAGTTATGCCATGGTGGCAAACACAATAGAAAAGGTATTTGAAGAACCTACAAAATGACAGCACCCATGAAAAAAAAAAAGTCAAAATATTTTCACCTCTTGTAAAATGAGTTCAAAATTAAAAATATATTGATAGAATTTTACTTGTTCTGGGGGGAAATAAAAAGCGGTAATGGATTTAGCAAATCAAACATCGTATAACTGCATATGTAAAAACCCAAGAGAAGGACTTACTATGCTTATTCTAGGACAGAAGGGTAAGAATTACAATGAAAGGAGTCATATCTTTTCATATTTTAACAAATGAAAATTAAGAAGAGCATTATTTACAGCTATGAATAAAATGAAGGTTGGGTAACAGCTATTACTTTAAAATAACTTATTCCACAAGAGCATGGGAGCACAGTTGAAATGTAGTTCAGGTTACATTACTGAGAAGTGAAATAGACCATAGTTCTCTGCAAACCTTCAAATCTTTACTTGCCATTGACATAGGCTGAATGAACAGTCTAAATGAAGAATGATGCTGACTATTCCTTAGCTCTGGTAAGTAGCATGATGGAGCAGCATTTGTGGGGAATTTATTGGTGCTTGCAATGGGGGGACACAGGAAGTGACAATCCTTTTTTTACTGCTCAAAACTATTGTCTCTCTTTATGTTAAAGAGGCCCCTCATCTTAGTGTATTAGATTATTTCAGGCTACGTCATTCCTCAGACAGTGAATTCTCTTATTTTTTGCAGCTATATATACCCTGCTTGGTTGCCTATACTCCAAGGCGGAAATTTCACACATCCGTTTAGAATAATAATTTTTTTGTGAACAGTTTGCAGATAAATGTGATGAATTTTTAAAGTTAAATGTGGCTTCTACAGACAGCACTGGTGCCATTTGTTAACCCTTTAATGGTTTAATTTGTAAATTCTCAATTTCCTTTTCATCACATCTCACTCATACTAAACTAAACAGAATTGTTGACATTGAATCCAAACTTATATCCTTAAAAAAGTAACTCCCACCTCTGGTCAATGAAGAATATAAGCTAATCAGTGCTAACACTAAAATTGAGCTTAATGATTTATTAACTCAAAAAACCAAATTCCAAATTTTTCCCACTTGAGCATGTTTTCATGTATTTGTGGCCAAACCAAGCAGATTGCCTTCATGGAAAATCAAGCTAAATGACTACTTTGCTTCTATCCCCTCAAGCGGTACTAAATCAGGTGCCTTCTCTAGTGATCCCCAGGTAATTAATAAAGAATTGATTACAACTTCAAATTTTTTCTATGATTCCTCCAGCTTCTCACCTTCCACTATCAAATCATTTCTCGATAGCCTCCCATCCCGCATGTCTCAGATGAAGATGCCTTCTTTGTAAAGGCTCCATTGCTGTACTTAAAGTTAAGGAAGCTCTAATCTCCATAATGTTGGCAGAACACCTGGTTGGATGGTTTGCCTCCGGAACTGCTTTGTACATTTTGGAACCAGTTTTCTCTCCCTTTGTCTGACAGGTTGAGGTAAGCTCTCTCTGTGGATCACTCAGACTGGTTTTATTTGTTGTTTAGCCTTTGATATCATGCTCAGTCTCTTAAATTTTATCAGTGCTACCTCATGGCTTTCTAATGCATCAGCTGTCCTCTCTCTGTATCTTGAAAAGGCCTTTGATTATATGTATTGGCAA
Organism: Polypterus senegalus; assembly: GCF_016835505.1. Lineage (NCBI taxonomy): Eukaryota > Metazoa > Chordata > Cladistia > Polypteriformes > Polypteridae > Polypterus > Polypterus senegalus. The sequence goes on from NC_053159.1 coordinate 41,463,104, forward strand.
TACATCCTGGACAAGACGGGCTGTGACCTAACCTATGTCAACCTGATTAACTCTTTAAGGGCAGATGTCACACTGTAGAAGCTCATGGAACGTAACATGACAATTGTTATAAATAAATATTTTATGTTGATTTGTGTGTGAAACAATTGCTTTGTGTGCTTTTTTGAAAACAGTTTTTTATTCTGCCCTGGGTAAAAAAGGAAAAAAAATAGCCCTAAAAGAGTGAACACCCTATACTCCTTCCCCTCTGCAGTTATCCAGACTAACTCAAACATTTCCATCTTTTCTTTTTATCTTGAGTTAAAAGCTATTGCGATCCATAACTCTGAATATCTCCTCTCATCACTGTGCATGATGCTCATCATTTAATCTCCTTAAACACAAACATCCTTATTTTAGGCAATGCCTGGTCTAATACCCCACATGTTTTAAATTTATTTAAGTTGTTTAAACCCATTTCTGGCTATAAAATAAACTGATCAAAATCCTCTCCTTTATCTCACAACGATCTCTGTGTCTCCCATCCATCTTTCATCCCTGTATCCATTAAGGTTAGATATTTAGGAACTGATGTCTCTTCTTCTCTACTACTGTATACTGTTGGATGTAGGTGCCTCTATTGATAGATGAGCTAAGCTCTCTCTTTTAAATATCATTTTGCTATTATTAAAATGAATCTTGTCCCACATTTTAAATTTGTTAGCTCTGTTTCCCCACCCTACCTCTACTAAATATTGCTGTGAAGTCAGGTCACTCCTTTCTAGTTTCTGATGGAATGTAAGACACCTTCCATTAAGCATTTGACATTAGTTCATGACAGGCAGAGTGATGGAGTATCTCTTCCCAATTTAAAATTCTACCACAGGGCATTCATTCTGCACTCAATCAGGTCATGGCTTTGTCCCACCTCCAATCTTCCTTCACAGCTACTTACAAAGTCCAATTTGACCTCCCCATTATCTTTTCGAAGCTTGTTATTATTCTCTTTAAAAGCAAAAGCTTCTATGCTCTGATTAGGGGCTGTGTTATCCTATAGTGATATGTCACTTTGTTGAAAAACTCGTTGCTCCTTCCATGACATGACATATGTGTACTACTGTTTTTCACAATTCTACTTTTTTAATTAGTGACAAGCTGTGTGTTTTCCCCCCTTGGCAGAAGTTGTTTTTTTAACATTCCAATTGTTACTTACCTTCTCAGTTCATCTTTCTTCTTCTGGTTACAACTCCACTCAGTGCTCAGGACCTGTAGCATCACTCTATGTGACCACCTTCTTTACTCACTTCTTGATTACTTTTAAACTATGAAGAAACCTGTCTCCACCTTATACTCTGTACTCTGCAAATCATCCTACAAACTTCTCCCTCTGTTTTCAGCCTAGTCTAATGATTTCCTACCATTGGCTTCCCCCCTCTCCTGGCATGAAATATTTGGGAATATTCTCTATCAATCACAACTACAAATACATTGTAGACTTTACCCTAACCCTTGAGAATGTTCTTAACAAGTATCCTCTCTGATTCCATTGGCCACAACTTTTCACTTCATTGCTTGGCATTTTTTACACGTTATGGCACTGTCTCTCTGTTTTTTCTCCTTAGACATTAGTCGATCGCTTTCTGTCTCCATTTCATTCTATGACTGTTCCCTCGGTGCTCCAGACCCTTCTATTATTGGACCTCTCTATGCTAACTCTAACTTCTCACCAGTGTGAATTGTTCTGTCTTCCTACTTTAGAAGCCAGCTTTCCTTTTAACTATTGGTGTTACCGATTTGTTTTTTCAATTTAAACTCCTTTAAGCTCGCCTCATGTATGTTCAGTTGTGCTTCAGTTAAATCCATATAGAACTAGCCTTCCACTACTCAATTAGTTAATTTATATTGTTCTTTTTATTCTTCTAGACTCCTGAGTCGGTCAGGAGTTTTTTTTTTTTTTGTTTTGTCCCTAGGCAGATATTGGAGGGATTGTGGGGGGTGTTTGGGTACTGTTGGGTTACACTGTTCACTTCTTAATTAGACTTGCTTAATTTTTAACATTTCTTTTGTTTTAACAATTGAATTGAAACAATTGAATGTAATTGATTATACAGAAAATTTGGTTAAAGTCTTTGGAATGCACTGTTGTGTTAAACAAGTTAGAATTTCATTTTTTTCTTTCTGTTTAATTTTTGTATTTTTTAGTCTTGGAAATTTTATGCTATTTATATGTTTTAACACTTAATTCCTTTTCCATTCTTTGTTTAAACATTAGTACATTGAATACATATTTGATCATTAATAACTTCCTGTTTGATAATTAAGGGGTTTTGTAAGAGTTCAGCCTCTTAATACTTGGAAGTTGGCTTTTGTGATTTTTTTTTTTCCTGACCCTTTGTCGGTGAATCTTTAAGGTAATCATGATATTGGATTTCCATTTCTGTTAGCTCACAAAACATTTTATTAGACAGGACCCAATTGCATCTTATGCATTTTCTCATCCATCGGTTAAAAAAAAAGTGCAACTGCAAAACAGAAACACACAAATATTAAAATACACTCCTTCAGTCCTCCTGTCATTAAAATCCCTATTTCTGAACTAGCTTAATCAAAGAGCTCTTTATTTTTCTATTTCTGAATAATTGTTTATTTTAAAAAGGAGAAAAATGATACCCTTTTGCTTCCTTAATTTAGTCAAATAATTTAATCAAAAATGCATAATGAAATGTTAAATAGTTGAAGGAATGCATTAGTTTTTCAATTATTGTAAACAGAAAACCATTGAAATACCCTATGATTGCTTAGACCAGGACACAAATTAAAGAAAAAACAGAAAATTGGATACTTTGAGAAATGCAGCTAGGAAATGGTGTCTTAATAAATGTTTAATCATATTTATCCTAGATTCAATTCCTTTGACACTGAGCTTTATTGTATGTATTGTTTCTGACAATCAATATTTAAATAAAGAAGTCAAAACCTTGTTCTGGTAAGCATTAAAATAAGTGAATTTGCTTAAATCTCATTGCTTGCCTTAGTGTGCAATAATCGTTTACTTTAGAAATAATTTAATTGTTTAATTTCCTCTTCTAATTATGCTTTATTATTAGCATAGCTCATCAAAAGAACTTCACATCAATTAATATATTCCAGTAAATACACTGCAAAAGAGAAAAAAAATCACCCATCTGTGATAGAAGATATTTTATGGGAAATGGAACATAATTAATCTGAGATTTTCCAGACTACTTACTGATTATTCATATCCAGAAATACTTGTAATTTATTTTCAAAGTTTTCTTGCTCTGTAGTAAAACTTTCAGTCCTTTCATCTTGGAGGAGATGATTATTTTCCAACTAATTATGCAATGTTTTAAATGTTGGCAGCCTGATTTTGGATCAGCTCATTAGAAAAGATGCAAGAACTTACCATCAGTAATATTCACTAATAGATGTTTTAAAACTTAAAGGAAAGGCCATATTTTCTACATTTAATTCAGATTTTGAATATGTTTCATAATGTTTCCTTATTAGTAATAACACTTAAGAGGAACTAAATGTCCACTGGGGAAAGGTATTAGAAGTACTATGTTGTGTCAACACAAAAAATAAAATCACTAATGGCCTTCTTGATTTTTGTATTAACTATTTCTTAAGATAAGCTCTTCTTCCTATGTTTCTGTAATGAACTAAGTATCTCCAGAAAGATGGATTTTATGTTTCATTTATGTCATGATCAAAGTTAGTATACAGTAGATATATTTAGCCTTGACTGGAGCCAGTTTCCTAGCATTACACAATTCTGTTTCAAAAACACAGAAAATCCACTGATTTAAGATAAAATTACATGTGTTATAAATGTGAAATTGCTTTCACAATACGTTGTAAACTAGAACAGATGATTTCAGAACATATTTATTAAGCTAGTGCAGAATGGTTTCACATCTACCACAGAACGGTCTTCATATTACTGAGGCTTCATGCTCGATTTTTGTGCTGTTGTGTTTTATTTACTGTTTTAGCTGCCACTTTCTGTGTTTGTAATTCTGCTGTGATGTCAACATAGTGGATGATGAATTTATATGTACTATGGCACATGAGTGAGCATGTGCTGGCAAGTGACTTTATGTTTTTTTCTTATTTCTTATTCAAACTGCTGATGCCTTTTTTCATCATGTTTTTCTTTTCCATAAATTCACTTGATATTCTTACTTATTTATTGGAGCTTTTATTTATATGGCTTTAATGCTCTATGCAATGATTAATACCGGTAGTAAGTGTAGCATTGTAACTGTTTTAGTACTATGAAAAAGCTCAAAACAGTGATTTCTGAGTCAGGATGTGCTATTTGTAGCATTAAAAACGTTTCTATAGTGATATGTTTGCAAGCCTCTTAGGTATTGTAAATTGTACAAAAATAGTGTTAATATCCTTAAATATACTACATAATGCATCATTGGAGGTTTAGCTCCATAGGTGTTCCACTAATATGGAAGCATTCAAAAGAGTGATTTTGTATTTTAAGTATAAAAAACACATTCCTCAGTCATAAATTTACAGGACTCATTGTATTAATTGAAGATCTATGAATGCTATTCATTGCATTACAATATGTTTGCCACTTTAGTGGTACCAGCAATTTGCCATGCTTATTATTTGGTTGTATGTTTTTGTGTTTGTAGGCTACCAGGAAAAAGTCCATTTTAGGACCTACATTGGACTCAAATGATAAGAGAGTTAAAGAAAGTCCAGGCAGGATGTTTTCTAGAGAGCCTATTATCTTTCTTCCTGTTAACTCAATGTTAGAAAATTTTGGGGTTAAACCACATACTGTTTACTTCTCTCTGTCACAATAAAATGATACAAGTTCAGTAGAACCATTTGTTACTTGCATTTCTTCATGCCAGTAGAATTCTACTGGGGGATTCACTTCAAGATTCAAATTCCTGTTTCCTTGACTCCCTTAAGAAAAGAAGCTCTGTAAGTCTTCCTAATAGTCTGAATACAATCACCTGACCTCACATGAACTGCTGCAATATACTTTCGCACAGTAATACAGTGTTATGTAGTACTGTATAGTGCTATGTAGCACTGGAGAGTTATGGGCATGAGAGCGTTTCTAGTGATAACGCATTGCTCTTCATGAGTCATGTGAGGACAACACACAGCTCTGCACAACTCAAAGAAAGTACTGATGTGATGATTGAATCAAAAGCATAATGTGACAGAAACAAGTCTTGAACATTGTCAAGATCTCATTTGTAAAAATGCTAAGACACAGTTTCTTGTAATTAATTAATGTATGTTTTCATGGCCATATTCATGCGATTCTATGTTTTAACTGGAAAATATAACAAATATAAAAGAGCTTTTGAGTTTTAATACATTTTCTAAAAATTGTATGTTTTGCTTACTTGGCAACCTGTTGTTTAACAAGACAGTAGAATACATTAATAATTTGACCCTATAATCTTTCTCTTTCTTGTTGCATGAAAAGGACCTACCCAAAATAATGACAAATGCATTATGTTAACAAGTGCAACAATTATTGACTCTGAAATTTTTCTGTAAATTGAAAACATGAATGAATTTGTTAATTCCACAGGATATCCGAAATCTTTCGTGCACTGTTTGATGTCAACAATTATGGCATGAATATTAATTTGGCTTTGTTAAATAAAAAGAGTTGAACTAAAATGCATAGTCACATCTCCTCATGTTTAAAACAGGTCAGAATTTACTATGTTACTTTCATGTATTTGCATCATTGTGTGCTCAGATGGCTTCACAATTTGAGAAAAAGATGAAGCAAATTAGGATAGCTGTTCGTTTTGTGCAGGCACTTTAAGTTACTCATTTAAAAATGTTTTTTTAACAGCACAGAGTGTACTGTTTCATTGTTTTTATCTGTGCAATCCCAATTGTTAAAACATATCAACATGAACTCATTATTTAATAAATTTCAATAAAAAGGAAAATATACCACAAAGCTTAAGATACAGTAGCTGTTGGTAAACATGAAGAAAAAAGCATTTAGAAGATTCCAAAAGCATACAAAGTAAAAGGACAAAGCAATGCTATGTAAAGATTTATGAAGAACATTCTGCAACAATTTGTATTTTGAAAGGTGTTGGAAAAAAGATTAATGACTTTCATTGAGATGAACACTCGTTCAAATGGGTTTCTAATACACAAAGTGCAAAACTTTCACTATAAATAATTAAAAAAGAAACAATGGGAAGCTGGTGTAAAAGCATGAACAGATTAGGCAGTTTTAACAGTGAAGTACTGGGCTTGTTTCCAATTATTTCTGTTGTAGTTGTATAAATAGAAGGAAATTTCTGACAGAGACTTCAAACAGAAAACAATACAGCCACCTTGACCCCAATATCAACTGCATATTGGAGCTGACTTTGCTCACACATGATACAAGATATACAGTGAAATATTATCTGTTAATGAAACTGTAATGTGAGGTGGAGTAGCCATGCCAGCTAAACAGTTAAAGAAGAAATTAAGCTGAATTCACTGTCCTCCCTGTTTTTGATTACATACTTTAGATTTTTACACTGGCCAAGCTATTTTCAAAAAATTTATTTTCATTCCTTTTAAGAATATTCTGGGCTTAACAGAGTATTTGAAAAATATTGTGGTCCACAGTCCATGTCATCAAGCTTGCCAAGGTAAAAATCAATATGTGCTTTAAAACAGCTCACAATCGCTCTGAAATACGCCAGTTTGAACCTCTCTATTCCTATCAGTATTACCTCTTAAACCGTATCTGAAAGTCTTTGAAGGTGTTTATCACTGTGCCACTAATCTTACCTTATTCTAGCAATTAATACAAGGCAATTTATGTTTGGGTTCTGATTTAAATTAAAATATTGTACAGCACCCAAAATTTATTTTGAACAACCCATTTGTATATTTTATATATAAAAGTATATTTATTATCTGCCAAAAAATAACAGAGTTTAGGAGCTAAATTACAGCATAAACCGATTGTGACTGATCAAACTATGCGTGATTTATGATGGATGTGGAAATTAATGATAGGATTTCTCACTGGAAAAATGTGTTCCAAACCTTGTCATTACCATTAACTGTGTATTACAGTTCATGCAACAAATGATTTTGCATAGAAGCATCTACATTATTGCAACTGTAATTTATATAATTACATGTCTTTTTAATATAGATCCCTTTTAAGTGGACATGCGTGGAGTTAATTAAAGCATTTACACACACAGCCAGTCAGTAAAACACATTAAATACATGCAACCTATACTGTATGTTTATGTAGGGTCCTGTGATGAACTGACACCTTGTCCAACATTGCACCTAGCGCAGCTGGTTAGGCTCCAGAACTCCTTGGCTTTAGTTTAAGCAGGCTTGAGAATGAAATGTGCTATGTTTTTACATATATTTACTCTTATAAGTATTAATTCACTTTAAATGCCTAAATGTCAATCAGATTTTGAGAGGGATTCGTGGTTTTTATAGATTCCAAAATAAATTTTAATCCAATCTTGTGTAACTCATCTAACGCGAAAAGCACCTATTTTTATTGCCTGTTGATCTGCATTAAATAACTCGGCTGAAATTTGCCACATTTATTCTTCAGGGAAATGAAAGAAAATTTGTTAGGAAATTTCAGGGTTTTTTTTGAGACACCTGAAAATTTTAAAACCTCCCATTGAAAAGCATTGCTGAATTTGTGAACGTGTCTGTCTTAACACAGAGAAACATTTTGAGCAACTTCAAGTACAGATTAATTTACTGTTTCAATTTTCCCTTGAGAGAGGTCACTTAAACTTGTATATTATGTATATTTTTCTCATTTAATCATTTGTCAGCAGTTCCTAATGGCAAAACAAATCCCTACTACAAGTTATTCAAACACTTGAAGTGGTCCATATGTAAGCTGCTTGTACAGCAGCTATGCATTGAAAAATGCCTCATGGCTGAATCTACCTGCTATAATGATTCAATATTTCTTTATCACTGTAATTTATTGGAAAAGCTCTACACCTGCTTGCTCTACATTATGATAAGAAGCAGGCAACAATTTTTAACTCTCAATTGGATATTTCTTTCAAAAATGTTTTGTTAAGAAATTGGACTACAATTATTCTCAGACACTCCACAACCAACAGCTAATAAAAGGACAGCAGTGAATGACTTATCTATATCACATGAAATACAAGGTGCTGTTTGTGAAAGCTTCTGGACCACCACAAGCAGATTTGGGCTATTAGGCTAAATACATGATGTTATAAAGTACAGTTGAAAATCATGTATTTAATGTCTAAAAATGGCATTCAATTATCACTCTTATATTTTAGTATGACTCACTTAACAATAATATTTAATAAACAATAATGTTATAACTGATTCCACACTGCCGAATTTAGGTATAAGCTAAACAGGCTACAGCTTAAGGTTTCATAATCCACAGGAGCCCTGCAAAATTTCAGAACTTTAAAATGTTATTTTTATTTTTATTTGTACTGTAGTTTTAAATATCTATGTATATATTTTGGAATATAGGAGACATACAACTCCTTAGACACAGACAGGCACAGAGACACACAAGTAGCAAAACGCCTTCTCCTGTTTCCCACCAATACAACACAGTCCAAGCACAACAGCACCCAAATCTTTGACTTCTTCTCTCTCTTTCTCTTCTCTGCTGTCTTGACTCCTCTCCCAGCAAGCTTTGTCTTCCACCTCCCGACTCTGGCTCCCCAAACAGAGTGAGACGGCCTCCTTTATAGTTCACTCAGAAGTGCTCCAGGTGCACCCAGATCCTCTTCTGGCAGCACCTCCTGGTGTGGTGGAAGTGCTGCAGTCCAGGGCTCCGGAACTGTCCAGGAGCCCCCTGGTGGTGGCACTGCACCCCAGTAGGGTTGACCTTCCAAGCCATGGCCCCGATGCAATCCAGGGGAGTCGCCCTCTGGTGTTTTGGGGGAGGTATGCCATGAACCCATCCTCTCTCCCAGTTCTTCCTTCACAGGGGATCCCAGCCATCTGCCACTATATATATATATATATATATATATATATATATATATATATACTGTATATATATATAAATATATATGGTGGTTGATCAGCACTGAAATCCTGGTTCAAACATGAAAGTTGGGACACCAGTCGGGTTGTCCCATTTAATTTGAAGGTGAAAAGACCTCAAAAGGCAGTGAGCATACAAATCAGCAAAAGACACCCAGGACCATAACCCTTGCAATGAACTAGATATGCCCTCTAGAACCGGAATCTAGAACACCCTGAACCTCATATTTATTCTTTCCATTCACTTGAACACGGATAGGCGGAGAGAGATTTCTAATATAAGAAATGCAAAACACAGGTTTTAACCTAGACACATGAAAAATGGGAATTTAAATGAAGGGGAAGGACCAAATTATAAGAAACAGAGGCAATCTTCCTAAAGACAGTGTAGGGCCCGATAGAGCTTATGAGGTGGAACACTCGGGCAAATGTCTCATGTAGTGAGCCACACCTTCTGCCCAGCTTGGAACTCTAGAGCTGCTTGGCAGTGGTTTCTGTTCTTAGCAGGCTCTTTCGTTATAGCTTCCAGAGTCTTTTGAATCTAGAAGGGTACTCAGCCAAACTAGTAAAACTCAAATAGGTTAAAGTAATGTCTATTAAATTAGGTTTTAACCATTGAAATGATATGGCACATTTCTGGCTAGTTCAACCAATAGTAAAATATTACTCCAGTCATTGTGAAAGGCATTCCCTGTACATTATAGAAATTTTTCTAAAAATGTGTTTACCTGCTCAGTTTGTCTATTTGTTGGGGTCTCACGCATAATACAGTGCATAGAATTCACACTAAATCATGGTGCAAGGACAAAAGTGGAAATGTGCATATGCACAAAAAATTAAAATGCAACAAACCGTGCATAAGCCAACTTCAACTCACTTCTGCTCCATAAATCCCAGTCAGAGTGAAAAGTAATGCATGTGCATGCACCTGCCATTCCACCCCGACTCCTTCCATAATTTTGCATATTTTATTATGCAAATCAATATAAATATCTCCTTTTGTTCAGTGTTTGGATAAAAGACAATGGCAAAAGCATGTGAAAAAAAGAATTTCAGACAATGCGAAATGGAGGTATGGAGAAACGTACTATTTGTTGGCTTAAGCAGTAGTATAAACAACAAAAGGAAGTTGATCGAGTGATACAGTGTGGCAGAGAAACTCGAAAGTTCAAGTTCAGAAAGTCACACAGTGCCAAAAATAAAGTAGGCAGATATCACATTCACCTTGAAAAAGTGAGTCGTAGCCCACCGTCTGAATGTCATATGGGGAAGTGTATTAGGGTACAGAGAAAAGATAAAAAAAAATAGGCAAACAGTGAAATAATAAGTTGAAATGTCCACTTTAATCTCTTAGTTTATTTTGTCATTAAAGTAGAATGTTGTAAACTTCATCTTAAAATCCATGTTTAATTTACTAGACTTTCTCAGATCCTATCATAACTAAAGTAGCACGTTAAATGCTTTGTCTTCTATGTGTTCTTCTGTGTGTTCTATGTGTGTGAATCAATACATGCCTCTTAAACGGGCTTTGTGTTTGGGGCTCACATGTGGAAAAATTCATTTCAGGGTGGAAGATCAGTAATGAAATCAATGCTGATAGATTCTCAGGGTCTGTTTGGCAGCTGGTTGTAGTACACAATTGTAGAACACAATTCATAAATATTCTATGGTGGAATCTGTGCTGTGCTGTCCAATCTAATGGAAAGAATCTCTCATTTGATAACTCTAGTGTTCCTTTTTCTGGGATGACTTTTCCTTATGCAGGAGAGGATCCAGGCAGTAGAGCAGTGGCACAAAGTACCACATGCAGCAGAAACAGAATAGAGGAGATTTATTAACAGTTTATTATAATATTATATAATACCAGTAACAGCGCAATGCACAATTGCTTGCCGATTTACTAAAACTAATGGTGATTTCAACTGAGTTAAAAAGTGACAGAATATTGTGGCAGTCAACATCATTCCCTTTAATAACTAACATTCCTGTTTTTTCTGTATTCGGAAACTAATAGTCATCATCTATCCACTCCTTTAACTCACTGACACAATTAATTAAGGACAGCATCAGAAAAATGTCATGAAACATCAAAAAATGACATCATGACAACAAATGCAACGTAAGCAAGCAAACAAAATAACCTCTAAATATCAAGATGACAAATGTAGTCTGTAGATATTATTATACAGTACAATTTGAGACACCAAAGACTTCAATTGAGAGAAAACTGAAAAGTGAGTATTAACAGACAAAAGACTTTTGAATTACATTAGTAGGCAAGTGCAAAGTGCATATAAAAGCACTTTTAAGAACTTAGACCAAAGTTAATACGTTAACTCTAAACAGCAAAGTAGAACACCGATGAACATACTACAGTAAAATCCTTGTATTTTTGCCCAAGAACGAAACAAAATATAGTCAGATGTTGCAGAAGCTATCTGGGCATAAGCAGAACTACTTTCATTTTGAAAATTTTTGTTCAGTTGAAGTATGTGCTTAGAGGAATACAGCAGGTGTGTTATCAATATAAGTTTTTCTTTTTTTTTTTTGCTAAGATCATGCAGCCATTGCAGGCAGCTCTCAACGTATCCAGTTCTTAGGTGTCTCCTGCACAGCAAACAGCAGACTCTATCATCTTTACAATTCTTAGTGTGGATTTTTTTGCTGCAGCCTTGCTCAAATAGTGAAACCAAAATCTTTGTGAGCACCAGTATTTTTATACAGAAATTTACTGCTAACTATTACAGACTTTCCAAAGCATACTGTGCATTCCTAGGAAATGATATATGTCCTAAATGCATCTCATATATCGTATGTATAACGTACTGGAGGAGAAGATCTTCTTTAAAAGTGATGTCACCTGTTATCGTAGCTTATCCTTTTGGACACCTGGGCACTGCTTCATTTCAGTAGATGGTTATCAGAAATTTACTGTAGTATATTTAACCACAATTGAGTAATATTTTTATCGTTCATGCTGTAGTTTAAATACCCCACTAGTTTAAAAATTAACATACTTTTCAGGTAACGTCACAGTTTTTAGAATACAGTTTACTCAGCATAATGAAACTTTTTTGTCTTATGTCCGTGAAACTGAACAATTCTTATAAATGTGACTAGTAATAATACAATACCTTCTCTTTTTTATAAATATTGCTGTCACTAAATCGAAAACTTTCCTTGGCATGTTTCATTGTACTGGTATTTCCACATGCAGTAGAAATATAAAGTCACCGGACTCACTGCACACCAGATAAAAACCAGGGACAGAACATACTCAATTCTTGGCCAATACAGGTCAAGTCAAGTCAAGTTGGGGAGCATGCACTGGTACAGTGTTTTGACGCACCCTCTACACGGTGAAACAACTCAGGATCCCGGTTGGCAACCCCCGAGGCAGACACGCGGTCCAGTCCTACCCTCCGTAAATGACCCTCCATCTGCCACAGCCAGGTGTTATGTGGGCGACCCCTTGGTCTGGTCCATCCACTTGGGTCCCCAACAATAAGGATCTTATGAGCTGGATCACCCTCGGGGAAACGTGGCACATGGCTATAGTTCCGTAACTGACGCTCCCTCACAATGCAGGTAGTGTGCCTCATTCGGGACTCCATGAGCAACCGCTGATTCGACACGAAGTCAAACTAACTGTACCCAAGGATTTTCCGGAGAGACACAGTACCAAAGGAGTCCAGTCTTCATCTCAGGTCACTGGATAGTGTCCATGTCTCACAACCATATAGCAAGACAGGAAGCACCAGGACTCTAAAGACTTGGAGCTTCGTCCTTTTGCATAGATATGGGAGTGCCTCATGACCTCATGACCCCCCAAGCTCTCCCAATCCGTCTACTGACTTCACAGGAATCACCAGAGACATGAGTGTCACTGCCAAGCTAAGTAAACCTCTCAACAAGGTCAACACTCTCTCCGCAAACAGACACACTGCTGATGGCTGTGCCCAAGAGGTCATTAAAGGCCTGGATCTTGGTTTTTATCCAGGACACTCGCAAGCCCAGACACTCAGACTCCTCACTCAGTCTCTCAAGTGCCCCGATCAGAGCCTCCAATGAGTCTGTGAAGATCACAGCATCATCAGCAAAGTCAAGATCCGTGAATCTTTCTTCACCAACAGATGCCCCACAGCCGCTGGACCCCACGACCTTGCCCAATACCCGGTCCATACAAGCATTGAACAGAGTAGGAGCAAGAACACACCCCTGATGAACCCCAGAATCAACTGGGAAAAATGCAGAGGTCCTGCCTCCACTCTGTACAGCACTCAAAGTACCAGTGTACAGGCCAGCCATGATATCCAGCAACCTCGAGGGGATCCTCCAAACCCTCAGGATGTCCCACAGGGCAGCTCGATCAACTGAGTCAAACGCTTTGTGAAAATTGCCAAAGACTGCAAAGAAACTCTGCTGATATTCACATTTGCACTCTATGAGAACCCTCAGTGCCAGGATGCGGTCGATGGTAGACTTCTTAGGCGTAAAACCAGACTGTTCCGGTCGCTGGTAGGTGAGCAAGTGATCACGGATCCTATTGAGGACGACCCTAGCAAGGACCTTACCCGGCACCGAGAGCATTGTTATCCCCCTGTAGTTGCTGCAATCCAGGTGATCACCCTTCCCTTTCCAGATAGGGATGACAAGTCCCATTTTCCAGTCAGTTGGGATGATGCCAGTTTCCCAAATGGAAGCAAAGATTGCTTGCAATGCCAGTAACACAGCCTTACCACCAGCCTGGAGAAGTTCACCCCAGATACCACATCTCCCTGTAGCCCTTCCCCTCCTCAGCTGGTTCACCACTTGTACAATCTCAGTGAGAATGGGTGGTTTACAGCTAATTGGAGGATCAGCCTCAAGAACCGTGGACCCAGTGATATCCAACATCCTACCCGGAGGATCAGCTTTGAACAACTGCTCAAAGTAGCCAGCCAAGTGGGTCACAACTACAGTGTCATCCGTATTGGCCAATACACTGGACCTTTATGCTATGATATGTTGAGATGCAAACACTTATTGTGCCAGAGAAACAGTACTGCCATATTGTCACTACACTAATAGGTGCTTCCAGATTTTGCATTCTATTTTATTTTCATTTTGTCAATATGACCTCAGATTTTGAAAGCAGTCAATCAATTGTACTTTATAATGACCTATCCAACAAATGTAATGAAGTAGGATAATCACTTAATAAACATACAGTATTTCTTAAAGAGATAAATTTAAAAATGCTATAAAAAGTACAATTCCCTATATAATCTACTTAAGACCAATGACATTTTGATAGCTGTAGAAAATCATAGCTGGTTGACCACAGTCAGTAGAACCGTCTCATCAGTGGCAGAGAGTGGAGAGAATTTGGAGAATGTTGGGTGATGCTTGGGAGGAGGCCTGATAGGTGGCAGTGAGGGTGAGAACTTAGTGCTAACGGCAACCACCCTATCCTAAAAAAAAGGTGGCAATGTCATCAGCAGACAAGGAGGTTGGGGGAGAAGGTGGAGGAGGATTAAGAAGGGTGTTGAAAGCAGAGAACAGAAAGCATGTGTCGGTGGTGCTGATAATTCTGGTGTGATCGAACCTTACCTTGGCAAAAAACTGACGCTCTCTTTCGTGGAAAACATAATATTGTGTTAAGTTCATTTTTTTCTGTTGCATGTTTGAGAAATGCTAAAAAGCATTTGGAGCAAAATTTTGCATACTTCCGGAGTGCTGTATTTACTAAACAGTATTAACTTCTGGTGTGATCAATTTCCAAAAGTACTACAGTATGTGCCTTTTGTTATCTTACTGGAATAATTCATTAAACAGAAAGACTACATGTTTTTAGCTGCATTCACCTTTGGTGAAGATTGGTTTCCTGGTGTTGAGTGTTTTGTTTTGACATTTTGGAAGGTAATGTTGAAAAATACCAGCTTGTTAATCACAATGGAGAAAAAGAGCAAGGAGTGGAATCATTGAACTCCAGCTAGTGTAAAATAATAAGATAGTGAAAGACTGATCTGGTCTGTCTGCTGTTAGATAAATAGAACATTATTTCTCTCCAAGGGGGGACTTGGCATTAACAGAAAAAATGTCATGTCCTGAATCTTTAGTCATTTGAAGCAAACATGTATGTGTGTTTGCAATCGAACGATCTCATATCACATTAAAGTGTATTCTTTGTTTTAAACTGATTATTAAACAAATATCCATTTTGGAAGCATGTTGTGAGGGTGTTATATATTCTACATTATATTTTGAATTATGTTATAAACAACAACTGTATGTTTTGTTGACATTTACATGCTATTTGTATGATTCCTTTGGGATTTTAAGTTTTCAGTTTTATGTATTGTGAAGGAGCTGCTGAAAGGTCAATACCCAGAGACCAGCATGTGTGGGGTAAAACAGCCCTGGGGGTGAAGGACAGAGAGGGAAAGCAGGGCAGAGAGAGAGAGGCCAAGAAAAAAATGCCAGAGGTGTCAATACCTACTGATCGTAACAGGGCACCCTTTCCTAGAAGATAATTGATGGCACAGTGTTAATGCTCTGATCGAGCAGGCAGCTGGGGAACTGATTTGACAACTTGACACCTTAAGGACAAAAGAAAGTTCAGTGAAGGAGGGAAATCTTGAGCCACTCAATGGAATTCTAGCCTGGTGTCTGTGGATGAAAACAAAGGCCACCCACTCCTGACTCTAGAAGCAATTTCAAGCCATGGCCAAAAGTGACTCCAGGAGTGTTTAATTTCAATGTCAATTTATTTATATAGCACATTTAAAACAACATAGGAATGTTGTGGCCAAAGTGCTTTACAATAATAGAATTAAAGAAAACAAACAAATAACATAAATAACAAATAGAAATAAAATATATGAACATAAATAAAATAAATAATAAATAGAAGTAATGTTATATAATCACAATGAGGAAACTGTCAGGATTACTGAAGGTCACGGAATGCAAGTGAATAGAAATGAGCCTTTAATCTTGTTTTGAACAGTTCAATTGTAGACGATTCCTTTATGTGATGAGGTAAAGAGTTCCACAAGTTTATCGCTTCCACGATAGGATATGCCACTTGAGCTGGTCAGAGAGTGGGGTGAACACACAGCAGGACATTAGGGACTGGAGAGAGGAAAGAGAAACACGATGTAGGCGAAGGGATTGTACTTTAATGCAAGTGGGGTGGACCATTCTTCTGGGTAGTCAGGGTTTAAAGACTCATTTAGATAAACCCAAAGAGACCGCTAGGTTAATTGTTTCCTCTAGTTTCTTTGTACATTGTTTTCTCTATCTTTAGTATGCCTCTCTGTGGATGTAAAGGGCAACCACAAGGGCTACATTCTTATATTAGTGCCCAGCATGTCCTCTTATTCGTTTTTATGATATTAGATCTAATGCACCTACAGATACAATATTATTATTTTTCAATAAGACAAGGACAAGCAAGAAAATGGTATGAAGTGTATGATTTTGAACTTAAGATAAAAGCTAGTATAAGTAAGATCTTTACTATATCTGACAAATCAAATTTGGAAGTAGTTGTTCCTGAAAATACAATTCAATCATTTAATCTTCTCATAAAAAACAGTTTGTTTGTACTTCTAGTTTGAAGAAAATAATGTGTTTCATCAAAGAAGGTAAATTAAAGAGAGTAAATCAAATGCAGCTGAGACAGACTTCATTTCTCATGATCCTGAATTAGATGATGTGAATACAGAAAACAGATGTTATTTTGAGACAAGGCCATGTCTGTACTTGCCTTTGTTTTTCAAAAAAATGTAACAAAAAGGGTTTTTAACAAATAATATATACCTTGATTTTGGGTTTTCTTCTGATTTCATTATCCTTAAATGAAGCCAGTGCTAGGACAGGCTCAGAGTGCTATCACTATAATCTGTAGAAAATAAATGATTCAATATGCTGGAAAGTGTACTGTAGATTTATAAATAGATTTAATTTGTAGTAAATAATAATTTATTTCTGGATATACATGGGAAAGGAACATGCATGAAGAACCATACAAATGTAATTCATATTAGATTACATTGTTTGACATCTTTTATGGGTACAATATGGTGCAGTGATTGGAAGCAGTTTTAATTTTTACATTTTACTAATTCTTCCCATGTTATTTTCAGGTTATTCTGGCTAATCTGGATTTCCCATATCTGAAAGATGTTCTCATTAGATTGAATCCTGGTTCTAATGTTACTTGCTTGTATCAAAAATGTAACAACAAAATTAGAAAAATCTGCATGAGAACACGCCCTTCTGCCTAACAAAGCACCCCAGTTTGACCAAATGGCCAAATAAATAAGTCCCAAATATAACAATTTTGAAACAATGTTTGCACTTTTTCATGAACAGAAAAAATGTGAAGGCTTCGCAACAATAATACAATATTTAGAAGGCAAGTCTTTCCCACCTTGTGCCCAGTATTATTAGTGTAGGCAATAGTTCCCCATGACCCTCAACTGGAAAATTATTTAAAAAAAACAGATTAGTAAATTTTGTATTATGGTGTAACCAAACAGAACATATTGCATACCAGTAACGGCGTACCACACAATAGCATGCAGTGAATACACTTGACTTGAGCATTCCTACTTTTCATCTTCTTTCTCTGTATGTTTAGAATTCATTTCCTCGGAGGTTGATGCACTTGCTGCTTCCTGAGCAGCTCTTCTTTTATCCACTCTAGCGGCCCGCTTCTTCTCTTCTTTCGTCTGCATCTTTTCATGTTAAAACTGATTAAGTCAGTGTTTGTGTTGCAATTACTTAGTGTCTTGTGATTGAATCACAAGAATGATTTAAGATATGAAGAGTTAGGGGAAGTGACGGCAAAGGTGGTAGGGATGAGAACGGTGCAGGCATAGCTGTTGCCAAGAGTTGATTCTACAAAAAATAATATACGAATAAAAATAGGTATAACCTTGCAGGTTAATCATCACTCCAAAAGTGAATAGTAGACATCATGTAGTATATGTGTACCAAATTACAGGTCAATAGGTCAAATGGTTTGCGAGTTACAGGTGATTTAAAATCCTGGACAGACAAATGAACAGCCACGGTAGCATATTATATAAGAAGACAGCAGGGGTCCCCAACTCTGGTCCTGGAGGTCCCCAGTGGCTGCAGGTTTTCATTCTAATCCTTTTCTTAATTAGTAACCTGTTTTTGCTGCTATTCACTTTTTTGAGTTTATTTTATTTTATTTGCTCTTGAAGACTCAGACCCCTTAATCGTTTCTTTTTCCTGAATTAGCAGCAAACAATAATGAGTTACAAAATGAGCCAAAACATGACCAGCAAAACTTGACCAATATTCTCGATCTACAATATCTGAAAATATATATAGGTAAAGGTCTCAGGAATGCTGATTTGCTCAGGTCCCCAAAACATTTTACCAGCGCTCTTACAAAACAGAAAATCACAAATTTTGGAAATGTATGCTCTTGCATAATGAGAGCAGCAACAAACCATGGAAATAAAGAACAGGGTTAATTAATCAGAGCCTAATTAAGCAACTGGTTGGAGTGACATTGGTTGGAGTTTGAGGCCCTGACTTAGTTGGTCTTCTGTTGGCTCACTCACTTCATATTTCATTTCTGTTTAAAGAAAGAAATGAAGCAATTCAGAGAAATGATGAAGACATTCAGGGGAACAAATCTTGAAAAACAACTCAATTAAAATTAATTCAAAAGAAGTTAATTAGCAGCAAAAAATGTCACTAATTAAAGAAAATGGTTAGAATGAAAACCTGCAGCCAATGGGGCCCTCCAGGACTGGAGTTTGGGGGGTCCCTGACATACAGTTACTAAACAGTAAAAATCTATATTGATTTAATAAAATCATATGCAAGTTCCTTTGTTATTTGTCTTTTTAATCAATTTACATTATGCCTTAGATATAGCAGTAAATGCTTATTTTGTCATTTATATGCTTGATGTTTGAACACTCGTACAAAACATAAAAAAGAACAGAGATCAACTGCATTTAACCTTGCATGTTTACATTTTCAGAGTATTTGCATGTTAAGGTTTTCTCAAAATCTTTACACTTATACAATGTGTATGAGATTATTATCTTGTCCTTACTGTCAGTCAGTATGATGTTTTTATTTGGGTACTCTGGATTTAATTTTGGCAGAAGCATAATTTTCTATTATGCATTTTTCTGTACAGCCATAAGTAAAGTATCTCTTAACAGTTGTCATATATACTGTACATAGTAGAATTGATTCAACAATAATGCATGACTGTAGTGCTTGGAAATGTTTCAGGGTTGTCAGAAAATGTATGAGTAAAGACACAGACTACTAGTAGGAGAACTGATATAGGTAACAATATTAACCATGTCACTTTCATGAAAGTTGTTGAAAGTCGGATAAAAATGAAATGTTTTTCCAAAAGCTGCATTTAACTAATTAACCTATTAATTCCTCTTACAATACAACATATCATAGCTCAGTCTAAAAACTGGTGGTCAATGGCAAGGCATAAAGGCACACAAATGTTTATGTCATTACAGCCACTAAATATCTAACAGTCATTCATTTAAATATCTGCTCAGCATTTATTAGTCAAAAAGAAAAGACTTTCACTAAAGTATATGTTTAAACCATATATAAATGGACATAAAGTATGAAAGTGGAACTTATGAGGCTCTGTTTTAACAGCATCATGTGATTTTTTTTTACATATAAAGTAATTATAACCGCAAAATTATCATGCAGGTATAGTATATCTCAGCTCCAGCAGCTATGGTGTTATATTTAAATTTCATGTACACTTTACAGAGCTTACTTACATTGTGCCATGCAGAATGTTTCTTTTGATAACTTTTTCTCAGAACCTAATCCACAAATCAATCGAAGTATAAAGAATAACAGATTCAGTAACTTTAGACAGACTGAGATGCAGGTATGACGTGCATAAAAACTACAATGAGAAAATCATTTCACATAGGAGAGGCAAAATTAAAAAAAAAAAAAAATTAAAGCCAGTCTGTCAGTCATTCTCTAACCCAGCAAGCATAGAATGTAAGGCAGGAACAAACCCTGAACAGGGTGCCAGTCCATCACAGGGCAAACACACACACACACCCTGACCACACACTAGTGCCAATTGAGGATCACCAATCCAACTAACCTATGTGTCTTTGGACCGAGACAAAGCACCCGGAGGACCTGGGACACAAACTTTGGTCTTTTTACTGTGAGGCAGCAGCACTACCTCTGCTTTTTTATATTGTTGCCCATTTTTGTCTTATAGTTAACTCACGGAAAATACATCAACAAAACCAAAACATCATTTGTCAAAAACATGTATGAGTCAGAATTTGAAGATCATTGACAAAAAATCACTGTGATCAAAAAGAAAAAAGTGGCATAATAAAATATTAAAATACATGCTACTGAATTAATTAATGAGTATTTATTTCGGGCGGCACGGTGGCGCAGTGGTAGCGCTGCTGCCTCACAGTTAAGAGACCCAGGTTCACTTCTCAGGTCCTCCCCACATAGAGTTTGCATGTTCTCCCCGTGTCTGCGTGGGTTTCCTCCCACAGTCCAAAGACATGCAGGTTAGGTGGATTGGCGATTCTAAATTGGCCCTAGTGAGTGTTTGTGTGTGTCCTGCAGTGGGTTGGCACCCTGCCCAGGACTGGTTCCTGCCTTGTGCCCTGATTGGCTCCAGCAGAACCCCGTGACCCTGTGTTCAGATTCAGTGGGTTGGAAAATGGATGGATGGATGGATATTTATTTCTTTCAATTTTTAACAAACATAACTAATTGTCCTCAGTTTGGAAAGATTTGTTTTATGATGTTAGCTTTTTTTTGAAGAAAGAAATTACCATACATAAAATATAAAACATAATGCTTAAAAATGATAATGAAACATAAAATATACAGAAATTCACACCATTACATGACACTCAACTTAATTCTACTCCTGCTCCTGTTTTCCACTGTACTCTTTAGGCAAATTCTATTTTGTTTTATATCAGTTATAATAACGAGATAAATACATCAAACAGTTTTGTAGCTGTAAAAATTCTGTTGAAGGAGATGAAGTGAGCAGACCAACGTAATCCACACACATTATAATCATTTTTGGGGCTATGCACTTACAGTAAAACAACCATATATAGACATAACTTATTCTCCTGTTAATTTTCATAGTACTGTGTGACCTTTAATTGTATTATGTATGTCTGAGAATGCATGTATGTAATTACTATATTTACACAGTGACAGCAATTTGTAAATAAACGTGCATTTTCTTGCTGATATTTTTGTTTTGCTTAGATTGTAAATAGATATTTTTTCTTATATCCTAATATAAGGATTGTATTAAAAATATTCATGTTACTGTATATGAGGAAAATACCTTTTTTTAACATATCTATTACATTTAATTTTTATTAATTAATTAATTAATCTCAGCAGCATCTGGCACAAAATAAAGTAATTCAGAATGTGACTCCAATGGACAACGTGGCATTTATAGGTAAAGTTATATTATTTAATTAAATGTGCTCTGCTGAATGTTATCTTATTTATAAGATTATATTTAATTATATTACGTTAATTTGATTATACCAGTTATAGTAACAAGTGCCCAGGTAAGCACAGCTTCAAGGAGGACAGAAGATTCTCACACATATGGATAACTCATTTCATATTTTTATTACAGTGATTTGAAGAAAATAATACAACTAGTTTTACTTATTGAGTCTAATCTTACATTTCTGATATATCCCGATTTAAGTTAGAAATGTGGCAAAGTCAGTGGTCAAAAAACTGTCACTCCAAGTGCTGCTTCACAGTAAAAACTTCTTCCCACACTTAGTAAACTCTTATTGCAGAACAAACTGTTAAACCCCACATTTGAACCATCTGACCATCCTATACAACATACTGTATCAACACTTATTTTTATAGTCGCTGTACATACCTCCTTAAATATATGTGGAGCTTAATTCATAAATAATAAAGTACAAAAATTAAATACACAAAATATCTTCCATCGAATGGCTGTTATACCAGTGTTGGCCTAGTCAAAACACTCATGGAATCTTTCCACATGGCTGTTAAAGTAATGTGAAAAGTAGCCTGACTTGATTAAAATCTTAAAAAGCTCCATTGACTGTTGCCATATATTTTATTTAACTAATTTTACCTTTTTCAACCTGGCAAAAGTTTCCCTGAGTTTATTTTTGTAGTAAAAGTAAATCTAATGTTGAAAAATAAAATGAGCATGCTACTAAATTGTGTCAAATTATTAAATTGCACAGAAAAATACTGTTAATTGAGAAAATGAAGCTTACCAGAACAAAAATTATATTCTCTATAGCCTAAACTGAAATTTGTTTAGTCCAGTGGAATTCCTTTGTTTCCTAAAAAAGAAAGACAGATGATTTCTTTTCATCTTCTTTTGATGCCAAATTGCAATATGTACTGTAACTGATGCATCTTTCCTACAAATTTGTTTTGAAATGGTTGAACTAATTTAAATAGCTAATTTAAGCATTAACAATAACAAAAAAAGTGACTGTTTAAATAATGTAAATGGACTGGTGAACCACACTTTTTTACTGACACTTCTGGAACTAATCTAAGGTAGCCTACAATTTAACCGTACTTAAACTGCCATTTAAACCTTACAGAATACAGAATACAGAATGTCAACACAATTAAAGCCCAATGATTATAGGATAACAAGAGCACATTCAATATATATTTTGTTTAAAAAAGCATGCAAGTTAGTTAATCACAGAGGACTCTGGAAGTATTTTTTTATCATATTTCTGTAAAAAGAATTTTGCATTCTGATTCCTGGTGTACCCTTTTTTTTAAATGAGTGAATGACAGCTGTTAGCATTGCTGACTCACATTCCTGAGCTCTAAGTACATTCTATATAAAGTTTACATGGTCCCTGCTTTTGTTTTTATGTATATTTGGCTTTCATATTTCAATAAAGAAATGAGCGTATTCAGCTTCTATTTTCAGTGCATTAAATGCCTACTCTTTACTGTCCTCTTTAGACCTGTAAACCTGCACAGTCTTTAGTGTAGCAAAACACACTTTCACAAATTTTAGTGATCATACTATTAAGGCAGAATCTCATACAATGAAATACACATCACATCACTAATGGCATGGGCACCATGATATAAATAAGGCTAAAGGCTGAGAGTTTCTTTAATGAGTATAAAAAAAAATCTCCTGAGTTTTGCTAAAATGCATGAAGTATTCAACATGTCTATAAATTCAGTGCTGCTCCTCCACTGCCATAATGTATCTAATTATTTGAAACTAAAGGTCCAAACAATAAAGTAAACCATAAGTGATCCAAACCTGTACTAATGAAACCTTGTTATCACCTGAGGTTGCCCTCATAAAGTAACAGGTGGCAATTTACAGTAGTAGGGTGTTGGATGCAAGGAGAAGTCAAGCAAAATGACATCTTTAAATAGATAGATAGATACTTTATTAATTCCCAAGGGGAAATTCACATACTCAGGCAGCAGCATACTGATAAAAACAATATTAATTAAATAGTGATAAAAATGCAGTGCAAGTTAAAAAATGCAGGGTGGAGAGTGCAAGGCAGGTATAACAGACAATATCATTGTATAATGTTAATGCCCCCAACCCAGGTGGAACTGAAGAGTCACATAGTGTGGGGAAGGAACAATCTCCTCAGTCTGTTGCTGAAGCTGCTCCTCTGTCTGGAGATGATCCTGTTCAGTGGATGCAGTGGATTCTCCATGATTGACAGGAGCCTGCTCAGTGCCCGTTGATCCGCCACAAATTTCAAACTGTCCAGCTCTGTGCCTACAATAGAGCCTGCCTTCCTCACCAGTTTGTCCAGGTGTGAGGCATCCCTCTTCTTTATGCTGCCTCCCCAACACACCACCACGTAGAAGATGGCACTCGCCATAACCATCAGATAGAAAATCTGTAGCATCTTATTGCAGATGTTGAAGGACGCCAGCCTTCTAAGGAAGTATAGTCAGCTCTGCCCTCTCTTGCACAGAGCATCAGTATTGGCAGTCCAGTCCAGTTTATCATCCAGTTGCACTGAAAAGATTACAATATGCTAGTTTTCAAGGCAGCTCAAACTCATCTTCAAGCAAGATGTAATTAATGAGCTGCCTCGAAAGCTTGTATATTGTAATCTTTTTAGTTAGCCAATAAAAGGTGTCATTCAGGTGGGAATTTACTAAATAAATATTTACATTGTTTAGGACTTCACCAAGATTAAACATAGTGAAACATTTATCGACAACCAGGTATCAAGTCATATTTTAATCTTATAAACGCAACATACATAATACTTTTATAGAGTTTAGAGAAATGCAAAAAACTATTTCTTTTCAGTATGAAGGCCAGATATAAACCATCTTAGTATTCTCAGGTCATTGTGTAATAATGAATACAAACATATTTTACAAATTATCATCTATGTTACTTATCCTCAACTATCTAAACTCAGTGAAATGTCCAGTTCTCACAGGAAGTATTGGTTGTCTAGCAATTCTTTGTGGAAGTGGAAGGACCCACCAAGGCTAAGTGTCAGTAAAGGCAGCTCACAGAAATCTACAGTTGAACTGCCAATGCACTACAACTGCAATTACACCATTTTGCTTATTTTCCTTAGTACATGTCTAACACAAATTATCATATGCCTCAGCCATTCGAACCTCACTTTTCCTTTTGCCTCCTCAAAAAGGCAAACATTTTACTTTGTTCTAATTTTCATCAGACATATTTAGTTTCACCCCACCATTCCCCAATTAGGCACAAGTGTCTCTTTGTTTTTCCACTACACACTAATTTTTTATTGTTCTTTATTTCAAAACACTAAAGACAAAAACTAAATTAGATTATCAGTTTGATCCGTTTGATGATCAGTTTCCCAACTAATTTGGGCATATCCTTAAAAAATCTAATAAATTGTAATTCTTTTACCTGGTAGTTTTTTATTAGCAAAAGCTGCTTTGACAAAAAGTCTTAATCTTCTTAGGAGGGGCACATTTAGATGGGTATACTCATTTTTCTTAGTTCTGAGGTCAGATGATCAACTATACATGTTTGCATTGTCAGTCAGTCAGTCAGTCATTCTCCAACCCGCTATATCCTAGCACAGGGTCACGGGGGGGTCTGCTGGAGCTAATCCCAGCCAGCACAGGGCACAAGGCAGGAACAAACCTGGACAGGGCACCAGCCCACCACAGGGCGTGCACATGCGCACACACACACACCAAACACACACTAGGGATCACCAATGCACCTAACCTGCATGTGTTTGGACTGTGGGAGGAAACTGGAGCACCCGGAGGAAACCCACGCAGACACAGGGAGAACATTTAAACTCCACGCAGGAAGCCAACCCAGGTCTCCTTACTGCAAGGCAGCAGTGCTACCACTGCACCACCGTGCTGCCCCCCGTTTGGATTGTATTGTTATAAAATTCACTTTTATTTGCATGTGATTTCTCCTTCTGGCATCACATCATTCAGTGCACTGGCAGAAACCAGAGTGGTTTAAGAAACCCTGAATTCTGGTATGAATGCCTTTTTTTGACCCTGAATTTAAGAGTTTGGAATTCACTCCAGAGCGTTTTTATTAGGAATAAAGAAAAATGTGCTTGTTATAGCCACATGTCTTGTTTGTAATACAATTCTGTATACGGTTATACTCAGAATTAAAACAACAACAATCAACAACCAAACAAGCCAATATATTGTTTTTAATTTAATTACATAGCTGTATTATGTCACTGAAAACAGTTTTTGTAGCACTGTAAAAGATTTTAATGATGCACCTTTATTACCTTTAATTTATGTTTTGTTAATGGATGCTATTCAATTCATACAGGTAAAGATGTTCAGATATTCCTATACTCCAGGTACTAAAACCAATTTAAAGGAATATATAAAACAGAAAATATATACATTGAAACCCTCTCCTCCACCTTGTTTTCTATAAACAACATTCATTGATATACATTTTCATACAATGTAGCTCAAAGTGCTTTACAAGAAGCCAAAAAGAAAGTTACAAAAGAAGAAAAAACAAATAAGATTAGGTAGGAATATTAATGAATAAGTACCTGAGAAAAAAATTAATCTATACAATCTTGTAAAATATACATATATAGTTAGTAGAAGGGTAGCATCCTTATATACAATATCAAAATGCAAGACTCTAAAGATGAGTCCTGTTATAAGGTCAGATGCCCTGGAGAACAGAAGAAAAAAAAGGAGAAAAAAACAAAATCTCCAAGAGTTCCAAGGCCAAAAGACCAACCATTGGGCATTCTACTTATCATACATGATCTTAAGTCATTCCTTAATTCCTTATTGTTTCCAAGCTTCTTCATCTGAGGCGATTCAATGCAGTCAGTCTCATTGACAGGTGGGACAACCTGCCTTCATTCCAACATAACAGGTGGCTGCACAGTGCTTCGGTTATGTGGTGGTGGTACAAAGCGGCAACACAGAAGAACCAGAAAAGGAAGTAGAGAAAAATAAAGATTAGTAAAGATTGCAAATCCCTGAACAGTGTGATAATTATATGCCTATATAGTCTATTAAGAGTATAACTAAAATGTTGCTACATAAAAGCCAAAATTTACCACTTGGAGTATAGGGGAGCACCAATTCCAAAATATAAGAGGGGGCAAGTTTATTTAAGATTTTATACACCATTAGTAGTATTTTATAGACAAATCTAAATGATATTGATAACCAATGTAATGTTACTAAAACTGGGGAGATTTGCTTATATTTTCTTTTTTTAGTTAAGATTCTTGCTGATGCATTCTACACTAATTGCAACCAATTGATGTCTTTCTTAGGAAGTCTTGTTAGGACTGCATTACAGTAATCTATCCAACTGAAAACAAAAGCTTGAATTAATGTCAAGTTCAATGTCTTGTAAAGTTATAAGAGGTTTAATAATTGCTATGTTCCTTAAGTGAAAAATGCAGTCCTAGTAATATGGTTAATGTATTGTTTAAAAATTAGGTCAAAGACCTAAAATTTTGCCCAAATTCTTTACCTCCTTCTTGATTTTTAAACCTAAGGAATCAAGTTTATTTCTAATACCCTCACTATTTCCATTTTTGACAATCACTAAGGTTTCTGGGTTTTTTTCCTTATTTAGTTTTAGAAAGTTCCAACTCCTCCATTTGCAAATACTGCTAAGATATTGGAACAACAAGTCAAGAGCATCAGGGTCACCAGGTGATACTGATAAATAAAGCCGTGTGTCACCTGCAGAGCTGTAGTAGCTCACCTTGTTTTTTGAGATAATCTGTCTTAAGGGAAACATGTAGATTTAAAAAAGCAGCAGACCCAGAATTGATCCTTGTGGTACTCCATATACTGCACAATATCATGGATCTCTGAAATATAATCACCACAACTAAAAAATAATTTTCTAACTCTTTAATAAGACCAATTTAGGATGCTGCCGTAGAGGCCCACACATTGTCTAAAGCCATTTTATAATGCTCAATTTTGTTGAAGCATGGAGGTGTTTATGAGAGATGGCAGTGGTGTTTTTAACCAGATTGTTTAATGGAATCTTGGAAAGTAAGAGGATGTCTGAGGAGTGGAGAAGGAGTGTACTGGTGCCAATATTTAGGAATAAGGGGGATGTGCAGGACTGTAGTAACTAGAGGGGGATAAAATTGATGAGCAACAGCTTGAAGTTATGGAAAAGAGTAGTGGAAGCTAGGTTAAGAAGTGAGGTGATGATTAGTGAGCAACAGTATGGTTTCATGCCAAGAAAGAGCACCACATATGTGATGTTTGATGTGAGGATGTTGATGGAGAAGTATAGAGAAGGCCAGAAGGAGTTGTATTGCGTCTTTGTGGACCTGGAGAAAGCATTAGACAGGTTGCCTCAAGAGGAGCTGTGGTATTGTATGAGGAAGTCGGGAGTGGCAGAGAAGTATGTAAGAGTTGTACAGGATACAGTATGTACAAGGGAAGTGTGACAGTGGTGAGGTCTGCGGTAGGAATGACATCAGGGATCAGCTCTGAGCTCTTCCTTATTTACAATGGTGATGGATAGGTTGACAGATGAGATTAGACAGGAGTCCCCATGGACTATGATATTTACTGATGACATTGTGATCTGTAGCGATAGTAGGGAGCAGGTTGAGTAGACCCTGGAGAGGTGGAGATATGCTCTAGAGAGGAATGAAGGTCAGTAGGAACAAGACAGAATACATGTGTGTAAAGGTGGAGGTCAGTGGAATGGTGAGGATGCAGGGAGTACAGTTGGTGAAAGTGGATGAGTTTAAATACTTGGGATCAACAGTACAGAGTAATGGGGATTGTGGAAGAGAGGTGAAAAAGAGAGTGCAGGCAGGGTGGAATAGGTGGAGAAGAGTGTCAGGAGTAATTTGTGACAGACGGGTATCAGCAAGAGTGAAAGGGAAGGTCTACAGGGTAGTAGTGAGACCAGGTATGTTATATGGGTTGGAGACGGTGGAACTGACCAGAAAGCAGGAGACAGAACTGGAGGTAGCAGAATGAAAGATGCTAAGATTTGCACTGTGTGTGACGAGGATGGACAGGATTAAAAATGAGTACATTAGAGGGTCAGCTCAAGTTGGATGGTTGGGAGACAAATTCAGAGAGGTGAGATTGCATTGGTTTGGTCCTGTGCAGAGGAGAGATGCTGGGTATATTGGGAGAAGAATACTAAGGATAGAGCTGCCAGGTAAGAGGAAAAGAGGAAGGCCTAAGAGGAGGTTTATGGATGTTGTGAGAGAGGAAATGCAGGTGATGGGTGTTAAAGAACAAGATGCAGAGGACAGAAAGATATGGAAGAGGATGATCCACTGTGGCAACCCTTAACGGGAGCAGCCAAAAGAAAGAAGAAGAAAAATCGCACCTATTCAGTTCAAGTTAAATCACCTTAAACCCTGACCAATACAACACACATATTTTAATATAATAAGATGAAATAGGTTTAAAAGCAAATTAAATCAAAGGCAAATGAATATGTCATAGCAAAACTAAAACCACAATTTTTTTTAAATAATTTGACATACATTATAGCACTATATACAGTACAGAATATTTAAAAATGATGTCCAGAATTTAAACATACCTAATTCATATCAATTAAAATAAATGATCAGAAAATGAACGGAAGCTTTAAATACATAAACTCATGGAGGTCAAGTACATTTCTTCAAGGTGCAGTAAAACCTTGAATATCCTTCACTTGTTTCACCATCTGTCTCTGTTAACCATCAGGGTCAATGAAAGAAAAACTGAGGATGCCAGAGCCCTTCTATTACTCAACTATTACAGCTGTGCAGTGCGCTGAAAGCTATGCACATTGGAGCAATTCTTCCTTGTGCTAGTGCGTAGTGTTCTTCCCAAGCACCACATTTCATGTCGCATTTTGAAATCACTGTGTCAGTTACGTACCTTCAGTTTTAATAGCATTTTGTAGCTTTTCTCTTTAATTATAATTAATTTACTATGCATTGTTATGGCTGATAAACATAAACATGGGGTGTTGGAATTGTCACAGAAAATTGAAATTATTAAACATTTACAAAGCAGTGGAAGTGCTTCAAGTATATACGTGATGCCAACAAAATTGAAAAATTTGTCAAAAATTGAAAACGCTAACATCAATTCTGTATTAATATTAATGTTAATGTTCTTCTGTGCTGTAATTTTCTTTTTAAATACTATTATGTCTCGCTAATATATTATGACATGCAGGCAACTTCTGATGTGTTGTTGGGGGAGAGAAGGGGTGGAAATGCTGTGTAAGTGATGGGACTGGGTGAAGGGCTTCTGTTTTGTAAGGGGCGAACTGTCCTCTTAGGAGATGAGTACCAGGAGAAGTTAGGAGAAAAAGGAAGGTGCGACAGAAGGACGTTTTGAGTAGGGAGTCAGGAGACAATAAGTAGGAGTGTTTGCAGTACAGAGAAAAGCAGAACGTGAGTGGCAGGAGATAAACTGTTTGGTAGGGAACAATTTCTTTTATTGTTTGTAGCATAAGACAGGGCACCATTAGTTATGGGAAGAAGACTCCAAGTAAAACAGAAAAGCTGGTACCTCTGAGTTGGTCATTAATATATTATATAAATTAATTAATTTTGTTGATACCATATTATGTTTTGTTAGTACAGTTTTGTTTTGTAAATAAATACGACTATTTACTAAACTAATCTACTATGTATAATTTTTAAAATAGATGTTCTATTATCCATCTTTTCTCTTATCCGTCACTGCCTCGGTCCTGATGCCTGACGGATAATTGAGGTTTAACTGTACTGCCAAGTTTATTGTTCCCTATTTTGGATTTAAGAAACACTCACATTTTATACATTTTGCTGATGCCACCTTTCCCTTTGAGATCAATTGATTCAGTTTTATTGTTATGTTGTAGCCTGTAGGGGGCATAGCAAAGCCAAAAACTCCAGACACAACTGGACCCAAGACAGTCACAGTTTCAACAGACTTGTTTATTTACAACAAAATACCTTATTAACTCTAGAATCCACGAAACCTACAAAAATATTCATAATGCTGGGGCAACTTGAATTCCCTCACACCTCCTTATTTCCCATATCCTATTTGCCTTTTTTTGCAAATAGGTCAATCAACACAATCAACAAGCAGCAAGAAGCCTGCTAACCCATCCCCTTCCGAGGCAGCTGAAGACAAATCCGACACAAAATTCTCAGAGCTGAAGTCTCTTTATCTGGGAATTAGTTGTGTGGAATTGTATAGGGTAAATAATATATAATTATTTGGAATACATACATTTCATGTGTGTTCTGTATCTACAATAATCTGTGTAAATGTACAACGACAGGAAATGCGAGGCAAGAAATGTTGACCACATAACTAAAACTTTTTTCATGTTATAGTAATAATGTAATAATGACAAAATGCTGACATGAAGTGTATGATATGTGAAGACTGAAGTCCAAATATCAAATAAACACTTTCATAAAAGTATAACAAAACAAGTGTAGATTTATCTATACTAATAAAAGGCAAAGCCCTCACTCACTCACTCACTCACTCACTCACTCACTCACTGACTCATCACTAATTCTCCAACTTCCCGTGTAGGTAGAAGGCTGAAATTTGGCAGGCTCATTCCTTACAGCTTACTTACAAAAGTTGGGCAGGTTTCATTTCGAAATTCTACGCCTAATGGTCATAACTGGAAGGTATTTTTCTCCATTAACTGTAATGGAGTTGAGCTGGAAGGGCGGAGTTTCGTGTGACATCATCACGCCTCCCACGTAATCACGTGAACTGATTGTCAACGCAGTGCGTAGAAAACCAGGAAGACCTCCAAAAAGCGCTTAAGAAAACATGCATTATATAATTGAGAAGGCAGCGAAAAACAATAAGAAGCGAGCGAGTGACATATACTACCATATTCATGAGTGTTGCTGCCTCGGAAAGAAAGCAAGGTGTAAACCTAAACTTTAAATTAAGTTCATAGACAGGCTACCGCTGGCGTTTCACATGCCCACAGGTAATGCGGGATACAAGTTTAATGAGAGGACGCAGGATATAAACGAGAGTTTTGATCACTTTATAACTAAGTTAAAACTGTAGGTGAAGGGGCGTGCTTATGCAAATTCCGAGACTGTGTTTGTGGGGATTGACAGTTAAGGCGGGTGGGGGAGTCACGTCATCATCTCCCCTCCCATTCATCTAATTTCGGTCTGAGCTGAGCTCGGCTAATGCCGTCTTCGAAGCAACTTTGTCAGACTGCCACCAAATACTCACAGAAAAATCCACAAGTTAATACACACGCTGTCTCTATAGAGTTTCTCCACACTGAATCCTCCAGGCACTACTTACAAAAGGTCACATTGACAATCGTGTTACGTTATTTTTAAAATCTTTCCTTTTCTTAGCACAAGCACAGCTGAGAAGCTTGATGCATGTGCTCCATAACGCGTTAAAAATAATGCATTTAATCACACTTTGCATTACAAGCAAAGGGAGCTTTTGTCAATGCATGATTTCCTGGTACTGTACACGATTACATTGATCAGCGCATCCCGATTCATTTTACCCTCGCACCACCTTAGTTTGAGAAGAAGTCTGAAAAAATATGAGGTTAACACAGAAAAACATCACCAATTCAAGCTTTATGAATAATCGATTCGCCATCAATAATTGTTTTGGTAAAGCCATCCTCCTTCCATTTTATAATTTTTCCGCCAATAGCCATGATTAAATGAACGGTAAATAAAGTAAGAGCAAAGCGAGGGTGACTTATTTAGGCAGGCATATATATGACAGCAACACTCATGACAATGTCAATCATGTTACGTTATTATTAAAATGTTTCCTTTTCTTTTCATTACTTCTTTAACACACTACTTCTCCGCTGCGAGCGCGATTTTGCTATATATATAATATATGAATGACCTCCAAAGAGCGCTGAGACTTTTGATATCATGAACGTGTCTGCAAAAACTGTGGTCTCCTGCCCAGCAAAAGTCGAGCAGCCAGCGCGCATAGCTGTGCCGGCCTTTGAGACGCTGACTGCGCTTCTGCCTTAAGTCAAAGTGAGCACTTTTAATTTTTTCATCCTCCCCTGCGCTATAGCCCAGACAAGTGCAAACACGGGACCCCTTTTCTACACCACGGAAAAATAATATTAAGGCGATTCACACTTTCTTTTGCACGATACGATTATGAGGTCCTCACCTCGGATTATGAAACACGCACACGAGTGGAGGACTGACAGTGCCATCACAGCCGATTAATGGCGGGGACGTCTCACCAGTCTACACAAGGCGATCATAACGTCAGCGAACACATCTCTCTATACTATATAAAAGAAAAAGGCAACTTTCCTTTCTTTACACCTTTTTTCCTTTTATCCCAAACCAAAGCCTTTCTCTCTTAACACTGCAGAGGACACAAAACTAATTTTCTTTAAATGCCGGTAAGGCACATTACCAGAGGCACAAATTTGAAGCGTTCACATAGAAAATGTAATTTCTATACCACAGCCGTCGTGTAGCGCCTTTCAAAAGGGATCTACTACCGAGAGATGATCCATATACATTTTAGCTGCTGTTAGTTACTTACCTGTTGTGTTACACAGTCTTTAAAATGTAGTTTACCTGAAACCACTCCAGTAGTGCTCAATGTACCTGTACTTCTTAAAACGTTAATGTTTTACTGTTTAATAACTTATAGACTATATTTTATTATTTTTCCCTTGCACTCAGTGACCAAAGCTATACACACACATATAGACACATACAAACATACACACAAGTATATGTATGTGTATATATATGTATGTATGTGTATATATATATATATATATATATATAAACACACACACACCCCCTATCTACATTATATATATATATATATATATATATATATATATATATATATACATACACACACACACACACACACACACACACACACATACATACACACATATATATAATGTGTATATATATATATATATATATATATATATATATATATATATATATATATATATATATATATATATAGATAGATAGATAGATATGAAAACAACATATATATATAGATAGATAGATAGATAGAGAGATATATATATATATAGATAGATAGATATGAGAACAACACTCATATCAATGACAAAACAATTACATTAACAATCAAGTTACGTTGTTTTTCAAATTTTTCCTTTTCTTTTTCGTACCTTCTTTAACACACTACTTCTCCGCTGCGAAGCGCGGGTATTCTGCTAGTTAAAGAATATAACAGAAGAAAAATAAATTATTACATTTACATGCTGCTGTCATTGTGTAAAAACCAAAGCCCAAATATCAATTGACACGACATAAACATATCAGCTTGGCTGGTGCAGAGGTAAGAACTGTTGTTCCATATTCAAGAGGTTACGGGTTTGAGCCTAGGTCCTCCCTGTATTTACTGTTTTGAGCAGTGAGCTGCTAATATTATATAATAAAAACATATACTGTATTTGATCTAATCTGTAACACCTGGCATACATTTTTTGCTACTTGTAAAAGTTAGTGTTTTTTTTTCTTCAGTTTTATTCTCTCAGTCACGTTCACGTGGTACAACAAACTTGCCTCTCCCCTTCTGGTCAGAACTATTTGTTGTAACGGCAATCAAAGACATGATGCCCTGTGACCGCTATCAGACTCAGTTCCTCACAAGAACAAATTCTTTTCTCTATCATTCCTTCCTTCCTTCCTTCAGAACTTCATTCCTTCTTAGGCGAGCGTTGTCCTTCAATCCCCTGACTTCGATTTATGCAATAAGTTTGTCTTGCAGAACTATAGGTCCCATGCAGCCATGCAGGTAACCAAAAGGGTGCCACACCAGAGGCGCACTGCCATCTATCATTCAGGGGGCAACATCTATCCTGGAAAGGCCACTCCACCTTTGTCCATCCAGCATTCCTCTCTGCCAGCTGAGGCAATTCCCATCCAAACCTGGAATTGAGTCTTCTCTGATATGACCATCTGGCCATCATATATTCTGGATAGGATGTCTGGCTATCCATTATTTTATCCTTCCATACAAGCCTGCTGACTGTGAGGAATAATGTCAAGATGCACTTTTATCCCTTTCAGCCATCTTTCCTCTGGCTGGGAAAGAAAAAACCCGTCATCACAGCCAGAATATGACCCCATCCATCACAGTGTTTACTACACAATATATTTACAACATATTGTCCAGTGAAAAATTTTTAATCCCAGGTTTTCCTGGAGCATGGAGAGAATAATATTTTCGATGGAAAAAGTGTAAGGCAAAAATCATATATATAGAGAGAGAGAGAGAGAGACAGAAAGAAATCAGGCAAACCAAACACATAAGGCAGAAAGGCAATAGGGCCTACTTGCTAGGAAACTAACAATTGCTAGAAAGAAGTTAAAAGATTTTATCAAAGCGAAGGGTAACATACAATGGAACTGCCATCATATTTATACTGTCACATCCTGTAATGTAATTCAGGCAACAACTTCAGTCACATGATGCACCCTACTGCAACGCATAAATAAAGAACAAGATGGAATTAAAAATAAACATTCACAAACGCAGATTAAAACAATTACAAAACTTCCAAAACAGAATCTTCACAGTAAGATAAGCATGCAATGACTCAAAACATTCATGTAACATATTTTAATCACTACAAGTACCTGATATTAACTTTAACCTGTATATAGTTAGGTCACCTTTGAACATTACCATCTTTTGTAGTATAATTTCTGTTAATGTAAAATTGAATTTTGGTTTTCTGCTCACAGCTGCAGATTAAATTGATAGGCAGCTGTAAATTAACCCAAGAAGAGTAAGCATGGATATGTGCATGAGTGTGCCCAGGATTGGTGGCCACATCTAAGGTTTGTTTCCTGCCTTGTACCAAATGACATTAAGATAGATTTTAGTACTTTGCAACCCTGATATGGATAAGCAGGTTCAAGATGGATGTACAGAAACTAAGAAAATTCCAGAATTCATTTGAGTTTCCCGACCTTGTTTGTATTGTTGTGCTCCAAAAAATCATTTTCTTATATATTCAGTTTTGATTACAGTTATAATTTTAATATCAATTTTAATGAAAATAAATATTCCATAATCGTTATGTGAAAAGTGTTTAAGTTATCATTCTATAGGGTAAGAAGAAACCATGTGTGAAATCATAGATTAAAATATTATTTAAATGGAAATTGCACAGCATCTGAGGAAGACTTTCCTTCAAAACGATGAATTTAAAATGTTGAAATCATATTTGTCACTTTATTTGAAAATTTTCATAGATTTCTTTGCTACAGACCTTACTTTTTATAACTCTCACAACTGTAGAGACAAAGGTAGCACATTTTCAAATTACCAGCAAGTTAAGTCGGGTCGATAGAGATTTTCTTTTCTTTACAATCAAGTAAGGCATCAATCATCTCAGTATAAATGAGTTCCATACAAACACCTTTATGATTACAGATCTATGAGGGCACATATAATCTACAAAGTACAAATATCTGATATGGTTGCTTGGTAGCAGCTTTTAGTCCATAATGTATGACCTACCTGAAACATTTACAAAAAATATTAAATCCGCTGTTGCTTAATAAGCAGTCTAAAATAGTCTAAAATTCAGAATGAACTGTTGGCATCCTTGACAAAGTATATACTGTTTGGCAAGAAAAGCCATTGGGATATTATCCATGGTAGAGTGACTGTTTTACCGTTGTTTATGGGAAAAGATTCATTGGGGGCCATGGGTGAACACACAATCAAATGAACAGACATGGTTCATTGGACACATTGCTTTCCAGTACTCTCACAGTGAAATACCACCTGTCTCTACATTTGTAATGAACTGATCAAACGCTAAGATCTAATGAGGCAGAAAAATATGTTGATTTTTTTTATGGCTGAGGTAAGCTTCTGTTGCTGTCTGCTATATTTAAAGTGCCTGTACTTGCTTATTTTTGAGTCTTGTCAGAGAATATTGTGATCTCATTAATGCCAATGATAAAAGGCTAACAGAATAATTTTCTTCAAATGATTATATATATCCCCTGCTACCTGGTTGTATTTATCTGTGACTGCCAATATGAATAAGACATATAAGGGAGTAGCCTCACAGTAATTACTGTAAACAAAATATCAAAATCAAGTCAAAGACATTTCAAACAGAATTGACAAAGGATAAATACTTTTAACTGGTAAATTATTGGGATGTATTGTACTCTGAACAAATGAAAGATCAAAAAATATTGCTTCATTTTTCCTGTTGTAGCTTTAGGTTTTAAACCTTCGTTTCTTGTCTACTTCTACAGACTCTATAGAACACAGCTTACTGATTTGTTTACTGTAACTATTTTGCCATGTCAACCTCTTATAAAGCTGCATTTAAAGACCATATGCCTTGTTTTTAGAACATTTGAAAAAGTTTAATTAGAACAGGTCATTCAGCACAGTTAGTTAGTTAGACTGATACCTAGCCTCTCATCTGAGACCCATAAATAAAGAATATCATTGTACAGTTGTGCTTGAAAGTTTATGATCCCTTTAGAATTTTCTATATTTCTGCATAAATATGACCTAAAACATCATCAAATTTTCACTCAAGTCCTAAAAGTAGATAAAGAGAAACCAGTTAAACAAATGAAACAAAAATATTATACTTGGTCATTTATTTATTAAGGAAAATGATCGAATATTACATATTTGTGAGTGGCAAAAGCATGTTAACCTTTGCTTTTTGTATCTGGTGTAATCCCCTTTTGCAGCAATAACTGCAACTAATCGTTTCCGGTAACTTGATCATTCCTGCACACCAGCTTGGAGGAATTTTAGCCCATTTCTCCGTACAGAGCAGCTTCAACTCTGGGATGTTTGTGGGTTTCCTGACATTAACTGCTCGCTTCAGGTCGTTCCACAACATTTCAATTGGATTAAGGTCAGGACTTTGACTTGGCCATTCCAAAACATTAGCTTTATTCTTCTTTAACCATTCTTTGGTAGAACGACTTGTGTGCTTAGGGTCGTTGTCTTGCTGCATGACCCACCTTCTCTTGAGATTCAGTTCATGAACAGATGTCCTGAAATTTTCCTTTAGAATTCTTTGATATAATTCAGAATTCATCGTTCCATCAATGAAGGCAAGCCGTCCTGGCCCTGATGCAGCGAAACAGGCTCAAACCATGATGCTACCACCACCATGTTTCACAGATGGGATAAGGTTCTTATGCTGGAATGCAGTGTTTTCCTTTCTCCAAACATAACGCTTTTCATTTAAACCAAAAAGTTCTATGTTGGTCTTATCTGTCCACAAAACATTCTTCCAATAGCCTTCTGGTTTGTCCACATTATCTTTAGCAAACTGCAGATGAGTAGCAATGCTTTTTTTGGAGAGCAGTGGCTTTCTTCTTGCAACCCTGCCATGCACACTATTGTTGTTCAGTCTTCTTCTGATGGTGGACTCATGAACATGAACATTAGCCAATGTGAGAGAGGCCGTCAGTTGCTTAGAAGTACTTTGTGACCTCGCAGACTATTACATGCCTTGCTCTTGGAGTGATCTCTGTTGGTCGACCACTCCTGGGGAGGGTAACAATGGTCTTGAATTTCCTCCATTTGTACACAATCTGTCTGACTGTGGATTGGTGTAGTCCAAATTCTTTAGATATGGTTTTGTAACCTTTCCCAGCCTGATGAGCATCAACAACTCTTTTTCTGAGGTCCTCAGAAATCTCCTTTGTTCGTACCATGATACACTTCCACAAACATGTTGTGAAGAGCAGACTTTGATAGATCCCTGTTCCTTAAATTACATAGGGTGCCGACTCACACCAGATTGTCATCTCATTGATTGAAAACACCTGACTCTAGAGAAAACTGAGTGTTATTTGAACCTACTGTTCGATGTCAGCACGAAATTGTCTGTCATTGTTTGGAATTGTAATGGGGGCCTGGGCGTGTAGAAAGCAGTATAAAAGAAGATTGGAGCATTGCCAACTTTGAGAAACCATGTGGACAGAAGACATTGGTCGAAAATCCTCCTACGCTGTGACAATGAAAACAGTTTCTATACGCCTGTTTCTCCCATCTGTATTGCAACATAAGCCAAAAATTAAACCAAGCTAAGTATATCCTTTCTTTTCTGTAAGCTTGTCGCTGCCTATCGCTTAAAAGAGGTATATCGCCGTTATTATTTATAGTTATTTAAATTCAGGTTAATTAAAACGCCACAATATAAAAGAACATATTTCCAAGGAGCTAAAACCTACCATCAGAAACATTCTGGAGCTGCGAGCAGGGTTGTGGCTATATTAATAAACCATATATTTATGATGTATAATATATTTAAAACATATGCTTCAGATAATGTCAGCGTTGGAGGTCTCAGTCAAGTCCGCTTACCTGGGTGGTCGCGGGCACAGTCTTGGACACCCGTGGCTGAGTTATTTAATAGTTATACTGCACCAATAGCATGGCCTAAGCTAGAAGGAGAAATCAATCCATTATGTGGATGATATAATGTTAAATGAGAATGAATCATCAGTAACAAATGCATTACCACTTATAATATCCCACATGAAGAGAAGAGGATGGGCTATAAATAAAGACAAAATCCAAGGACCCACCAGAGAAGTTAAATTTCTGGGCATGATGTGGTTTGGACCAGAAAAACGAGTGCCCCAAAAAGTAATTGACTCTTTGTATAAGTTAAAGGCACCAACTAACAAAAAAGAAGCTCAGTCCTTTGTGGGACTAATGTTTTGTGCCACATTTGGGACTAATTTAAAGACCTATACATGATGTTGTCAAGAAAAGGGCATGGTTTGAATGGACAGAAAAACAACAAGCTGCTTTTGAGGCAGCTAAAGAAGCTTTAGTCCAACACCAAGGACTAAGACCTTTAAAAGCTAATTTGCCTTTTGAACTTGAAGCCACAGAACAAAACAATATTGCTACGTGGAGCTTGTGGCAAAAGCATGGCAGTGAACATGTTCCTATCGGCTTTTGGAGCCGACAGCTGACAGGATCACAGAATAAATATACACCAATTGAAAAGCAGCTTCTTACAGCATACTGGGCTCTTGTGCACACTGAGAGACAGACAGGTCCTGCTCCGGTAAAGCTACGCATGAACTTGCCCATTGCTGGGTGGGTTAGAGATAATGGCCTGGGAGCGAGAGCAGACGCTGCCCAAAATCAAACGTAGGCAAATGGAAATGGTATTTGCAAGCAAGAGCACACTTTGAAGGAAAAGACACGAGTGCCTTACAAGGGGCCATGGCCGGAGCTGTGATTTATGAGTATCCAGATGACATACCACCTGTTCTGCCTGTAGTGGAGTCACCCTTTAAAGAAGTACTAGCATACGAACATTTGACACCAGCGCAACAAGAGAACAGCTGGTTCACAGACGGGTCAGTGACTGTGGAAGGAGGAAAAAGGCTTTGGAGGGCAGTAGCTTATCAACCTCACACTGAGACCATCCTGCAGCAACAGGGGGAAGGTAAATCAAGCCAATGGGCTGAACTTATTGCTGTAGCTATGGTATTAACAGAAAATCA
Organism: Polypterus senegalus; assembly: GCF_016835505.1. Lineage (NCBI taxonomy): Eukaryota > Metazoa > Chordata > Cladistia > Polypteriformes > Polypteridae > Polypterus > Polypterus senegalus. The sequence continues at coordinate 41,503,255 of NC_053159.1, forward strand.
AAGCTTCCCTATTATTGTTTATACTGACAGCTGGACAGTTTTTCAAGGACTAACAGTTTGGATCACAATGTGGAGAAGGGTTGCTTGGACTATTCATGGGAGAAAACTCTGGGTTGGCACAGAACTGTGGGAGCAGCTTTGGACAATGGACATGAGAGGGGAGACTCTCATTGGTTATAAATCCTCTCAAGGGATATCAGTGGGGCATAGGCATCTACATGACCAACAAGCTGATATAATAGCTGCTGTTCGAGAAATCAACCTGGAAGAAGCCTATACAGAGAATGATGACCTGTTCAAATATGCTGAAGTAAATGTAATCGAGCCTTCCTTAATATCATTAGCAAGGCGGGCGCATGAAACTTAAGGACACATGGGAGCAGAGAAAAACATATCAATGGTGTCATCAGCGATGTATACCAGTCACTACTGATTTTGTTAAACAAATAGTGAACAACTGCTCTACGTGTACAGAAGTAAAACAATGGCCCCTACAGAATAAGGCAACTGGTAAACTGAAGAGAGGAATTGGACCAGGACAAATTTGGCAAGTGGATTAGGCCACTGCCACAAGAAAATAAACTACTATATGTTCTAACTGCAGTAGATACTTATTCTGGACTGTTACAAGCTTATCCATCAATAAGAGCAGACCATAAAGCTACACTTATGGACTAAGCCATTTAATCCAAGCATATGGAATGCCTGAAGAAATCCAAAGTGATCAAGGAAGCCACTTTGTTGGGAGAGACATACAAGAGTGGACTCAAGGAGCTGGCATTCAGTGGACTCTACATATCCCTTATCACCCACAGGCAGCAGGACTTATTGAGAGAATGAATGGCCTTATGAAAGAACAAGTTAAAAAACTAACTGGGCATAATCATCTTAAAGGCTGGACTAAAGTTTTAAAGCAAGCCTTATTTAATCTCAATAATCGTCCTTTGGCTGGGTCCACAACTTTTATGAGATATCAAAATTTCGGAGGAGAGCCACCTGTGTGTGCCCTCCGCCTGACAACAATTAGCCCACTGTCAAACAATTAATTAACTCCCACAGGGTTATTGGTTAGGGCACCTAAGTCAATTACAATCAAGATACACTCATCAGAAAGACTAAGCTTGGGAATAACAGGTCAGTGGCCAAAGGAATGGGAGGTCAGAATAAATGTTAGAATAAATGTTGAAATGCTTGTAACAGATTCATGCCTAACAGAGACATTAGATATCTGTTTAAATGAATGGTATTTAGTATTAGAAAATCAAGGCAGTCAAGACATACACATAGCTGAAGGACAGGCCATATGTAAATTGCACATAGAAAAAGTCACATCTGTTTTAGTCAGTATTGAACAGTTTAAAGGAGAAATTGGAGGGAAGGTATGGGTATTAACTCCACGGCAAAAGCCTAGGGCAGGAGAAATAATAGCTGCAGGACCAGGAGACACTAGAATGGATCTTTTAACGGGCTCTCAGTCACCCCTCTGCTTACCCTTACACAGATTATCGGATGGAGTCGATGCACCCCCTACAATAAAGTCTTTTGGGCTGCTGATACGCCAGGAACGGAAAAGTATGTGACATTGAACTTCACACTTACCAAGAACTGTACCTGGCAGTTACGAGACAAGACACCTTTTTTCTGTTTTCCATGAAACTGGAATATCTTGAACTGTTACCTTCCCCTGTGATGACTTATGAGGATACTGAAATAACTGTGACTGTGCATAATAACGTATCTGTCTGGTTGGCTATGAATTGTAAACCTGATTTTAATGGAGTATTATGTTGGACAATTGAAGGGGGGCAACAGCTGACTGCAATATCAACACCCGAGAATGATGTAATATTATATGTGTTTAAACAGGAACCAACAACAAATGTAAAGGTAGCAGTAATGTTATGGGAAACTCATAAGACTAGGAGAGGGAATGGTTATCCATTTGATGCAACATTACTTAGACAAATGAAAGGTTGTAAAAAAGCTAGGATAGCACATAAAATAATTACTGTAGCACTCAACATTAATGTTAGTGGGTTTGATATAAGACGTCACGAGTTTCCAAGAGGAGAACATACCCCGTAGTACAGGTGCAACATATAATTGTAGAAACATACAATCCTTATGGCCTCCTCATAAGGTAGAAATAAAACAAAGACCAAAGTGAGACATTTGGGGAGCTAAAGAAACTGATTTAGGAGTAGGAGGTTTAGGTCTAGGGTCTCTTAATACTGCTGATATAGCAGCAATATATAACAAAATATCATCTATTGGTGTGAAACAAGCCAATAGTTTGCAAACTTTGGCTCATTGGGGGCCAGAGTTGGCAGACAGGCATATACAGGAGTTGCTTTTATGGAAGACTCACCATGGGTGGTTAAATGAGTCCTTATGGACTGGTCTGCAAAGCCAATAGGCCATAGATGAAGAATCAGCTTGCTATTTAAAACAGATTATTGCTATACAGCAGTATTTACATTTTAAGACAGATTGGGGATTCAAACATTGGAGAAAAGAACTAAAATTACCATTAGATTGGTGGTTGCAGCCAAAGTCCTTCATGTGTGAGGAATCAATATGCCAAGCTGTATTTCAGTTAGCAACCACTGCTGAAGAAGACAATGTTTGGTGTCCGTTTCATGTTTTGCCTGTTTTACTAGGAGAAATGTGGTGGGCACCCATAGTAGATAGAAAATGGATAGATCTGAATAATAATACTGTTGAATCTGCCTTTTGTTATAACTGGCAAGAAGGGTTCGTATGTCAAAGGGTGGGTACATTGCCACACCCGTTTGCATCCTTTAGCTGGAGACTGTTATTGGCGCCAAATAGCAGTAAATTCCACTGAAGTATTTCAAACTGATACCACTTCTGCATGAGCAGTGACAATAAATAACATCACTTGGAGTTATGGTACCCATTACAAGGGCCAAGGGGTATGCTGTCGCACCAATGTTAGTACTATACGCAATGACTATTATGGAAGAACTTACATGTTAAGCACATGGGAGGATATACATTGGGAAGCAGAAGTTAACCCATTCCTCCATTTACAATTTGCCTATGAGATAGAATTACCTAAATATTAAGCGATTTTAGAACATGCTAAACAATATGAACATCTTTTTAATGTAACGTTACAAAAAGCAAGGGACCTACTAGTAAGATTAAAAACTGATGAAAAGAAAGTAATTGAAGAGATATCTACATATCACTGGTGAGATTTTTTCACTGAGTGGTCACAATCTAGTAACACTATTTTAAATGTACTTGTTCATCCAATTGTACTGTTAATTATTATTATTATCATTTTTACCATTACAAATATTTACTTACATTTGCGTATTAGACGAGTGAAGCAGGAGCTAGATCAGCACTACACCCCACGTCTTTACAAGCATTCTTGAGGAGCTGTTTACATTGTAAAGGGGATTGAGTACCTTTTGCTTTGTGGATAAGATCCTCAGGGATTGTTTTGTTATAGATCCAGTGACAAAGGGTGGTTTGCTATAATAAGTTTGTTATAATATTAAGATTTATGTCACTGTATCTGCTTTAAATGTATTTTTCATTCTTTTTCTGTGTAACATGCCATGCAGAGCTGAGCCAGATTTAGCATAGAGTGTCAGCATTCAGAATTCAGACAGACAGGGACAGCTGGAAGGCTGTGTTGTCAGCACTAGAGAAAACTGAGTGTTATTTGAACCTACTGTTTGATGTCAGCACGAACTTGTCTGTCCTTATTTGGAATTGTAAAGGGGGCCTGGGCGTGTAGAAAGCAGTATAAAAGAAGGTTGGAGCATTGCCAACTTTGAGAAACTGTGTGGACTGAAGACATTGGTCAAAAAGTCTCCTACGTTGTGACAATGAAAGCAGTTTCTACACGCCTGTTTCTCCCATCTGTACTGCAACGTAAGCCGAAAATTAAACCAAGCTAAGTATATCCTTTCTTTTCTGTGAGTTTGTCGCTGCCTATCGCTTAAAATAGGGATATCTCCGTTATTATTTATAATTATTTAAATACAGGTTCATTAAAATGCCGCAATATAAAAGAACATATTTCCAAGGAGGTAAAACCACCCATCGGAAACAGGCTTTAACAAAGGCTGGAGCATTCTCCTTACTCTAAAGAGTAAATTAGTGCAAAAAAAGTGTGAGAGTAGAAGACCATCCACAAAGGACTTGGATGTGGGTGCCATGCAAAGTCCAAATCTTGAAAGAGTAAAGCAAGGTGCACACACAATAATGGAGCAACATAAAGAAATTCAGACATCAGACAGCTGAAAAAGAAAGTCAAACGATCACTCTCCAGCTCTGTCACTGTTCATGTCCTGACTGGAAGATGAAGCAGAGATTTCACAGCTATACAACAAGCCAAGTACCATGTGTACATGCTTTATTTTAGTAGATAATTGTAGGTCTAAATTTGTATGTTAATGCTTTGGAAATCATTCCCAATATTGATTTTAATATTTTAACTTTATGCAGAAAACTCAGATATTGTACTGCCTATTTTTGCTCACTATCACTATGTTGTTAATTTTGAGTTAAAATATTTTTTGAGTGTTGCAATTTCTGTAAAGTCTGGTGTGTCTTTAATAATCTGCATTAAACCCACATCGTCCTCTTGAGATAGCAAAAAAGAAGCCCAACCTGATTTAAACGTAATTGTTTATATGTCAGGGTTGCTCAGTTCTGGTCCTGGAGGGTGGCTACAGGTTTTTGTTCCAATTAAATCTGCTGTTATTTCATAGTACCTAAAATTATTGTGTCAGTTAAGAAATTCTCATAAGGATGTAATTAATTTTGGTAGAAATGTAACAATTCTGATTTCATTTCAGAAAAGAAAAAAAAAGAAGAAAAAATCCAATATGTGGATAATATCAGTATCATCAGTACATAAATGCATATAACCCGGGTGCAAGATTCATCATTTATCTTTATCAAAACAGACCACTTATTATACAGATAACCATTAAATACCCCCAATCTGCAAAATGTTAAAGAAGCACATACAGTACATATATCAACATCAATAAAATAGAAATAGGCAATAAACAAAACAAAGCAAGACAACAATATGGATATCTGTGCAAAGCATTATTGTCTGGATAGAAAGAACAATTGATAAACAACTGATTCGAATATCTCAAACATTAAAAACAACAAAGTTAAAGTACTCTTGTTTATAGTGTACCACCAGTTGAAAGATCAAAAGTAAGGGTATACTGTATATCCTCTCTCCAATAGCAGATAAAATCCACCTTCACTTTTTTTGTTCTTTCCTATGCATTTCAAAAACAGTCATTTTTCATTGTCATGGAAAACCTCACATGGGCATTGACTTAAAAATTATATTTATTAAATCAAGAGGCTTTTCCAAAATGTATTAATCTTAAAATTACAATTAGTTACATCGGCACAACATACGCAAAAACAGGGAGCACAGTTTAGAAATTGAATCATGCAGAAATATAATAATAATCAAAATTCTGAATAAATGAATTCACTGCTGGTAATGTGGAACCTCCAATCATGACATTAATCACGTTAACTCCTTTTCTTCTTCTTCTTGCGGCTTCTTCCATCAGGGGTTGCCACAGCGGATCATCTTCTTCCATATCTTTCAGTCCTCTGCATCTTGCTCTGTTACACCCATCACCTGCATGTCCTCTCTCACCACATCCATAAATCTTCGCTTAGGCCTTCCTCTTTTCCTCTTTCCTGGCAGCTCTATCCTTAGCATCCTTCTCTCAATACACCCAAAATCTCTCCCCTGCACATGTCCAAACCAACGTAATCTCGCTTCTCTGACTTTGTCTCCCAACCATCCAACTTGAGCTGACCCTCTAATGTACTCATTTATAATCCTATCAATTCTCGTCACACCCAGTGCAAATCCTAGCATCTTTAACTCTGCTACCTGCAGCTCTGTCTCCTGCTTTCTGGTCAGTGCCACCGTCTCCAACCCATATAACATAGCTGGTCTCACTACCATCCTGTAGACCTTCCCTTTCACTCTTGCTGATACCCGTCTGTCACAATTTACTCCTGACACTCTTCTCCACCCATTCCACTCTGACTGCACTCTCTTTTTCACCTCTCTTCCACAATCCCCATTACTCTGTACTGTTCATCGCAAGTATTTAAACTCATCCACCTTCATGAAATATACTCCCTGCATCCTCACCATTGACCTCCCTCTCATTTACACAAATGTATTCTGTCTTGTTCCTACTGACCTTCATTCCTCTCCTCTCTAGAGCATATCTCCACCTCTCCAGGGTCTCCTCAACCTGCTCCCTACTCTTGCTACAGATCACAATGTCATCAGACATCATAGTCCACGGGGAAACCTGTCTGATCTCGTCTGTCAACCGGTCCGTCACCATTGCAAATAAGAAAGGGCTCATAGCTGATCCCTGATGTAATCCATTCTCCACGTTGAATGCATCTGTCGCTCTTACCGCAGACCTCACCACTGTCACACTTCCCTCGTACATATCCTGTGCAACTCTTACGTACTTCTGTGCCACTCCCAACTTCCTCATACAATACCACAGTTCCTCTCGAGGCACCCTGTCATATGCTTTCTCTAGGTCCACAAAGATGCCTTCTCTATACTTTTCCATCAACACCCTCACAGCAAACATTGTATCTATGGTGCTCTTTCTTGGCATGAAACCATACTGCTACTCACTAATCATCACCTCACTTCTTAACCTAGCTTCCACTACTCTTTCCCATAACTTCATGCTGTAGCTCATAAGTTCCATCCCTCTGTAGTTAGTACAGTCCTGCACATCCCCCTTATTCTTAAATATCGGCACCAGTACACTTCTTCTCCACTCCTCAGGTATCCTTTCACTTTCCAAGATTCCATTAAACAATCTGGTTAAAAACTCCACTGCCATCTTTCCTAAACACCTCCATGCTTCTATAGGTATGTCATCTGGACCAACAGCCTTTCCATTTTTCATCCTCTTCGTAGCTGTCCTTTGTGGTCGATAGGGGGCGCTCTCGCTCCCTTGAACCCCTGTCCACGACTCCAGACACCAGGTAAAAGTCCTCAAATTGACTTTATTCTTCAGCCACAGTGTACAAAACATCCTCTCCTCCACAATACTCATACAAATAACTAATAATAAACAATAAACCAATCCTCCAGCTCCCAGACACGTTGCCACCCTTACACCCAGCTCAGCTCCCTGTCTGGGAGCTCCCGCAGTCCTTTTATATCTCCTGACCCGGAAGTGTTCCTAATCCCCAGTCAATGTGACTCTCAATCACTTCCGGGTCAGATACAAGTTCTTTTCTTCACCCCGGAAGCACGTCATTCCTCTTGTCCACGTGTGGTTCCGGGGCATAGGGAAAATATCCATTATTCCTCCCTGCAGCGTTCCCTAGTGGTCCCCATGGCATCCAGCAGGGCTGCGCATAAAAACTACATTGTCCATGATGCCCTGCTGGTCTTCTGGGGACCTCCATGCTGCAAGGAGGGCTCCACCTGGCGGCTTGGGGGTATTGGCCAGGATAAACGGCCGGCCATCCTCCATACCTTACTTCCTCCTTGCTAATCCGTTGCACTTCCTGATTCACTATCTCCACCTCATCCAACCTCTTCCCTTTCTCGTTCTCTTCATTCATCAGCCTCTCAAAGTATTTTTTCCATCTGCTCAACACACTCTCCTTGCTTGTGAGTATGTTTCCATCTTTATCCTTTATCACCCTAACCTGCTGCACATCTTTCCCAGTTCGGTCCCTCTGTCTAGCCAATCGGTACAGGTCCTTTTCTCCCTCCTTAGTGTCCAACCTCTCATACAACTCATCATACGCCTTTTCCTTAGCCTTCGCCACCTCTCATTTCACCTGGCACCTTATCTCCTTGTACTCTTGTCTACTTTCTGCATCTCTCTGACTATCCCACTTCTTCTTTGCCATCCTCTTCCTCTCTATACTCTCCTGTATTTCCTCATTCCACCCACAGTTTTCCCTTTCCTCCTTCCTCGTTCCAGATGTCATGCCAAGCACCCTTCTTGCTGTCACCCTTACAACATCTGCTGTAGTTTCCCAACTGTCTGGTAACTCTTCACTGCCACCCAGTGTCTGTCTCACCTCCTCCCTAAGCTCAACTTTGCAGTCTTCCTTTTTCAACTTCCACCATTTGATCCTTGGCTCTGCCCTCACTCTCTTCCTCCTTTTGATCTCCAACGTCATCCTACAGACCACCATCCTATGCTGTCTAACTACACTTTCTCCTGCCTCCACTTTGCTGTCTTCAGTCTCCTTCAGATAAACTCTTCCTCATAGGATGTAATCTACCTGTGTGCATCTTCCTCCACTCTTGTACGTAATCCTTTGTTCCTTCCTCTTCTTAAAATACGTATTCACCACAGCCTTTTCCATCCTTTTGGCAAAATCCACTATCCTCTGACCTTCTTCATTTCTCTCCTTGACTCCATACCTACCTATCATCTCCTCGTCTCCTCTGTTCCCTTCACCAACATGATCATTGACATCCGCTCCAATCACCACTTTCTGTCCCTTGGGTACACTGTTCATCACTTTATCCAACTCACTCCAAAAATCTTCTTTCTCACCAAACTCAGCTTGATTCTTTTGATGTTTTGGACAATTATGCCATTATACTTTATTTTGAAAAATGGCTTCCACCCTCTTCTTTACCGTGTTTTTATTTCTAATGTTGCTGTGGCCTTTAAAAATGATCTGCCCATAAAAAAATTATTCTGCAAACCTATTAATGTTACTGTAATTATTTATATAGTGTAAAATAGATACAGAGTAAAGGGAGTTGGAAAATTCCTGCTTAATTTTTGCAATGTGTTTTCCCTTTTAACTATATAGCATGACAGCTTTAAAATAAATAAAGCCAAGACAACCAAGCTCTTACCTTAAGGTTTCCTGACCATCGAATGGTGCTAACTTCTTGGAGTCATGCTTTTTTCTGTTATCTCTAGCAGAAGTAGAGGTGATGTCAGTTGTCTTTGGACAGAACCTCCACCAACATAGGAATGAATACAGTTAGTCTATTCAGTGTAACCCTCTCTACTGTCCTCCTGGTGCCATTATATTGGTCCATGTATATATTTTTATTATTATTATTTTCAAAGTATGTCCATTACTTTTGCTGTTTGGGTGGAACCTCAAGAGGTGGGTCAACTCTGACATCACAACTTTAAATTGTTTTGGATCAGATGGTTTCCCTTAGGTTGTCATTGAAAGTTGTAGGTGTCACTTTTGCAAGTATTGTTTTCATTTGATTTTTCTGGCTTTGTGGATTTCTAGGTTTGGCTTTGGATTCTGAATATTGATTAATAGATTAGACTTGCTACCCTTGGTTTACCGATTTAGGCAAACCCTTTTCCCTTCTTTTTTAATGTTTTTTTCTTTTTGTGCTTCCTCTAGCTTTCTTGTATTAAACTCTTAATTTGTAATAATTCTTATTTTATACTGTGGACGAAATCTCAGACCCGACAGCAGGTGCGGTTATAAAGCAGCTTTATTTTCAGAGTCACGGTGAGAAGAGTTTCAGAAAAGCAGACAATCAAATATACATGATAGCGTCAGGGCTCTTCTGAACCCCGTCTGTTGGGTGGGGTCCAGTTTTATACCCCTAGAATGCGTAATTTAATATCATTATAAAATGTAACAGTCAACACATTTATTATACACAAACCTTTAGCCCCTTCAACGCCCCTTGTGCAACTTGATTTCTTGGCTCCTTTTGTTATGGCGTTCAGATGTAAGCTAAGGGAAAACGTGATAAGGTAGACTCATGTGTGGAATGATTAGACCTTGAGTCCTTTGCACAAACATTTTTCTGTTTGCTAAAACAAAGCATGCTATTACAAGGTTTTGTAAAGCTTACCTCTCAGACATGAATTAGTACAAGGGAACGAAGAGAACATTCGTCTTCCACAATACTTTTGATGGTAATATTCTTTCTTGAAGGGATTTTTTTTTGTATTTTGGAACTATTTGAAGTGTTTTAAATATTTATGGCTGGATTTCCATTTCTTGGCACGCTAGGCTGAAAGTCAGTCTGTAGTAGTTTGTGCTGCCTGCCTGTGGGTAAAGCCTTATCTAGACAGATCACACCTCTTTTTTTGCCATGCCTGACGCTCTGTCTCACAACACCTCCCCTTAGCTCAGTCCTGGGGGTCATGGACATGGCAGAGCACATCCACATTCATGTGGGGAATCATTTTCAACGTGTTATCTTACACTTGTAGGGCCAGGGACCTAAAAATGATCTTGTCACCCAAGGATTGCGCTCCCTGTGCACAGTCATCAATTGCATAGGATAACATTTATGAGAAGGGTTAACTCCTGCCTCAAGAGGTAATATTGTATTTGTAAGAAAGACCCCTTAATGTCCAGGGCTTTTCTCAGACAGTGAAGATGAACGAATTTCAGTCAGGGTCCCTGACCCGGAACATGGGATCCCTTCAGACTGTGTTCTGTCTCCTTTTCTCTTATTACATCATGACTGCACTTCCAGTAACCCATGTGTTAAACTGTTGAAGTTTGCTGCTGACTCCACGCTAATTAGCTAGTTTTTTATTCTGTTCAACATATAAGGACTGAATTAATATGTAACTGGGTGAGAGTGCAATTCTACTTCACTATGTTGATTTATATATTTGAGATTTATGCAAAATATATTACTACTGTATGTAATGTTGTCATGTATTGTATATTGTGTTGTTTAATTATGTTTACCTTTTTATGTGTATGGATGTAACGGCAAGACAAATTCCTTGCAACTATGTTGCCTAGAAATAAAGTTCAAGTTCAAGCATTCTTAGGTCTGAACCGCTTCTTCATTTGTCACCCAAGTTCAATGGTCTGGGCCTGTACAGGCCATAACAGGTGAACTTTCCAGTGTTGATACTCTTTGCTCCTAAGCCAGGCATAATGGAAGAGCAAGCTAGCATCACGTTTTTCAACAGATCGTACTCAGAGACTACACTCTTGTACAAGTCAGGGCAGGCCTTGAGCTCCTCTCCAGTAACAAAATATGCCAGAATCTTTGCCCACTTCCTTCTCACCCACCAGAATCTCATAGTAGTTTTCTTAAAAAAGATTAGTTAGGCACATATGTCATCTTTATGTCAGAGAGAAGTAAGCACAGGTGATGCTCCCACTGCTACTCCATTTGCAGTGTTTCTTCCATCTCTCCCATTCTTGTCTTGGCTGCACACTGAACTTTCACCCCTGTGAACACTGTCTACTGATTTATAGCCTGTAATTGGAGTTGGCATACCTGCTTTGATAAGGTTTGAATGGAGTCCACCACTGTCACAAGGGTTGTAGAGTCAGTATTTCTCAAAATAAATTCTGCCAACTATGGAACGGTACAATAGATACAAAAAAAGTATAGAAAGATTTGCAGTACCATCTAGGAAATCCCTGTTTAACTGTTTAAGTTTTTTGAAGTATTGTATAATATACAAAGCCTTCAAAATAAATACAGACCAGGCAAAAGATCTCAGTCATTTAGGACTGATGCCAGTTGAATGATGCTAACTTCCTGTAGTCATGCCCTTTTACTGTATGTCATGCATTACAGAAGGGAAGGGGTAAGGAGAGACCAAAGTAATGTCAGTCATCTTCAGGTGGGGTTTCTTTTGTCCTGGGACTGGTAACAGAAAAAGTTAGTGTACACAATGTAACCCATTCTCCAGTCTTCCTGGTGCCCCATTAGATCAATCCTTGTAAGACACGATTCCCACATGCATGAAAATAGTATACAACTAACAAGCTGAATTATATAAAAGCAGCTAAACGCTTGGCACACCTTGAAATGTAACGGTCCAACAAAGGCCTGACAATATAAGAGAATTAAGAACAAAGTACAATATCACAACCACTGAACCTCATTTTTGAAGTTTAATGAGGAATATGTATGATCTCTCACATTTGATATTCATGGGAAACACCAGACTTGTTGCAAACTGGGTTTTTATAGAGTCAAATGACACTATATGTTTCTTACCATTAAAGGATTGGCTCAGGCTTAAAAGTCACTGTATGGAATAAACACTCAGAAAATAATCCATAAATCTCAATATATGCACTGATCAAAAACAGGTAAATGGTCAAAATAAATTGGGTCAGACAAAGGTACCAAAGCAATAAGTAAAAGAAAACTAAACTTTAAAATTATATAAGAATTCAAAACCTTAAATACTATAATTCACCATTATAAGACTATACCTGTAGTTATGACAAGAAGTTATAATGCACTGTATAATAGTGGTTCTTTCTTTTAATTTCATCTGCATGATTAGTATCATCTGACCCATTTTTTTTTTTCAGATTTTACAGGTAAAGAATTGTTGTGGAGAGATTTGGTTGGATAATGGATAATGGATGGATGAATGGATGGATTTCAGATTAAGAAAAAATGTGACTAGAAACATAAAATATTCTATACCGTACTTGTAGATTTGATTTTGAACAATCATCTTTTACCATATAAACCAAATTTACATATCTAGTTTTCACAATACACATATCTTAAACAACTTTATTTTTAAAATTGGCATTAGTCTACATATATCTTCTTATATAATACGCTACCGTGGCTGTTCATTTGTCTGTCCAGGATTTTAAATCACCTGTAGCTCGCAAAACGTTTGACCTATTGACCTGAAATTTGGTACACATATACTACATGACATCTACTATCCGCTTTCGGGGTGATGATTGACCTCCAAGGCTATTCCTCATTTTATTTTTATTATATTTTATTGTAGAACCAACTCTCGGCAGCAGGGGGGCAGCCATGTGGCACATGCATATGGGCGCTGTTCTCTTTCCGCACCACCTTCTCATTCACTTCTCCTACCTCTTCATATCTTAAATCATTCTTGAGGCAGATTGACATTATCATGCTGTGTGCCACTAGTGGTATATTAATATTTTAGATGCAGTCATACAGTATATGCTACAGAGACATATTTTGTATTGTCACATACTCAAACTTGATGAACATAGACTTGCCAGAGACACCAGAACAGCATGATGGAAAACTTGGTGGTCATCATGATTATTGCTCCCTATTCTCAATGTGATGCTTTGTCCAGAAGCACATTTAGCCACTAGCTCATTTAACCACTATGCTACTGGGGCTTTTCTTTTGCCCAAAGTGTGCATAGTGGCACTTCCCACCATGTCCTTCTTCATCATACCAAGTTTCAACAGACATATTGGGATCAGGACAGTGTTTTTTTATGTAAACCATATGTTAAAGATATACAGAGTATGTTTTATGTACAATTCTATGACAGTTTTTTTTCACAGTTTTGTACTATGTCCATATGTTCAATGTTTCCACTAGATCAAGAAAATTCCCATCATGAATCAATAATGTATTGTCTGTCTACCTACTGTATCTGAGATGCTCTTCTGGGATCTCCAATATTTTATAAAGCCCACCTATTATTTCAAAACCCCTAAAATCAAACACAACAATATTGTCAAAGAGGAATGTCAGTTCATTATTATACATTGAGAAGTAAGTAGTCTAGCATAAAATAATACCTTTGAATAATTATTCAACATATTATATATATTGGAACAATATGTGCCATACTATTAAGTTACAGTGCCTATAAAATGTATTCACTCCCTTGGATGCTTTTACATTTTATTGTTATACAACATTTGCAGATTTAATTTGGCTTTATTGACAGTGATCAACATAAAAAGTCTCTTTAAAGTAAATGTGAAAGTAGATCTCTGCAAAGTGATCTAAATGAAAATATGAAACACAAAATAATTATTCACCCCTTCAAGTTCATATTTAGTAGATATACCATTGGCACCCGTGACAGCCCTGAGTCTGCATGCACAGGCCCCAATTAGCTTTGCACATCTGAACACTGCAGTTTTTGCCCATTCTTCTTTGGAAAACTGTCAGGTTGCTTGAGAGTCATGAGTGAACAGCCTTTTTCAAGTCCAGCCACATATTCTCTATTAGATTGAGATCTGGACTCTCCCCGACATTAGCATTGTTATTTTTAGTTTAGGCTTTATATTTAGGATTGCTGTCTTCCTGGAAAACACATCTTTTCACAATTTGCAGGTTCCTTGCAAGCTGCATTAAGTTTTTCTTAAAGATATCTTTGTATTTGGCTGCATTTAATTTACCCTCTACTCTCATAGCTCTTCCAGGCCCTGCTGCAGAGAGGCATCCGAACAGCATGATTCTGCTATTGCCGTGCTTCCTAGTCAAGATAGTGTATTTTTCATAACATACAGTGCTTTTGGCATTTTGACATTCTTGTTGGACTGAATGCCATATTTGTCATAAACTAAATAGACCAAAGAACCGTTTTACAACTGACAGCTGAGGGTCTTCCATGTTTGTTTTGTAACTGTGGCTTTTTCTTTGACCCTCTCCCATGAAACTGTGACTTGTGAAACACATGTCAAGTTATTGTCTGTAATATTTCTCTGATATCAGCCACATTAACTTGTAATTATTGTAGAGATATCATAGGTCTTTTGGTGACCTCTCTCTCTAGTCTCTTCTTGCATGATTCCTCAGTTTTTGTGGATAAACTGCTCTAGGCAGATATAAAGCTATGCCATACTTGTTGCATTTCTTAATGATTTATTTAACTGGACTCTGTGGGATATTCCATAACCTCGATATTTTCTTGTATCCATCGACTGAATTGCGTTTTTCAGTCTTTTTTATTCATTGAGTGTTTTTTTTGTCTTCATTGTGTAGTTTAGGGCATGATACTGACTCCCCGGATCTTCCACATACAAGTGCATTTGTACTACAATCAGTTGAAACTCTTTGACTACAGGCAGGTGATCTTTGCTGAATTCATTCTGTGACTTCTAAAACCACTGCACTGCCTACACCAGTGATGATTTAGTTGAGTCATTTTTGCAGTGTTCTATTTCTAATTAATTAAGACCACTTTGCAGAGATCTATATTCACTTTGACATTAAAGTCTTTTTCTGTTAATAAGTGTTCAAAAGACAAATGAAATTCATTATTTTTCAATACTGTATAACAATAAAATCTGAAAACTCTAAAGGGGGGGGTACTTTTTATAGGCAATGTAAATGAAATATCATACTATCATGCAATGGTCAATACCATTTAGACAAGTTGTAGCCATCTTTGAATGCAATTGAAGGATAAAGAATCACTAAAGTTCTTTAACTCTTAATATCTTATTAATCATGGACTTCTTGTATAGTTTTTGGGCATGTGATTTATTGTCTACATTAATTTTATGTTTACTAAAAAGAAGCCTGCACTGTTTCTTTGTTTGAGTCCTAAATTGAAATAAGTGCTAACACAGCATTTTCTCCATCGTTTATAATTTATATGATTCACATGAATTAGGTCCTCTCAAAGCTATTACCCTCAATTATCTTCTATGCACAAGAGCATTTACTGTAGCCATCGGTGCGACAATGTAACTATGTTGGTTCTGATTAATAGGTTTAATTATGAACTAGTCAGTTGACAGCATTCTATAGCCTAAATCAATAGCATCTGTGAGCCAAGCCAAGCAACATACATTTTTTTTTTTTTGCAAGAAGACATTTTTAAATTAGTGTCTACTTCAGGACTATACAGAAAAGTCATACCTATGCCAGATGAGACTGTTTATAGAAATACTACATCAGTAAAGTAAGAGCAATCTGTCATGTGCTTATTCAATAACCTTTAATCCCTCTTTGTTTGCAGGTCTACTAGAGTTTTTGACAAATTTAAATGTGTAATAAGCAACATATATGATGTTATGTTATTGTTAGAAGGTATTCATTTTATTAATTCTCTAAAGATATGATGCTAACTGATTTTACTGTTTATTACATTTCAATCTTCCAAGTATTGTTTTCCTTGTCTAATTCTGACACTGCATCACATCATTCATTGGAAATTCAGCTCCTCCTTTTTAATCAACAAGCACTTCTGTAATAAAGTTTCTGACAAATTAGACACATCTTTTGCATTTAATCAAGACACAGTTGATGACTTTTCCTGAAAGGTGGTTAAAGGTTGCATCCTAAACATTATTATTTCATTTTCTTCTCATCAAGCTGATGCTTAGGTCTGTAGTATGAACAAATTAAAAGCTAATCTGTCTTTTTTGGAAAGAACTCATTCCTTGTGGGGAGTTGGCAACATTACCAAAAACTCAATGCCCAGATGATTTATAGGGAAGAGTTTCAGATTACCCCAAACTATTAATAAAAAATCCTTTTATTATTAAAGCAGTTTTCTTAAGCTTAAACTTTACCTGACTTGAAAGCATTTCTTGATGCCCTACCACTTTCACATCTTATAGAATAAGAAGCCTCTATCTTAGGTTCTGTAACTAATCTAAAGGAGGCTTCTGACTCCCTAAATGCAGGGATTGCTTTGGAAACACAACATTTTTCACTAAACTGTTTTTTTTTTTATTTATTTTAGGAGTAATTATGCCTCCTTATCCTCTATGACATGACATTTAAAGGCAGAATATAGTAGTTAGATTGCAAGACAAGGGCCCACATTATTCCTTAGCTCCAAGTCTCTCTTGATAATGAATACCAATGCTATTTTTTGTCAAAGGTCCTTTCTTGTGTGTTGCACAAAGTCATTCCCAATGACCAATCCACCTGGCTTCAGACAGCTTTCAGGACTTCTGCATGTCAGGGACTCGGTTTCAGCTGCCGTCTTGTTTGATGTGAGAAGGCCTTTGATTAGATGTACTGGCCATTATTATGAAAAGTCATAGAAAGAACAGAATTCTCTTTGGGATTTATAAACTTGGTTAAAACACAGTTGGACTAATGGCACCCTCAGAATCATATCCCTTTAACATCACAATTTCAGCTAGACAGGCCTGTCTTTTTCAACTCCTCTTTATCAATTGAATCCATGAACAGTTGGCAACAGTATCCCATAACTCTGAATTTTGACCCCTTATCTATAATAATATTCTAATAGTTAGAATCTCTATGCAAACATTATTCTTTTCTAACTTCTGACATACCGTTTATTTTAGACACATTCAAGACTCTCAAAAACCTACCTGACAATAAAACCAACTGCACTAAATCCTCTTATCTTAATGAATCTTGCATCCAGGCCAATTACCATACACATCACTAAAATGTTAGATACCTTATGAAAGAATACCTGTACCTCATCCAGTAGTGTGTCTCCCTTCAATTAACATAAAATATTTTCTGTGCCATGCCACAATCTTTACAGAAGCTCTGCCTCTATTTACACCTTACTGAAGGAGCTGCTAGTCCAAATATGGAAAGATTGAAGATCTGGAGTAAGGATAAAAGTAAAA
Organism: Polypterus senegalus; assembly: GCF_016835505.1. NCBI lineage: Eukaryota > Metazoa > Chordata > Cladistia > Polypteriformes > Polypteridae > Polypterus > Polypterus senegalus. The sequence goes on from NC_053159.1 coordinate 41,520,604, forward strand.
CAGAAAGACTTCAAACCTGGCCTCGCTCCATATAATGAGAAATGTTAAGTAAGTTGCATAAACTGTTGCATCTCACAGAAAGGTATGGTGAGTTCAGGTACTGTAACATTTTGGGGTACTGGAGAGAACTGGCAAACCTTTTATTTCAGAAGGTTTTTCAAGGACAGGCGTGAGTGGAAAAAGCAGGAGGGGGGCTGGAGATGTATTTAAAAGAGCAATGGTAAAACAAGGAGCACTCTCCAATTAAAACTGGAAATGTGATGTAGACCTTAACATGCAGACTGAATTTATCCACTTTACTCCCCATGAAGATAACTTACATCATCTTGGCAGAAATTATTTATTCTGTTACCAATATCCTAGTAATAAATTATTCTGAATGCTGGCGACTTCAAACAAGGAAACAAATGTCTACCTACATGTTCATTGATGGACAGTACAAGTTGGATTTACTCTATTCAAATGTTAATGCCTTTAAATATAAACCTGTGATACAACCTGAGAATTTCTGACCATCTTCCTGTCACCTATAACCAGTGTTGTGCAAGTTCACACCTCACAAGAACTAGCTCAAAATTCACTTCACACAGATTAAAATGAATACATTCATGTTCATAGTTCACCATTTCAATTGTTCCATGTTCAGATCGTTTTTTTATTTTTTACAGAGTGAGAATAAATGACCCATGAGTGTTCTTTTTTAAATTTTGCAAGCCTTATATTAGACTATTACAGTGTTCTTGAATAAAATACAATAATTATGAGACTTTTTTATTTAAATACCTTTTATTGAGTTATACCCAGCTAGAATTATGTATAACAATATATGCTAATATCATCCTGATCAAAAAATAAATAAATATATATATATATATATATATACTACTGTAGTACCAATACCAGTGTGTGGATGAACTAACCTATTACGCTGCCGGTCAAAATTCGTCATATATTGCATGTCCAATGGGAAAAAATATAAAGTGGCCTCATGAAGTACAACATTTTTCTAAAAGCGACAGTGAAGCTTCACTGCATGGTCGTGTCAGCAGGGGTGCAGCTTAAGCACAAGCAGGAAGACACAGACAGTGCCTATTTGATTTTACGTTAATTTTTCCAAATACAAATAAATGGCAAAAAATTCATACGAAATAAATATTTGTAAAAATCCAATTGTAACTGGCTTCTCCATGGGTCCTGTTCTGCCCAATGCCATCTTCCTGTTGCATTGTGTGTAAGGACAGATTGGTGCCTCTGTAAGCTAGCACACTCTAGTGCCCATTTTTCATTAACACTGCCCTTGACACTGGCATCTCTTCCTTAATTCTCAGTTTACTCTTCATGTTTTTTGTCTTATCTGTTTGTCATCACTCAAAATATTTGGGGTCTCCCTTTCTTCTGTTTTATCTAACATTTACTTGACACAATTTCTCAATGTTTCTACACTAGAAATCCTGCCTATAGTCTTCATGTCCTATTATGTATTAATAGTAATTCATGTATTTACATAGCTCACTTTATACATTAAATACTACTGAAAGAGCTTTACAAAAATTACAACACAATTTACCTTGAAAAATATACCATTTAGTCAAGTGATAGATGGCTAACAAAAGGTGATATTTTTTGATATTTTGTGACAGCAATGTATTCAAAGAAAAATGAAATTACCAAGAGTTTCTGAACCAGCATAAGAAAATGAATGCTAATCCACTGCTTTATCTTCTTTAACAGAAAAAAGTGAAATTATAATACAGCTGCCACGTCTGTGCCAAGATAGGTTTCCACCAGAGAAGTAAATATAGCTTTCTGTCAGTGATAAAATCATTTACTTATAATGACTTGTTAGTTAATACTTTAATATCAAGTATTGCCATTTTCACTCTCAGAAAGGCTAACTTGAAAATAATACTCAATACAAAAAACATATGATATTTACATTTTTTCTGTTTCTGCCTAATTATGTTATATTTCTTTTCTTCTGTAAGTCGAGGCTTTAAGTGCAACACATCTTCAGCTTTGTAGATTGTTTTTTATGTTATAATGTGACTAGTGCCACATGTGCACATGGGAGGCAGCTAAAAGGCCTGAGTGAGAGTATTTCCTCCGCAGACCAGTGGGTGGTGGAGTGTACTGACCCTTTCTCTCTTTCCACTGTAGACCGATTACGGGGAATTTCGCCTGGCCCTGATGACACCACTTCCGGTTCTGTCCCCTGATGATGCCACTTCTGGTTCCGCCCTGATGATGCCACATCCAGTTCTGGCTTAGATGATGTCACTTCCTGTCCTCTGCTTTAAAACCACCATCTTTGCCTCATCAAGACAGTTCTGTTTTGGACTCCAATCTGTATACAAATGTACACTCAATTTAACTTTTTTGCAGCCAGGAATAATTACATGGGTGGCTGCCCCAAATCTTTTTGTGACTCCTTTGTCTCATCTTTGAAACTAGATTTATGCATATACTTACATAATCAAGAATTGTTAATTACCTTATTAATTTTTTTCTGAAAGGACCTTGGAATCATTTCAACTGGAGTGCAGTAAATCTCTTTTTGCAAAACCTTGTTCTTTCTCAGAACAAGTTCTAAATGTCAATAAAGTCAATGCTGTGCCTTACACATCAAGGTATCGATCAGTTGTTCAATGTGAAAGGTCTACTGTATGCTTTTCTTAAATTTTTAAGACAATGGTCTTTGTAGCTGAAGTCTTCTCTCTGACAGCTGTATGTCTTGGACAGGGATCAGCAAATGCCATTTACTCCAATAATAAAGTTGGCTCCTGTTTATGCTGAAAACAAATGGAATCTTCTTTGCAACATCCAGGACAGAAGCACAAGAAAAAGTGTGAAACACATATCTCCTTTAAACATCCATTTTTGTACAGTAGAGTTTCTGATAATTAAAATTTCAATAAACTTGCTAGCAAGTTAGGATGCCCGAGAGTTCTGTACCTTGTTTCTTAACATCGTTTCAGGTTCAGTTGGTGAAATTGACTAGGTTGTCAGTCTCCTGTTAGAGTTCTTATACTCCCAAACTACACCATAGATAGGCATGGATGTAAACCAGAACTCTCCCAAACTCAACCTCTGTGGCCTTTGGTTGATTAAGGACAGATTTTCTGGTGTTGACGCTGGTTGTTCACCCACTCATTGTACCTTCAGAACTGGAAGAAATCTCCATACTGACTGTGAGAGAAGTTTAATAGGCTGCCTGCAGGGAGCCTTTCTGTTTCTGTAAGTAAGCCTTATGCTTGAGGAACTGATTGTTTTGTAGTGTTGTTAGTACTTTTGACACACCAAAGCTCAAAACTGCAGCTCTTCATTCTCTGCGGCAAGTTAATAACATACAACTTCTTTCTCTAATTTCACTTTGGCCTAAAGCCTTCTCTTTTTCGCAGCACTTTACCTGCAATACTGTTTTCAATAATGTTAGACTTTGCCCAAGAAATCCTGATTATTAAAACTCCAAGCTAAACCTTTTACATAGGTTTCACACCAAGTCCTGTATGCAACTTTTGATATCCCTTTAATGTAACTTACTATACAATTTCTGTCTCTGATGCGCACCCAGTATCTTACACCAGCAATATCCTTTCTGTCTCTGCACTCTTGCTTCCAAACTCCTTCCTCCAGACTGAAATCCCTTTGAGCCTATCACATGATATAACTAGTTATCTATCCTTTATAATCTGTTACACCTAGAGTATTCTGCATCTGAGGTCAGATGTGCATCCTGTAAAGTCTTTGAGAACTGTACTGTATCTGTTAAGTGATTTAAATCTTGAACGTCTACTGTTCTTTGAAGCTGCCCTTTACTTTTATGTGACTTGTCTTCTGTTGGTTTCTCTTCTTTCTGCAGAGGTGCTGCCTGTTTTCTTCTTCCCACAAACACTTAGCCACTAAATGATTAATATGCAGTGACTCAGGATTGGCTGAGAAGTTTAGTCAGGATTGGGAGTGTTTGCTGTGTAGTTAGGGGCTTTTGTTTATGGTTTCATTTTTTATGTTTGACAAATGTGCATACATAGTTGACATGATTCTTGACTTTTATCCATCTGAAATTTATTTATTTTGATTTTTTTGGCTAGTTTTTGTTTTTAACGCAGCACCATTTTAGAATTGTCTTCAAGGACACTGCTATTTTGCACTTATGTTACTTGTCAGTGACCATTTTGGGGTTTTTTTTGTGATCAAATATTTATTCAAACTATCAACAACAATCCGATAATCAACAAAATTAAGCAAAAACACTAGTAACTAGAGGAGTTATAGTATACAATTAAAGTTGCCCCCATTGACCTTCACTTCGCACACAGCATGCCTGTATATACATAAGCAGGAATAATAGGTTAATGATGCTCGAACAAGCCACCACAAGAGGGACTACGCACTCAAAAAGCCCCAAGGTTCAGAAATTAAAGTGGTGAGAAACTGGTCATGGCAACAACCCACCTGTTTTTGGACCAGCGCCTCACCATAGCATTCCATTTATCAGTGCGGGCCCAGGAAACCCCATCAATCCTCAAGAGAAATAAGACTGAAAAAAGAGTGAGAGTCATGAAATTTCTAATGAAAGGCTAAAACTATCATAGCAGCGACCATATCCAGAAACAACAGCCTCCACTAGATGGAAGTGGGAGAAAAATTAGTGAGTTCCAACGAAGGAAATATTTGATGTTAAATGGGGATGGAGAGAGAAGGAGATAAAATAATAGACAGAGAGGGTTTGTGAAGGAAGATTCAAAGGAAAATACCAGGAGACCATGTAAACATCATGTAAATAAATTGCCTCGGGTATACAGTATGTAGAGCAGCAGTGGCAAACAGAGTCCCTAGCTAAACCTATTTTGTAATGTATAAACTTAAATCACTTCTCAAATTGACACCGTTTTTCCCAACACATATAGAGATTAATAGAACCAATCTGATAGCACTAGATTTTGATTTTATGGCCGTTAAAGGAAGAACTGAAAAGTGACCACAACATAGAACAAATGCTGCACTCATTTAACTTATGGGTTAAATAGTTTAAAAATAGATCCCACTTTGTTTTAAGGTTAATGGTATTTTATAATATTTTAAGTGAGCAGTCTTAAATATAGTATAGTATCACAGTATTAAAAATGAAAATTTAAAAGATGCCAATTGCAATTATTATCCTTTGCTATATTCCAGATTGTTGTTTCATAGATTAATAATAAACACAAGCCAGATAAACAACATTATATTTTTCAAATCATAATAACAGAGCTTATGGACGTATAATTGCATTCTGAGGAATCAACAGGTTCAAGCTGTCACTGATTAATGTGTATAATAGCAATTTTTCCTGTGAAATGCATTTCACAATTTGCAGCATAGCCATCTGAGAAAGTGCATCACCTCTTTTATTGGTGTTTGTTTGTGAAGCTAGATCTTTCCAGGCAGTGATTAAAATAATAAAAGAAAAAAGCTGCCAGAGGAAAGAGTCACTGAATGCCACAAAAGATACAATATTTCTACATGCCCTATTGAATAATTGTAATTTTTAACCTTTAATGTAATAAATGAGTTTGAACTGCTGAAAGGCTACAATATATTAAAGACATTTCCGCTTCTACATTTAAAATGTTTTAGAATTCTCACATTCAGGATGAATTACCAGTAGAAACACTATGTATCTTGTGTACACATATAATAATATATCTTTCTCCAAATATTATTATAATAAAAACTCCTAAAGTAAGGCTTTTACACATTATATTCATTTTTCAAATCACCTGAATTATTTTCAGGAATGCAGGGAACCAGTCCTGGAAGCACTGAGCATAGAACAGAAACCAAACCTTGACAGGTCTCCAGGCCATTACAAGACCACACAGGCCATTTTATAGTAGGCAATTAACTTTAAAACAATCATCTTTGGAATCTGAAAGAAACCAGAGCACACAAATAAAAACTTGACAAACACTGAAAGAACATGCAAATTCCACACAGTCCATTAGGAATCAAATGCAGGCCATTTGACCAGTGAAGGAACAGCAGCACTTCATAGTGCTAATTTTTTACATATCCCAGTTTCATCAGACAGGGAGTATGGACAAGTTTAGGTTGCCCCTCAACCTTACATGTAACCCTGTTGTAGGACAGAAGAAAGAAAGAACAGTCAAGTGAAGAATGTACAAAATCCAAGTAGAGAGTGATGGGTTTTGAATAGAATGTATTGCTGCCCTAGGCAAAACTGTAAATGGAGCCACCAATCCTCAGCTGCGCAATCCTATGATCATTTCAACGACGTAATAATTTTGTAAATTCAGGATTAATTGCTATTTTAGCCTTTGATATTACATTACCTATAGAACAGTTTGATTGTAATCTGATAGTTTAAATAAATTATGAACTGAGTTATATATTGACATTCATGTATGCATTTTATGTGAACTATTAGTATATATTTCTTTTAATGAATTCTTTTAATTCTTGGTAAATTATGTCAATGAGAACTAGTAGCTTACTACAGATATTAGTCAAATAAATATACGTACATTTCTCTTTGCATTTTAGAAATTGATATGGCACAGTAGTAGCACTGCAACCTTGCAACAAAGAGACAGGGGTTCAAATTCCAGAAGCACCCTATGTGGAGTTTGTATGTTCCCCCAAGTGCGCATTGGTTTCCTCCAGGTGCTCTGGTTTCTATCCAAAGATATGCAGGTTAGTATTTTGCTGTGTGCGTTCATCCTGCAATTGACTGCTGCCCTGACCAGGGATTGGGATGCTTGCTCGGAAATGCTCTGGCATCTTACTCTGGATAAGTGGGTTTGGAACATGGAAGGAGTTTACAACTGAATATAGTTCATTTACAAAATGTGTAAACACAACTATAATAATCTTCTTGTATAATATGCTACCGTGGCTGTTTGTCTGTCCAGGATTTTAAATCACCTTTAGCTCGCAAACCGTTTTACCTATTGACTTGAAATTTGGTACACATATACCATGTGATGTCTACTATCCGCTTTTGGGGTGCTGATTTTTATTACTCTTTTTATTTTTATTTTATTGTAGAATCATCTCTCAGCAGCACGCAGCAGGGTGGCCGTGAGGCGCATGCGTATGGGTGCCGTTCTCATACCTTGCCACTTTCGCTAATCATTCTTGAGGCAGATTGAAGATTTAAGTGGCAGCTTAAGTGAAAAATTAAAGAAAACGTACTAAGTAATTGCAACACAAAAACTAACTTAATCAGTTTTAACGTGAAAAGATGCTGACAAAAGAAAAGAAACAGCAGGCCGCTAGGGTGGAGAAAAGAATAGCTGCTCAGGAAGCAGCAAGTGAATCAAACCTCTGAGCAAACGAATGCTAAACAGAGAAAGAGAATGAAAACTAGGAATGTTTAAGTCAAGTGTATTCACTGCACGTTATTGTTATTGCTATTTTACTGGTATAGCAATAAAATTGCTCGACTGTACTTTCATTTTAAAAAGAGAATACCATTTTTAAAAAGCAAATTATAATTAAGGTTCTTTGCAATGTTAAAAATACAATTCATTTGGTGAGTGTAAGCTGACTAGTTCATAGAATTAGAACAAATCCATTCTTGGAGTTATTTTTTACCTCATATATTAACTATTTTAAACAGGCACATAAAAATGCACTGTGCTTGCAACATAGAAAAAAAGGAAAGAAAAATATATGTATAGGTGCAAAATCTGAATGAACCTTACCTAGGATCAAAGTTAGTGAATGGCCAATGACACTTAAAGAAATAAGTAAGATTAGTTAATTTGCACCTGAATAAAATAAAATAAAAAAGAGGTCTAGCGCAAAGAGCACCTGTGCGAAGCCAAATGCCTTGCATCCTGGGATTTGGAAGACCACCCATAAAAGGGCACATGTAAGGTTTTCTGGTCAATGCATAAATCAGTATAAGAATGGTAGTCACAGCACAGGTAAGAATTTATAGCTAAAGCATAGTACATTTGGTTACATCTGCATTAACTTGCATATCAATCGGTTAAAAACAGGTTTAAACGAGTTGGTAGTTTAGACTCAGAAATTGATAGCAATCATATTTACAATGAAAATAAAGATACAGTCCTCCCTGTGTGGAGTTTGCATGTTCTCCCCGTGTCTGCGTGGGTTTCCTCCGGGCGCTCCGGTTTACTCCCACAGTCCAAAGACATGCCGGTTAGGTGGATTGGCGATTCTAAATTGGCCCTAGTGTGTGCTTGGTGTGTGGGTGTGTTTGTGTGTGTCCTGCAGTGGGTTGGCACCCTGCCCAGGATTGGTTCCTGCCTTGTGCCCTGTGTTGGCTGGGATTTGCTCCAGCAGACCCCTGTGACCCTGTGTTCAGATTCAGCGGGTTGGAAAATGAATGGATGAATAAAGATACAAGAACATTCAACATAAAGAGAGCATCTGTGAAACAGAGTGTGGTGCATTTTGGGATCCTGAAGATCACCTGTAAGCTGCTCCTGTTAAGAAAAAGCATTACTAGTACACAAAAATATTATAAATCAATAAAACAGGGTTAATGGGAGCTGGACAGTTGAACTGAGTACAAAAGTTTGTAGGTCAGGGTCTCCTATGTTTAAAAAAATGCCGCCCTAAAAATTTTAAAAATTTTGTCACCCTAGACAACCACCTTCTTCACCCAAATAGCAGAGCCAACCCTTCCTGGATCTGTTTAAATGACATATGAATCTACTGTATATATACTTGTGCATCTATATTTTCCAAACAGTTTTTTTGTTTTACGTATATAATGTCTTAGTTTAAGTACAATGTAGTGCACCATGGCTTACAGAACTGGGCGGCAACCCAAGCCCCAGCCCAGACTATTTTACACCTACTACATTCTCTGTTATATTTCACAAAACTTACCAAGGAAGATTCATGGCAGCAGAAAGTGCTAGCATGGTGAGTTTTTGTTAACTATGTGAATATTAATTTCATTTTATTTTGTACATGTGACAATAAATTAAAATTTTCTAAGTACAGTACATTTTTATCAAGTCTCTGATTTTTCTAAGAACAAACACCAGGGTCCACATTTATTTTGTTACTAAGTGCTTTTAGAGTGTGCAGAGTACTGATTTTTTGCTTCCAACCCTTTCCGCTCCTAACAAAATTTCCTCCTGCTCTTTATAACGATGTATACCATATCTGACCCACTTACACCTTACACCTGCTTTCTAATACTCCTGCTAAAGGTTCCATCCCACTCCTGACTACTACTCCCAGAAATTCTAAAGTAAAAAGTAATTGCCCAAGTGATTTGAAAAAGTCAGTGTGTGCTCAAATAAACAAGTGCACGATGGTGCTGCGTAAACATAAACAAAAAATGTACAATCCTCTGCTTCATCAAAGTCCCTTTTTGGGAAATCTTTTAAATAGCCAATTTCTAGACAGATCAGTTTTTGGGAGCTCCATCCTGGTAGGCTCAAGTCCAACAAATTACACCTCCTTCCGGAGATGTCTGGCTTTATAAGCGTGTAACCAGAAGGGGTGGGACCTACACTGTGTGTGTCATACGTCTTCATTGAGCATATTCTTGGAACTGATGGAGAAAGAGACAGAAAAGTGGCAACAGTGCCTTGTAGTGTTCCTGAATGGTACTACTTGCTTGGCTTGAGCCCTGAAGATGATCCTCATGCATCAATGTGTGACAAATGGTTTACCTTTTGTTTGCTGGCTAATAGAGAGACTAAACTATTAAGAATAATAAAGTGGACCTTAGAAACAAAGCCTATTTTTTCTTTTTTTGCACAACAAAGAATACAATTCAAACAAACACAAGCAAAGCATATAATAAACGACTACCCACCAAGATCAAAGATGTGACCTTGAGGTGCGTAAGGATAGCATACCTTGTACTTCAAACAGCATGCTCTCTAACCCATATCCTGTTAGCTTTCTTCATTCTTTCCATGCGGTCAAGTAAAGTCAGTTATTCAATCCTTCTAATAAAATATCTGTGACATTTCAGACCCCATTGTGTAATTAAATCTAATATCTTTACTTCCCATGTATAAAACATTACATGTCTTTACAATGTTCCATTTGTCATATATCTGCCTAAATCTTTCTCAGTCCATCTGTATTGATTTTTGTGACTCTAAGTTATTTATTAATCCTCCTATTTAATAGGTTTACTGTTGTCGTGTGTACAGAGTACACTGGAAAGTTTAGTTGCATGTGCTATACATGTCATCTGCAAATATTAACAACTTCTTAAATATTTATGTTTTTGGCTAATGCCTTTATCCAAGGTGACTTACAACATTTCAGATACAATTGGTTACATTTATTTTCTTCTTCCAATTGGAGCATAGGCAGGTGACTTGCTCATGGTCACACAGTGTGAGTACTAGGATTTGAACCCACACCCTCAGGACTTGAAGTCCTGAAGTCTGCCTGCCTAGAATTTCTACTTCTTTTAGTCTGCTCATTATCTTCTCATGGAGTACTTTTTAAAAAGCTTTTTGAAGATCAAAATGACTAATATCTGAATCTTTATGCGTACTGTGTGCATTGTGTAATTAATAATTTGTAAAGTTTGTAGCTCTATTTTACCTATGAACTTGTTACAGTACTCTGCGCCAGTGAAGATCACTATATACTGTAAAACCAAACTGAATTGAATTGGACTGAAATGAATAATATTCCAGGCACCATCATATTAAACTTTTTTTGCTCCTTCCAATTTATTGATATCAATCTTTCAATTCTTGGAGATCAAAGCAATTAACATTACGTAGCAATATTCTCTAACATAATTCTCAAACATATAAATGCCTTGGAGTGCAGCTGGATGATAAACTGGACTGGACTGCCAATACTGATGCTCTGAGCAAAAGAGAGGACAGAGCCGACTATACTTCCTTAGAAGGCTGGCGTCTTTCAACATCTGCAATAAGATGCTGCAGATGTTCTATCACACAGTTGTGGCAAGCACCCTCTTCTACGCGGTGGTGTGCTGGGGAGGCAGCATAAAGTAGAGGGACGCCTCACGCCTGGACAAACTGGTGAGGAAGGCAGGCTCTATTGTAAGCACGGTGCTGGACAGTTTGACATCTGTGGCAGAGCGATGGGCGCTGAGCAGGCTCCTGTCAATCATGGAGAATCCACTGCATCCACTGAACAGGATCATCTCCAGACTGAGAAGCAGCTTCAGCGACAGACTGCTGTCACTGTCCTGCTCCACTGACAGACTGAGGAGATCGTTCCTCCCCCACACTATGTGACTCTTCAGTTCCACCTGGGGAGGTAAATGTTAACATTATACAAAGTTATTGTCTGTTATACCTGCATTTTTATCACTCTTTAATTTAATATTGTTTTTTATCTGTATGCTGCTGCTGGAGTATGTGAATTTCCCCTTGGGATTAAGAGAAAAGCCAAGCAAAATGACATCTTTTATTGGCTAACTAAAAAGATTACAATATGCAAGCTTTCGAGGCAACTCAGGCCCCTTCTTCAGGCAAGATGTAATACAGAAACTGAAGTTCCTTGTGTTTATATCCACACACTAGGACAAGAAACAACATTGGTAAATCTTTAAATGAAAAATCTTAAATGTAAAAAATTAATAGGTTCATTCAGGCTAAGATTAATTTAACAAGAGAGAGAAGAACAATGTATGGTCAAGATCTTTGGATAAGATAACTGTCCAACAAAGTTTATGATGAGTTTTTCAAAACAATATGGGTCTGTAGACAGGTTATCTGTGTCAGTCTGAGAGATGAAAACAGTCCTCATACCTGGCCATAAAACTCTTGTCTCTATTCAAGCCATGTTGTAATGTAATTAAATTTTAACATGAGTTTAACTTCCCATTCTTTTCTTTCTTGCTGTGTTTTGAAGTTGCCCATAAGCACTGTGACTTTAAGTCCCTCTCACAGTGTCCATGGCTGTTGGAAGTGGGCTGCTACAGGAACATCTGTGTTGCCATGTTTAATGTGAAACCTGTGTAAACTAATTCTCTGGCGGAGTGTTTGTCCAGTTTCTCCCACATAGAGTGCAGTGTCGGGACATTTCATGGGATTAATAAAGTATCTATCTATCTATCTATCTATCTATCTATCTATCTATCTATCTATCTATCTATCTATCTATCTATCTATCTATCTATCTATCTATCTATCCCACTTAGTCAAATTCATATTTTTGGGAAGCTGGAGCCTAACCCTGCAGTTCGTGGCATATGCACCAATTCACTGACCAACATTTATACTCTGAATTATTTAGTATTCCTGTAATCTTCCCTGTATCTACCAACGTTTTCTGAAATGAAGATTTTAAAAAGATATAAACTGAAAGCATGTGATATTTTCTTTTCTCAGTTCATTTGTTTTCTACTTTTCCCATTTTCTTACTGCTAAAATATTTAAAAATTTGCTGAAAATATAAAAGCTAATCCAAATATTCTTCCCAAACTACCTTTTGTATTTTTTAGTTTCTAAATTGTTTTCTCATCTGCTCATAAACTCTGCACCATCGGAGTTAATTTGACTTGCACAAGTTACTGTATACACCTGTTTTTTCTTCTACTATTTTTCCTACAATTTAATTCCTAATTTTTCCACTAAAGAGTTACTTTAACTTGCTATTGCTTGTAATAACAGCCGTGGAGAGATGATTAATGGTGTGCTGGCTACAATGCATGGTACCAGAATAGAAACAACCAAGAGCGGAGGACAGAGGGGAAATAGCCATGCCAAGCCCCATGATTAAACCTACTCTAACCTTTGACAGCCTCCAGGTCCTATTTTTTCCTTTACTATATTCACACTCTGTTTCAAACCATTACTCCACCCCAAAAACATTACTGAACATAACTTCAAATATCAAACTATAAAAACATCCTTATGTACATTTTTGCTGTAGTTCAAAATTGCATTTTGCATTGATGTGTGTCTAGTATCTTGTATGTGTTATTTTAGAAATAATGGATTTCAGTAGTTACTAGAAAGATACTATTTTTTTCTAAACTAGTACACATATAGTACTTTTCAGAGGTGTCTTACTATTCCCATGCTTACTTTTTTCACGGTTCTTTCTTCCTCAAATATCCCTTATAAAATAATGCAGTGTCATCTAGCTTTTATGTAAGGTTTTATTTACTTCTTTTTATAAATAAAATTGTGTTCTTTTCTATGGTGCTACTGCATTATGTGAATGTTGGTGTTCATCTTAAGGACACGGAGGAGATGTGACATCTCAGTGTCTTCTTGTTCAGACCTGCCTCTCGCTTAGACTGTATATTTGTTTCCATTTGGTTCTTTTTCTTGATATGAATAGTCTCTGCTGTTCAGTTTATAACTGGGGGGAGGATTACAATCTTATTCTCAATCTTACAAAAAACAGCGTTGTGAAGATTTAAAATGCAAGCTCACATAGTACCTTTTGGGACTTTGCCCCTTGAACAAGCCAGGTAGACCGAGCAAGGCACTTACAGCTGTAACAACACTTAAACAGAAACAATGGTAAATACTGATCTTCACTGCAGACAAAACTGCTGAAACTAATCAAAAGGAGACCGAAAGAGTGTCTCCATTCAATGTTGTATGCAGTGGGCAGAGAGAAGAAAGATTTCATAATTTTTTTTCTTTTATGAGGTGCTATAAATGGAGACCGAGGTTCACATCCCGGGTGCTCCCTACATTAAGCTTGCATGTTCTTCCTGTATCTGTGTGAGATTCCTTCAGGTGCTTAGGTTTCCTCACATATAAAGTGAGGTTAAGTGAACTGCCATTCTTAAACCTGGCCCACATGTGTTTACCCTGAGATAGACTGGCACCCTGTTTTGGGATTGTTCCTGCCCTTGAGAGTACAATGATGTGACCAATCTGTTGTGAAATACAATTGAAACTTGTAATGGGTGCATAAATCATTTCCTAATAAACAACATACATGCTTGCTGGGATAGGTTCCAGCTTCACCCTGACCCTAACCTGAATAAGATGGTGAAGATGATGGATGGATGGAAAATTCTACATTAAGGGCTGTTAAAAGATCTTACCTCTCTATTATAAAAGAAAATCTTGAGACGAGACTTTTCCTCTCCTCTCAACCATTTCAGGTTAACAGCCCGTGCCCATGGTCCTCTCACCTCTCATTCGTGTGACTGCTTTTGTCAGACACAGTTCCTGCGCTCTCAGCTCTTATAAATTTTTATGTTTTCCTCAATTTAAGTTTCTAATTAAAGAAGACTTCCAAATTTTATTGAAGAATTTCATCCTGAAGGGTTATCAACAAAAGAAATGAGTACTCGGGCAATCCTAGCACCAAGAAATGATGAACTCAAATTAATTAACGTGAAAATTGTCGATTGGTTACACGGCAAATTGGTTAAATGCATATTAATAGACCATGCTGAAACAGTTAGTGGTGATGGTGCGGAAGATGAAAATATAAATTTACAATATCCTGTAGAATATCTACAACCATTAGCACCATCCGGTCTTTCTGAAGGATGTATCATAATGTTACTGCGTAATTTATGTTTGAGTGATGGGCTATGCAATAGGACAAGATTAGTTGTATTCAAAATTGGTCGAACAATTCTGACATGTAAAATTTTAACAGGCAACAAAAAAGGTAATATAGTACCATGTACAACATTAGACACCAAAGGAGATCTTGATATGCCATTCGTATTAAAACATTTACAGTTTCCCGTTAGAATAGCTTTTGCTATGACAATTAACAAATCACAGTGACAAACATTAGAAAAAGTTGGTTTATTTATTAGAGAGAAAGAAACGATATTCACTCACGGGCAGTTATACGTTGCATTGTCACAATGTAACTCCAAACATGGACTCAAAATTCAATGCGATACTGATTAAAACTTCTAAATATTGTTTTTACTGAAGTTTTATAGTAAAAGTGTAAGTTTAAAAAGTATTTGCATGTTAATTTCAAAGCCAAACAGAATGAAAACTTATAACACAGCAAATACATCTAATATAACATGAAACATAATTTTCTTTCAATTTATTATGTTTTACTATCTTTTACTATGGTTAATTACTCGCTGTAATGTAAAATAGTTAGGTTTATTATGCTTATGTAACAATTCCTATGAAAATAACAATCTGTTTAAATTGCATATTTGCTTCCCCATATGCGAGTGGCAGAGCCGTGAAGTGGCTAGCATGTGGTGTCTGCCCAGGGGTTGGCGAGTGAAGCGAGCAGGGTGTAGAGCACCCTAGTTTTCATGAAAAAGGGGAGGGAAATTTTAACAGATGACTGAAAGATCTCTCTAATTGTTTTTCTTATTCCTTTTATTATACAAAATAAAATGATATATCAAGCTACTAACATTTCTCCAATGGTTCAATTTCCTCCTCTGTGAATGGGATATTTGAAGTACTTGAATGTTACAGTAAACACATTTAATCACATTCAGGGCCCAATCACACTCACAACTACACTTACACTGGGCTAATCTGGAGTTTACCAATTAACCTAAACAGTACACTTTTGGTAATGAGTCTGAAAAGCCATAGTACCCAGACATGAAGTAACATCACTAGCCTCTGCAATACTGTTCTGTAAAGCAATAATGCAGTGGTTCTCAACCTGTGCGGCCGGCCCCCCTAGGGGGGAGCGAAGTAACAAAAAAGGGGACGCGAATATGTGAAAAAAAGAAAACAAGAATCAAAAATATGAAAAAAAATCTGTTGAAATCAAAACAAATTAACTTAAACTACATTCTAATTCTAGAACAATAAATATAGAGTTAGATAAATGTCGATAAAAGTTAAGTAGGTATAATAAAATATGCATCTACATTTCAAAAAAATGTTAGGGGAGGCGTGATTAAAACTATGAAAACTCGGGTCGCAAATACTTAAAGGTTGAGAAACACTGCAATAATGTATTAACAATAAATTAGGAACATACTACATTTAAAATTAAACTTACAGTCAAAGTTAGGACATTGATTGACACAAACACATAAATGACAACAGTATATAAAGCATATTATGCAATTATATGTTTTTCTGGCATCCTGCAACCCTAAATTGGATCAAGCATTTTTCAGAATGTTAAGTTTTAAATATTTTCTTAAAATACCAGACACAATTATTATCCAACTACACTGTATAATGAATATGTACACATAGTTATAAACATACAGTGTACACATAAAGTAATCCATTCAATATAAAATGACACCATAACCATCAATCTCTTGCCAGGAATACCTTTATTTAAAATTCACTCCATCCCTTTTTACATATAACAAAGTCCTACATAAAAACCTCCCCAAGTTAAATGACAAAAATATGCACAGATTATATTTACAAGACTCACAAACTCATAAACATGCATTTTTAAACAGCTAATCATGCCTGAGTACAAAGTTGTGTGTCAGAAATATCTCTCAAGGGTTGAGGAGAGCATCTCAGAAAGCTCAAAGAGCACATTAATAACCTTGTTTAATGTATGAATTACCATTTTCTCCAAAAAAATCACTTATACATTATAAATCTGTCTAATATATACTGCTTTACAGAAGTAATTTTCAGGAAATGAAGCAAATGTAAATAAAGTAGGAAGATTGTCAATTAGTGGTAGGCAAAGAAAACTTCAAGCAAGCAATTATGCATTTGTTAGATTCTGCTGTGATAAATCTGTGTATACTTTTCTTTAATAAAGTCACAATGAAACATGCAATACAGAAACATGGCTGTGGCCTTCAGTGGTTTCCTTTTTCTTTTTTTCCCTAGAAACTGCAATGAAGTGAAGATGTAGTTGCTACCCAAAGTCTATAAGGAAAATATGAAAAAAGGCACAAAGATATAATTTTCATTAGAACTGAGGTCTGATTGTGGGAACAAACTCCTTGTTAAATGCCACTTCAAGCAGGATTAAAGATGCAAGTGCATTAAACCACTTGTACCTTGATTAATCAAATTTAAAGAACTTTATTACAAGACTTAGGCAAAATAATAAATGTAATTAATATAATAAACTTGAACTAACTGATGGTTCCTTTGATAACCTTTCCTAACTTAATTTGTTGTAACAGTACATAACGGTGCGTAATTATATGATCAGAAAACTGTTGCTCCACATCCTCCTCAGATGTAAAAACTGGACCCAACCTTCCTTAACACAGTTAAAGCTCATTGCAGGACAGACTAATGGCACACCTACTTATTGCATACAAAGGAATGATTGATCAACCAATACTTCATATTCCTTTACTTCCTATACTTTCTAATAACAATCAAACTATACATTTATACTAACTATACAAATTTCTTCTAAAAACATAAAACATACACTGTATGCAGTTCATTTCATAATACAGGCAATTATTTATCTTTATACAAATGGCTCTTATATACCTAAAAAAAGTATTTAAAAATCAACCGGAATAATGTTGTCTAGTTGAAACTGTCCAGTCCTCATGTTTAAAACAAAAATCAATAATTTTTATATAATTTGTTAATTTAATAAATGTAATTTATTATTTACAAAATGGAATCTTAAGTCAGAAGTAGCTAACACTAGGATGCTTTCACACATTAGCTGCTTAAGGTATGGAAGGTAGATAAAACTGTAATGTGTTAGCAACCATACCACCTGTGCTCCAGAAAAGGTAAATGTCAATGTCAATTTATTTATATAGCACATTTAAAACAACATAGTAATGCCCTGGCCAAAGTGCTTTACAATAATAGAATAAAAGAAAAAACAAAAACAATAAAACATAAATAGTAATAAAATATATGAACATAAAATAAGATAGATAATAAATAGAAATACTGTAATGTTATATGATCACAAAAAGGAAACCATCAGTATTACTTAAGGTCACTGAATGCAAGTGAAAAGAAGTGAGTTTTTAATCTTGTTTTGAACAGTTCAATTGTAGATGACTCCTTAATATGATAAGGTAGAGAGTTCCACAGGCGAGGGGCAGTTGCCGCAAAGGCCCTGTCCCCCTTGGTTTTACATTTGGTACGAGGGACAACAAGAGACAACTGACCAGAAGATCTAAGCACTCTGGATGGCTGGTGTAAAACACACAATTCAGATAAATAGGCAGGAGCAAGCACATGTAAAAATTTAAAAACTAGCAGAAAGATTTTAAAATCAATTCGAAAACTGACAGGCAGCCAATGTAAAGAAGCTAAAATAGGAGAAACAGAGTCAGACTTCCTTGTGGCAACCAGAATGCGAGCGGCAGCATTTTCGACCAGCTGTAACCTGTGTATCAGAGATTTGTTAATCCCAGAATACAGCGAATTGCAATAAATAAAAAAAATAAAATAAAATAAAAAATAAAAGCATGAGTAGCTTTCTCAAGATCTTTAGAAGATAAAAAAGGCTTTATCTTACTTAATAGACGAAGACGAAGTTGGAAAAAGCAACTCTTGACTACAGAGTTTACTTGTTTCTCAAAAGAGAGGTTACTATCAAAGGTAACACTAAGACTGCAGACTTGAGGTTTGGAAAAGACAAAGAAAGAGCCGAGAAGTCCAAGACCAATTTGGGCTTTAGCTGGTGGACCCACTATAAGCACCTCCGTTTTATTTTGATTTAAATCAAGAAAGTTTTTAGCCATCCAGGATCTTAGTTTAGACAGACAGTTGTGGAGTTGATTTGTTGCAGAGTTGCAGACGGGAATATAAACCTGAGTATCATCAGCATAGCAGTGAAAAGAAATGTTAAATTTCCTAAAAATCGCTCCAATAGGGTGAAGGTATATAGAGAATAAAATAGGACCCAAATTGGATCCCTGAGGAACACCATATTTAAGAGGAGCAGTAGATGAAAAAGAGGAATTTACAGTCACTGAAAAGTGACCAGTTAAATATGTCCTGAACCAGTTAAGAGCAGCCCCTTTAATTAAAGATGTTCGAGCCGCATCAGCAATATTTTATGGTCAATGGTGTCAAAGGCAGCGGACAAGTCAAGGAGGACAAAGACTGCCACATCACCTGGGTCAGTAATAAGAGAGATGTCGTTGAATACTTTCAGGAGTGCTGTTTCAACACCATGATAACGCCTAAAACCAGATTGGTAGGTCTCAAATAAATTATTGGAGTTAAGGTGATTGACCAATTGATTGTAAATAATTTTTTCTAGAATTTTAGCCAGAAATGGCAGCTGGGAAATTGGATGAAAGTTGGTTAAAACTCCAGGATCTAATCCTGCTTTTTTAGATGGGGACGGACTGCAGCATGTTTAAAAAATGAGGGCACAACCCCAAAACTAATAGAATCATTTATAATGGCTAGTAAAGATGGGCCCAACACATCAAAGGCTTCCACTAAGAGACGTGGTGGTACAATATTGAGGGGGCTGGAAGCTGGTTTAAGGGTGTCAATAGTTCCTTTTAGCATTGAAAGTTAGACTCGATCAAAGGAATCTAGAACAATGTCATGATTAACAGTAGGAAGTTTATAGCCAGTTTGAACAATGCCACGGCGGATAGTATCAATTTTGCTGACAAAGAATGATAGAAACTGCTCACATGAATGAACAGTGCTATTTAATCCCATCATAGAATAAGGGTGACTGGCCGCATTAATTGAATTAAATAGAACCCTAGGATTGTTTGAATGGTGGGATACTAAATCGGCAAAGAAGTCTTCTTTTGATTTCTTAACATCAGCCTGGAAATTGAAAAGAGAAGCCCTGAAAATCTGTTTAGAGATAGTCAGTCCATCTTGTTTCCAACGCCGTTCAGCAGTTCGACAGGTGCAGCGCAGTGATCGCGTAGTTTCATTTAGCTAGGGAGCAGGTCTTACCTTATTACTGTGTATCTTGGGCAGAGCAATTGCGTCCTAAACTGTTTCACAGGAGGAATTAAATTTTACGACAAAGTCATTGATATCATTATTTTGGTCATGCATATAAAGACTAGAGAAAATGGTTTTAAAATCAGATATAATGGAAGAATTTAAAAAGCACAAGCAGCGTGGTGGACGGCTATTAGTCGGGAGATCAACAGTAATATGCAGATCCATCATTATAGAAAAGTGATCAGTGAAAGAAACATCACATAAATCAATACTATTCACTGAAATATCATGAATAAGAACAAGATCAAGGGTGTGACCGAGAGAGTGAGTTGGCGTATTAATATGCTGTATAAAATCAAATGAGTCCAATAGTGATAAAAAGTCTTTGACCAAAGGTTTTGATTGACAACAAACGTGAATGTTGAAATCACCAACAATAAATATTTTGTCATGGGAGAGGGTGATATCAGGCAGTTATTTATCTTTATACAAATGGCTCTTATATACCTAAAAAAAGTACTTAAAAATCAACCGGAATAAACGCAATTGCTCCGCCCAAGATATGGTCATCCACCTGAAGCCAAGCATTTTTTGTACTGGCCAATATTTGGATGGGAGACTATCTAGGAAAAAGCTTTGGCTGCTGCTGGAAGAGGTGTTGGTGAGGCCAGCAGGGAGTACTTACACTGTGGGCTGTGTGTAGATCCCAATCTCCTAGTGCAGTGCTGGGGATACTGTGCTGTAAATATGGCAGTGTTCTTCAGATTCTATGTGATCATTAAAGTTCCCTGGGCATCTTTTGAAAACAGCAGTGTTTTTCCAGATGCCCTGGCTAAATTGCTCATAACGGCTTCATCCATCCTTGCCCCTTAATCACCCCTTGTACTCTAATTGTCTCTCTCTCTCACCCCTTCATCACCTAATATCTAATGTGTGGTGAACATACTTGTGCAATAATGGCTGCCGTTACATTGTGCAGGTGGGTGCTACACATGGTAGTGGTTGAAGTGGCTTCCCTCTGTCCATGTAAAATGCTTTTAGTAGAGAAATGTAAAAATTCATATTATTAATAGATTATGACTACCTATATACTGTACACACATACATTTTCAGGCACACAATTGAAGACCCATCTGGTCTCTAAATATCTGTCTAATTGATAGAAAAAAATCCTTTGCTCTGTGATCCTTTATATTGTTAGGTAATTTGTTATTTAAGTTTAATTGCTTTATCAGTTATAATATATGATTATAAATTATTAATTATCACATCTTTTCACGTGTGGCAATCAGCTTGTGTTACCTGTCCTATTACACTTGCTGAACAGCAGGCCCTAACCTAATGTTACTCAATTATGTTTACTGTTTTGTATATCACTTTTAATAAAAGCGTCTGCCAAGCAAATAAATGTACAATGTAAATGTAAATTGAACCCATGTGCCACCCTCATGATGACATTTGCTGTACAGGATTTGTTGGAGAATGTTCAGCCTGTTTACAAAATTTCAGAATAGTTCCAACAACTTTGCCAATGAAACTGTTGGTAAACATATTCCAAGACATATTTACATGCAAGTATTATTTGTACTAACATAGTCTGCTTTTTGGGCTAAATAAAATGCCAGACATTTTTTTTCACATAAGACATAGCTGGGCTTATACACACTATGTGTTTCCTTGGTAACAGAGTGCAGCAGACAAGTAAAAATAATAAAGATAAACTACAATGTGCAACATAGCCTCTCTTAAATAAATGTAATTTAGACTGATGTTATAATTATTGATTATTTACAGTCATAGAATGCTTAGGAGTATACTGAAAAATGACAAGAATATGTCATATTTTAAGAGTGTGTAGTCCTGGGGTGTGTGAGTTTTTCCTGTCTCTATGCAGATATTGTGGATCAGACAAGCTCCTTACTTGGCACCTTTCTATACAATGAGGGGAAACACAATGAACAGTTGTGGAATAGTGAGTGTGTTTGCTTAGTCTGACTCACTGGTAGTTGTCTGAAAATAAACCTTAATGAAAGATATTGAAAAGTTTTGTTTTGTTTTGTTTTTCCCCAGGGAGGCTGAAAATAACTGTAAATAAGTATTATTATGATTAATGAATTACAGTAAGCTAATGCCACATATATTAAATGATAAAGACAGAAAGAAAGAACATTTTGAAATTTTATTTCTCTTGAATGTAAAGATTATCTGTTAAATTGCAGGGCAATCTATGCAAACTGTTCTGATGTGGTGAATTGACATATTCTGAGTCACTTGCATTCTGCATTCTATTTTTTAATTGACTACTTTTAAGTAAGTATGTTAGATTTATACTAGTGCTGAGTAGCAAGGTTTACTCGAGTGGAATATGACTCTTAGAACTAATTCACACCCTATGGAACGTCATAAATGTGAACTTAAAGTTAGAGTTGCACACTGGAAAATTTAAATGCAGTAACAATGTGGTTAGCAGAAACAAATCACCACATTTGCGTACACGGTTGAACATCTTAAATGAAATCCTTGTCTTTGCTTATATATTAATCCAGTTAATATGGTTGTTTTTTAGTATAACATATACTGCTTATGGTTTCTTTCAATATATACTCAGCAAAAAAAGAAACGTTCCTTTTTCAGGACTGTGTATTTCAACAATAATGTTTTAAAAATCCAAATAACTTTACAGATCTTCATTGTAAAGGGTTTAAACAATGTTTTCCATGCATGTTCAATTAACCATAATCAATTAATTAACATGCACCTGTGGAATGGTCGTTAAGACCTTAACAGCTTACAGAAAGTTGGCATTTAAGGTCACAGTTCTAAAAACGCAGGACACTAAAGAGACTTGTCTACCGACTATGAAAAACACCCAAAGAAAGATGCCCAGGGTCCCTGATCATCTGCGCGAACGTGCATTAGGCATGAGGACTGCTGATGTGGCTAGGGCAATAAATTGCCATGTCCGCACTGTGAGACGCCTAAGACAGCGCTACAAGGAGACAGGAAGGACAGCTGATCATCCTCGCAGTGGAAGACCACGTATAACAACACCTGCACAGGATCGGTACATCCGAATATCACACCTGCGTGACAGGTACAGGATGGCCACAACAACTGCCCGAGTCACACCAGGAACACACAATCCCTCCATCAGTGCTCAGACTGTCCGCAATAGGCTGAGAGAGGCTGGACTGAGGGCTTGTAGGCCTGTTGTAAGGCAGGTCCTTACCAGACATCACCAGCAACAACGCCGCCTATGGGCACAAACCCACCTTCACTGGACCAGACAGGAGTGGCAAAAAGTGCTCTTCACTGATGAGTCACGGTTTTGTCTCACCAGGGGTGATGGACGGATTCGTGTTTATCGTCGAAGGAATTGAGCACGTCTGGGACCTGTTGGATCGCAGGGTGAGGACTAGGGCCATTCCCCCCAGAAATGTCCAGGAACTTGCAGGTGCCTTGGTGGAAGAGTGGGGTAACATCTCACAGCAAGAACTGACAAATCTGGTCCAGTCCATGAGGAGGAGATGCACTGCAGTACTTCAAGCAGCTGGTGGCCACACCAGATACTGACTGGTACTTTTGAATTTGAGCCTCCCTTCATTCAGGGACACATTGTGAAACATTTTTAGTTTATGTCTTATGGTGTTTACTCTTTTACTGTTCATACAAATATTTACACATTAAGTTTACTGAAAGTAAAAACAGTTGAAAGTCAGAGGATGTTTCGTTTTTTGCTGAGTATATAATATTATGCAAGTAAGCCACAAAAGCATCACACAAGGTTGTGTAAACATTAATAAAAAATCCCCTCCAGGAGGTGCTCTCTTGTAGCACTTTTAGCTACAGGCTTATTCTACCATGGTGTGTTAAGAAGCACCTCTGGGGGTCTTTTCTGCCCCGTTCTATCCGGAAATTCAATGCATCTAGCTGATGTACTCTTTATTAAGTTTATTTTTATTTACTTACTTATCGATTGAATGACTGCATTGTTTGTCCTGTGAACCTGTTTCTGCTGCTGTATGCATCAAATTTCCCAATGGAATTAAGAAAGTTTATATAATCTAATCTAATCTCAAGGTTTTTTTAGATCCATTTTCATTTTTTTAAAATTGTTTTAATCATATATTGTTTCCATCAATCAATTTATTTTAGTTTGGACTTATGAATTTTTTTTTTAACTTTTCTATTTAAGTTTATAGTTTTGGTGGCTTATCTCAGTTAGTTTCCATTTTGAGGGTTAGTTTTTATTTTAATGTACAAAAAAGGCTATTTGATATTTGATGAGGATTAAAAAATATATGCTGTGCATACATAGCAAAGAATTGTAGAAACAGATATCAGTAAAGCTCTATTTGCTCCAGCCATCTGTACAAAGTGTTGTCTTCTGAACATTTTATAATTTGTGTCTTACTCACACTGTAACAGTGGCTATCAGTTCAATGAGCAGGCTGTTTACTTTGGCAATTTAAACTTTGGAGCAAGTACGTTATAGTACCTAACCAAGTCAGATAATTCACACAACCGTTGCGAGTCTACTTTATCTTCTTTTGTTTGTGAGGTGACCAGTTTTCAGAAAGGAACCAAGTTAAAGTTTGTTGGCCAGCATAACCTGTCATTTTATCTTCTTTTCACATCACATTTTTCAAAGATCTCACAGTGTTCAAGCTCTTTATAGACATTTTTATAGAAACAAATTAAGAGCATTAGGAGCAAAGGAATATTTTCCTTTAACTGATCTCCATAAATTTGACTACATACAGATGCTGTGTTATTTCGCAACTGAATGCATGATATTGCTCTGTTTCTTAAATTGTCAGTAATGTGAGTACAGTAGCTTGAAAAACCACCAGGTGGAACAATGATAGCTTGAAAAGGGTGGAACTGCAACCAGAAAACACATGCATGCACTTAAACCTTTTTCCAATTACACAGTTTAAGTTGTACAGGTCAATCCTTGGAATTTGTGGGTTTATGATTATGTCATCAATAAT
Organism: Polypterus senegalus; assembly: GCF_016835505.1. Lineage (NCBI taxonomy): Eukaryota > Metazoa > Chordata > Cladistia > Polypteriformes > Polypteridae > Polypterus > Polypterus senegalus. The sequence goes on from NC_053159.1 coordinate 41,545,352, forward strand.
TAAATTGAACTTTTTTGAGAGTTTTGAAAACTATTGTGGAAAACCACAGATGACTCTGTAGCAGTGCTACTTAAATTACTGTGTCCTTAGGTAACATTGGTGATTGGCAACAAGATAAGACGCCAACAAGATTGCAATCTGTGTTATCTTTTTGTTTCAAAGCTTCACTGCATAATTGGATTACAATTACACCCATTGTATTACAGTTTTCACACTTGTTTGTGTGATTTTGTCTGGGCTGGAAAACGTCTTTGTCTGGGAGTGCTCCCAACTTCTGCAAATATTTACATACACCGGCATAACAGGACAGGACAAAATTTTACCCAACTTTCAGAAGGATGTTTACAGATGATATCATTTCATAACTCCATCACCATCATGTGTATCAATAAAACTGGATTGTGTTGTGTTTATCATTTTTAGTGTTTTGCTGAATTTCTTTTGTATCTGTAATATTAATCATTTTGTCATTTATCACCACTGCCACACATGTGTGTTTAGTGCAGAGATTCAACCAGACACTCAAAGAAATGCTTTGCAGGGATTGGTTAATACCCCTCATACTTTTTGCTTAACTGGATGTCTATAAACTGACTGAGGCCTCGCCATTCAATTTTATATATGGACTAGCAAAATACCCGCGCTTCGCAGCGGCGAAGCACTACCTTAAAATTTTTAGTAAGAAGAAAATTAAACCTTTTTAAACTGAGGGAAAATATACCAATAATTATTTGTTAAGGATCTCTTTGTATACCACGTTGTCTGTTCTGCCCTCCAGTTGTAAAATGACCAAGCTGTGTACTGAGCTTACTCTTGAGCATGCAACGTAACGTTGGCCATGTGAAAAGTAATCTTGTCTCAAATCTCACAGCTTGGATTGCTGCTGTCATAATCAGTTTGAGTTTCATAGTTTGTTTCAATTACGTTAGTATTTGCAGGACTTGTGTTGAAGTGACATTCGGCATCTGTCAAGCATTGTAAGCATACATCCGGTTTTATTGATGACTTCGCATCCAGCTTTTGAGAGTTTAAACATTCATAAACATCAAAGTGTCCACTACTGAAATCATCACCTGTGAATCTAAAATGTTTAAGAGGCGTTTGCAGTTGTCGAAAGGTGTAAAATATTTGACCATTTCGGTACACTTGAAAGCGAAAACCGAACAATTCAGCGGCAGCCATCAACTCACATGCAGAACCATAGGTGAAGGGCTTAAGCATTTCACTCTTATAGTGCCCCTGTGTAGTATAATTACAGTAATCCCTCCTTGATTGCAGGGGTTGAAAATCCGTGAAGTAGAAACCATATGTTTCTCTGGTTATTTTTATATATTTTAAGCCCTTATAAACTCTCCCACACTGTTTATAAATATTCCCCGCAGAGTTATATAGCATAATCCCTTTGTATTCTATTAGATATTAGGTAAGATTCATTGAAATTATGTATACAAACACACTGTTTATATACAGTAAAGCCTAAATATTATTTTAAAGATATTGAGTGTCTCCGATATCACATATGTTACAGCCATTACGATAGACATGCCACCAGCAATAAATACGTACAATGCAACAAAAATAGTATACAGTAAATGTGTGTGTACAGTGACACTAAACGTAAGTACATGTACTAAGTACTGTAAGTAGAAAATTAATTATGGTTACTCACCAACAATGACACGATGACTTGTCCGATAACAATGAGTTTTATTTTACTGCACAACAAAGGAGAGCGTTACAGCCCTTAAAGGAGCCACTTCAGGCGATTATGTAGCACTGCCGTTGTTCTTCTTCTGGCAGTCTTCAATCCAAATCCCTAAAGCAGATTCCATCCAGACTACTGCCTTATTACATCCACTTACAACTCGTTTTGCACCCTGGTTAAAAGGACACTTCGGCCCTAGATCTTATATTCCTTTCCTACTTTTTTTTTTATTTTTTTTATTTATTTATTAATTTTATTACATTCAATACATAGCAATCAAGTTTTTACAAAAAAAAGAATTATGTTAAGAACAGATTGATCCCCACCCCTGAGAGAGAGAGCAAGCCAAACGGTGTAAAATTTAAGGCTTGTAAAAATACCTAAATTAATAAATTCTCTGTGCTTTTTAAACTTATTTTAAAATATTACTGATTAGATCCTGCCATGTTTTGAAAAAAGTCTGTATGGATCCTCTAACTGAGTATTTGATTTTTTCCAATTTTTAGGAATTTTTTTTCCTTTCCTACTTTTTAAATAAAAAGAATCGTAGCCTTCAACAAATCCAAAACGTTTACCTTTTCGGCAATCGTTAACATCTTCCGTTTGCTTGGGCACGGCCCCTGAAGCAGTAGCAGATCATTTTGGAGCCATAATGAAGGGCTTGACTATGCACAAAGATAAACACAAAAGAGCACAACTCTTTACACAGCGAAACACGTTGATGCTGAATGAGCGAGACAAGACTTCCTGGTTAACACTGCATTCAGCAAGCAGGAACTTAACTGCGTGCTCTGATTGGTTAGCTTCTCAGTCATCCGCCAATAGCGTACCTTGTATGAAATCAACTGGTCAAACCAACTGAGGAAGCATGTACAGGAAGTAAAAAGACACATTGTCCGCAAAACCCGCGAAGCAGCGAAAAATCCGCGTTATATATTTAGTTATGCTTTCATATAAAATCCTCGATAGAGCGAAACAGCGAAAGTCAAAGCGCGATATAGCGAGGGATTACTGTATCTCCTGTACAGTCACCAGTCCACACCTTGAACCTGTCCCAGTCATTCAATACATAAGACACAATGTTCCTCCGCATATCAAGAGTGAGCCTGATATGGCCGTGCAATATGTAACACAGAGAATGGAAAATGCTGGTGCCATCTCCGGGCATGGAAACCAATCGGTAAGTGACAGTTCTTTGATCGATGGTGATCACCTCTATTTTAGACATATTAATGGGGGTACGGTTGGAACGATAAAGGAAATGGGCACCTGAACAATGTAAAGTAAGTCTAAAATACCTACACAATAAGTATAATCATAATAAACGAACAATAAAACAGCGGAGAAGCCGTGGATTAAATAAAAAGGCTGTAGTTATCAGCAGGGAGACATGAATCCCGTGGCAAAGCAAGGAAGGAAATGTAGAGACCGGAGCAACAGACGGCCTTATATAGGTAGGCAGCCAATAACGTCGGAGGCGTTGGAATGAGGGACCCAACGCCGCCTCACATGGTGACCAAGCTGCAGGCTATGGACGTATATATGTACGTAAGTAGGATTCAGTTAGCACTGGGAACCCGCGTACCAAATTTCTTGAAGATGGGCCCATAAGTAACAAAGACCATTGGAAAGTTCAATAAGGTGGAAGACAGTGGAGTCATACCACCGAAATAAGTACGTACATCGGTTTCGGTTAGCACAGGGAAACCGACTACCAAATTTCATGAAGATGGGGTCAGCCTTCTACCTACACGGGAAGCTGGAGAATTAGTGATGAGTGAGTGAGTGAGTGAGTGAGTGAGTGAGTGAGTGAGTGAGTGAGGGCTTTGCCTTTTATTAGTATAGATGACAACCCCAGGGACTATTGGACATTCTAAAATAAGGTTGGGAGAATGAGTCACTCCCTTCTACCAATATTTTAGAATATATCATGCAGTTACATGATAGATTTCATAAAATCACACCTGTCTTAAAGATAAACCTGGAACATGCACAATCTGCAGAGGCCTGACTGTATAATCAGAATCAGATTTTTTTGGCCAAGTATGCATGCATACAAGAAATTTGAATCTGGTTTTGGTGACTCTTCAATTATAAGTCACTTAATCAAAATACACACAATAGTTAATCACACACCTGAGATAAAAAAAAAAAAAACACACGATAGAGAATGTAAATATATATGAGTTAAACATGGTGAGTTATAGCATGTTTTAATATGCTTGTTTTGATAATATATTCTGTACTAAAGTTTTGCCTAATATTTTATAATACTGTACAGGCAGTCCCCGGGTTACGTACGAGATAGGAACTGTAGGTTTGTACTTAAGTTGAATTTGGATGCAAGTCAGAACAGGTACATTATTTTAATAAATGCTATTGTTGACCGACTGCAACCAAGTGCTCTGTAAATGAATGATGGAGTTTCACCTCTCTCTCCGACCTTTTTATTATTTCTACTTTATTTTGAATGGTAATGGTTTTTCTCTTCTTTACTATATCACCAGCACTTGCATCAGATTTGTGTTTCAGAGACATTCTTGAAGGGTAAAGACAAAAGGTTAAGATGAGCTCTTCTGCACAGCACTGTCCACGCTATCACAGCAGGAAGGCACCCGTCAACACATCTGATGTATTGACAAGAGACAACTTCCTGCTATGTGCATAACAGTACAAGCAGGCTTACTATTGAGAATGACTTGGGGAGGCGAGGGGGGTTCATCACTCGCCCACCACACAGTCACCTCCACTACAGTATGCTGCCTGCAGCATCCGCCCACTGAGAACGAACACAATGTGGCCAAAGGAGGGTAGTGAATCGCCCAAACCCAATTGAACAGGCAGCCATCTGAGGCACACTACAATGCTACCCCCGCCGCCCCGTTCACCCTCAATGGCCTCCATTCAGCCAAAATTGGGTCACTGCTTGCAGCATTACCAGCCGTGTGTGCTGGGTGGGCAGTGAAACACCCCCCTTTGCTCCATCCAGCCTGCGTCCGGTCAGGAGTAGTAGCTGCGGTGGCGTAGTGGGCGGTCAGCGAACAATCGTCCTGCACACGAGGGATAGCTGTGGCCCCAGTGACTATGGACCATAGGTCACCGCTTGCCGCCGGGAGCCGCCTGAGGGACAGTACACTGCACGAGCAGCGAAATTGCCCCCCTCCAGCCACTGCTTGCAGTATCCCCAGGCCGAAGATGATGGAGCGGCAGTTACTGAGGCACATGCGTTGCAGCTGTGGCCTCATTCGTAAGTCATTGGTCTGATGTCTGTAACCTGGGGACTACCAGTATCTATCCATTTACCTGATTTTGATTTTATAATTATGACTACTGTTTTTAAAGTGTATAACTGGCATTTTAGATGAGAGGCCAATGTGTGAGTATGCAGAAATTGGATGAGTCTCAAATGTACAGTATAAGTAATTTTAAGGGTCTTAGATTTAAGGCAAAATGTGAGTCAAGAAAGTCATGTTAGGCATTTCCTTTAAAAAAAATTGAGTTTGCTTTCCAGTTTATTTTCACCACTTCACTTTTCATTTCTAAATGTATTTATTAAATGTCTCTCTATTATAAAAAAAATCTTGGGAGGGAGACAAGACATGATCTCCTCAGAAGACACTTTGACGTCACATGAGACAAGGCAGTGAGACAAAAGAACAGTTGCTGTACAGCCTTTTAAATGATTGATGCACAGCACGACAAACAGAACACGTAGCTTGCCAGCAGCAGCAAGCCAGCAGATGATCCGACTGCATCTCCTTAGCGTGTGTTCACCCCCACCCTTCACAACGCGAGCATCGTTATACGTCCCGCAAGAAAGAGATTTAACCACAGCTGGGGCCGGAAATAAAGTACAAAGAGTAGATGACAAAGTAGAGTGTCATAAAGAATTTGAAAATGTTGGCGCGGTACACATGCACAGCAGGTTAGAGATAATGGAAATACGAAAATGCCAAACTTTCAAAAAAATGATAGGAAAGATCGCATTAGCGCAAACAAACAGAAATTATTACTCGGTGAAATAATGGAACAGCGAAAAGAGATTGAACATATTGTTTGGATTTAAACTTTATGCCGGAGACTTGTAGATTGTCTAATTCGTGTTGCCAGCGAGGATTAAAAGATTCCAAAAAAGTTGTTATGGAATGAAGTAACGTGATGGAGACATTTAACATGAAATTCTTTCAAGTAATGCCCTACTTGCAACTATTTTCAAACAAGACCACGGTCATCTAACCTCAGTCGTGTGAATGATTTTGTCAGACACACTTCCTGCGCTCTCAGTTCTTATAAATTTTATCAGGACAATAATTTTATACGTTCTAGAAGCGAAGAAGAAAGAGCATGGACAAACATTTGAGGAAGTCCTTTTATTTATTACAGAGAAAGAAACAATATTCACTCACAGGCAGATATACGTTGTGTTGTCACGATGTAAGTCCAAACATGGAATCAAAATTCAATGCAATCTTGAAAAAAAGTTTATTCCAAATATTGTTTTTAAAAAATGGCAAACTAATGCATATGTAACAATTCCCATGAAAATAATAATCTATTTAAATTATACTTCTGGTAAACCAAACCCGGGGGTAGGTGAGCGAAGCGAGCAGGGGCCGGAGCCCCCTAGTACTACTAAAATATTTAAATGATCTATTTTCAATAAAAGTATAAAGCCTAGCGATTATAATGCTCTTTACCTTTTCATTGCAATGTCACATAGAAACCCAAACGCATCACCCTTTCCAAACAAAATTGCCTACTTTACAGAGAAATAATAAACCCATCAAAGGATTAACAACCCTAGCCTTTGTGACAGGAATTTGTTAAAGATGCTACTGAGCTCTTTTTGTACTGTTACAAAAAGTGGCTGAAATGGAATAGCTTAGGTCAAAGGTAATGCCAACCTGAAAAGAAAAGACCCAATGTGCATCCACTGACTTTTCAGCTAGCAATTAGCTTAATCATATTAATATTATAAATCATATCTTCAGTTTCAAGACCTTTATTAACAGAAAATAATGAACCTAATTAGTTTCAAGTGAACAAATGTGTATGGTTCCAAGAAGTTATACTGTTGTAGAGTTGTGATTGCAAAACAAAAACATGAAACTGTATCATGATTAAAAACTATTAAACAAAAAATCAGTTAGTTTAAAACATTTTCTTTTATCCAGTTCTAAGTCATGAAAGAAGTCCTAGCTGTAGAAAACTGTGTCCAAGGTTCATATTACAAATAGTAGATAAGGGAAACATTTCCACTGCAAGGATATGCATTTTATATGTGCTGTATTTTGATCTCTTTTTATCATTCAGTTTCACGTGTATATGCAATACACAAGGGAAACTGAATTCCATGGCATAGCCCTAACTGTAACAACACATTTGTTCCCCATTTTAAACTTAAGATTACATTCATACAGTTTGTATTGATCATGCAGTGAACTGGGCAAATTGAGTTCCATAATATAGCTTTAGCAGTAGTTTTATTAATAACAGTATTGTCACTTGTAGGGAGTGCAATGAAATTCTTACTTGCATGCTCTGTGAAACTGATTTTGTTCCCAGAATAAAAAATACATGGTTCCAATTCAACAAAACAAAGATGGCTGTTGAATAATAATAATAATTAATAATTCAAGGTGTGACAGATAGGGGGTGCTGTCGTCCCCTTGAACCCTCAGATCAGATGCCAGACACCAGATAAAAGTCCAAAATGTTGACTTTTTATTATAATAATCAAGTGCACAAAACACTCTCCACTCCACAATACTCATACACAATGCTCAAATAATCCACAATACAATAATCCTCCACTTCCAGACGCATTGTCCCCTTCCTCCCAGCTCAGCTCCACGCTCTGGGGTTTCCCACAATCCTTTATAGTCCTTGACCCGGAAGTGCTTCTGATCCCTCAGTCCATGTGATTACCCAGCACTTCCAGGTCAGGTCAGTACCAGAAGTACTTTATTTCTTCCATCCTCATGACAGGGAAGTACTTCCGGGTTATACAGAGAATATAAGATGTTGACCCTCCCTGCAACGTCCTCTGGTGGCCCCCATGGTATCCAGCAGCGCTGTGAAGGAAAACTCCAAGGTCCATGATGACCTGCTGGAATTCGGGGCATCTCCACACTGCAGGAAGGGCTCCACTTGGCGGCTTAGGGGTACTGGCCGGGATAAGCTGCCGGCCAAAGTCCACAAAGGTTTCTAGTAGAACAGGGAAAGTAGCCCTAAGATGGAAAATGGAGTTGAGGTTCTGATGGTGTGCATCCTAATTAAGCAGGATAGCTGAGATCTTTGAATCTGGGATTGGGTTGTCACTGTTACCTTTTAAAAGACAGTATCAAGTAAAACGAAGAGTGTTTCTCTGTTAGCTGGTAACTGGGCTGGTCTAAAGATTTACATTGGTGGAGACAGGAGTGGTGTTATGTTGTTGGAATTTTCCTAAAAAAACAACATATAATCATCTGGGCACAATGAGTGTTGTCGGTCACTGTTTCCTTGGGTTTTTAAGTTACTTCAGTTATTTATATATTGTTCTAGCATACTTTGAACCTTTCTTCATCTATGCATTTTTGTTTATATTGATTTATTTTCATTCACAAAGAGTATGGATGTGTTATGTATATATATATAATATGTACACACTATTGTCTGAACACACACCAGAATGGCAAAAAAGAAAGAAAATTTAAAAACAAAGGCCACAGTCACTAATACCACATTTGTTTAAATAGTTTGTCTTGTTTTCTTTGTACAGAGTCCTTGGGTGACCAGATAACTATCACCATCACTATGACCAACTTTTATTTTATTACTAGCAAAATACCTGTGCTTCGCAGCGGAGAAGTAGTGTGTTATGAAAAAAAGGTAACATTTTAAAAATAAGGTAACATGATTGTCAATGTAATTGTCTTAGGCTTATTTTAGTATTGAAAATGATGAGTATGATTGTAAATGTTGTGTATGAGAAATGCACATTTTTAGGATGTAAGGATCTCTTTGTAAACAACGCTTGCAGTTCTGCCCTCAGGCTGTAAAATGTCTGCTGAGCTTACTATTAAGCATTCAATGTACAGTTGGCCATGTGAGAAGCAATCTTGTGTCAAGTCAATGCCACAAGGGTGAGGATCGATCTGTTCTTAGCATAATTCTTTTTTTTTTGTAAAAACTTGATTGCTATGTATTGATTGTAATAAAATTAATAAATAAAAAAAAAAAAAAGTCAATGTCAACCTTTTTTAGAGTCTGGCCCTGTGACTCATTTATTGTCATAGCGAAGCAGACCCTTACTGGAAATTGGAGGCGTTTGAACTGGAATGGAAGGTCAGAGGGTATGAGAGTGATGCGAGGAATAAATACAGTCTTCTCTGAGCATGTTTCAGTGAAGACAGTTGCCTCAATGAGGTTCTTGTGCAGAGATTCGATCTAAAGCCTGGTGCCATTACAAAGTTTGGTGGTTGTAAGTTTCTTATTAAAGCGGTGGAGTAAACGAAAAAGCAGGAGTCACCAGCAGGCAGACGTGAAGCAAGGCGAACAATAACAGTCTTGAAGTGGTGGAGTAAAGAAGAAGGGAGCAGTGAGCACGAACAGCTGAGGACAGTAAGGAATTGAGTGAGGATGTCGTTAATTTATATAGGCAGAGAGCCAACCACGTGGTAGGCGTGTGGACAGCGGCCGTGTGGAAAAAGGAAGGGGGACCGGGAGTGGCCCTTGTGTGTGAAATAAATCCTCTTTTAATGGAAATAAGAAATGAAACCACCAAAAGGAGAGCTCAGTTCCTAAACTTCCTTATGGCGTAATGGTGAGAACCGCCAAAAAGAAGACGTTATTTTCAAAAGTTCATTACGGGGCACAACACGAAATGAAACATACTTAATGTTTGTAAGTACAGTGTAAAGGATGAGCATGGGAAAAATGGAAGTAGCAGAAATAGTAAGGAGGGGTTTCCCCTATCTATTTATACAGTTTAGGGGGTACACCCGTTTCCCCCCCTTGGGTATTGTAATAGGACATGAAACATACCTAACTTTTATAAGTACACTGCAAGGAATGAGCATGCAAAATTTCAGCTTCCCACATATATGGAAAGTGGGAGAATTAGTGATGAGTCAGTGAGGGCTTTGCCTTTTATATGTGTAGAATAGCAAAATACCCGCGCTTCGCAGCAGAGAAGTAGTGTGTTAACTCTTTCAGGGCTGATGTCAACCTTTGTCAAAAGGAGGAGTTGACGATGACAATCAACTGTAAACTGTGACAAAACCAACCGTTACATTTTTGTTGGACTCTCGTTGCTAGAAGGAAAGTTAGATTCATTGGTTAGACCAAGATTCCCTGCGCTCTCGTGAGTAGCAAGGCGTACACAAAGGCAAAAATGGCACTGACATCTGGGGAGAGATCAAAGTGATTGCATAAAACAAAATACGCCGTGGACAACGTTTTGCCTATTATCTCTGAACTGGACTAAGAGTTTTGAACTGGTTCAGGTCATATCTAACTGGTAGACACTTTTCAGTGACTTTAAATTCCTATTTTTCATCTACTGCTCCTCTTAAATGTGGTGTTCCTCAGGGATTCGTTTTGGGTTCAATCTTATTCTCTATATACCTTCACCCTATTGGAGCTATTTTTAGGAAATGTAACATTTCTTTTCACTGCTATGCTGATGATACTGAGGTTTATATTCTGCAACTCTACAATGAATCAACAGCACAACTGTCTTTCTGAACTAAGATCCTGAATGGCTAATAATTTTCTTGATCTGAATCAAAATAAAATGGAGGTGCGTATAGTGGGTCCATCAGCTAAAGCCCAAATTGGTCTTGGACTTCTCGCCTCTTTCTCTGTCTTTTGCAAACCTCAAATTCGCAATCTAGGTGTTATCTTTGACAATAACCTCTCTTTTAAGAAACAAGTTAATTCTGTATTTAAGAGTTGCTTTTTCCAGCTTCGTCTATTAGGTAAGATCAAGTCTCTTTTATCTTCTGGGGATCTTGAGAAAGCTACTCATGCTTTTATCTTTTCTCGCCTTGATTACTGCAATTCGCTGTATTCTGGGAATAGCAAATCCCTGATACACAGGTTACAGTTGGTCCAGAATGCTGCCGCTCACTTTCTGGTTGGGGCAAGAAAGTATGACTCTGTTTCTTCTATTTTAGCTTCTTTACACTGGCTGCCTGTCAGTTTTCGAATTGATTTTAAAATCTTGTTGCTAGTTTTTAAATCTTTACATGGGCTTGCTCCTGCCTATTTATCTGAATTGTGTGTTTTACACCAGCCATCCAGAGTGCTTAGATCTTCTGGTCAGTTGCAGCTACTGCTCCTCACCTGTGGAACTCTTTGCCTCATTACATAAAGGATGTTGTCTACAATTGAACTGTTCAAAACAATATTAAAGACTCATTTCTATTCACTTGCATTCCGTGACCTTCAGTAATACTGATGGTTTCCCCATTGTGATTATGTAACATTATTTCTATCCATCCATTATCCAACCCGCTATATCCTAACTACAGGAGTCTGCTGGAGCCAATCCCAGCCAACACAGGGTGCAAGGCAGGAAACAAACCCCGGGCAGGGCGCCAGCCTACTGCAGGGAGCACACACACACACACACTAGGGACAATTTAGAATCACCAATGCACCTAACCTGCATGTCTTTGGACTGTGGGAGGAAACCGGAGCACCCGGAGGAAACCAACGCAGACAGGGGGAGAACATGCAAACTCCACGCAGGAAGCGAACCCAGGTCTCCTTACTGCCAGGTGGCAGTGCTACCATTCCACCATGCCAGTCTTACTTCTATTTATTATTTATTTTATTTATGTTCAATTATTTTATTTCTATTTATGTTATTCATGTTAATTGTATGTTTTTCTTTAATTCTATTATTGTAAAGCACTTTGGCCACAGCATTCCTATGTTGTTTTAAATTTGATATATAAATAAAGTTGACATTGACATTGACATTGATGATTCCAAACTTTTCCTTGTCTGTGAGCATTCCAGAAGTATGATTTTAAATACATCCTGATCATTTTTAATTAATTAGTTTCACTTGTGCATCCAATATATTATTGTGGAAGGTGATCAGTGTATCGATGTAGCACATAACAAAGGTTCTTTCCTAAATGCTTCAATCAAACAAACAACATGCAACTCGCTCCATGTTGATGATAAGGCACGACACTGTACTGTATAGCCACTGCTCAGTGGCATCCCTCTTTTTTGTCCTCTATTGACTGCAAGCAATAACCAACGATGCCGTTAGTCCTCTAGAGAAAAACAATTTGATTCTGTTATAAATTTTCTACAGCTATTGCTTTTCTTTGAAGATCTGGTTCATGTAAGAATTTTGAAGGTTGTTGAAACTTTTTTTTGATAATATTCTATTGCAAACACTCTTTTTAAATGACTTTATTATAAATATTTTATCATATTTCTACAACACCATTTTATTTTTTGTGGGTGCCCCCATTTTGAGTTTAGTATGTGTGCTATTGCAGGCCATGTTGCTATGCAGCACAACCAAAGGTCACAGCCCTGAAATTCACAAGTTAAAGGGGATAATGGTCAGCCCAATGGCTTCCTGGTTATCTGAGTTCTAGGTAAAAATGTTTTAGTGAAGAGTACATTTTGTGTATCGATCTTCAGGTTACAACTTAGGGATTTGTTTTCTTTTGACTTTGATGTCTAGTATTTTGATTAAACATAGTGACTGATCTGAGGTGGACTGGTGCCCTGCCTGGGGTTTGTTTCCTGCCTTGTGCCCTGTATTGGCTGGGATTGGCTCCAGCAGACCCCCGTGACCCTGTAGTTAGGATATAGCGGGTTGGGCTGGATGATAAATTGGACTGAACTGCCAGTACTGATGCTCTGTGCAAGAAAGGACAGAGCTGACTATACTTTCTTAGAAGGCTGGCGTCCTTCAATATCTGCAAATGGACGCTGCAGATGTTCTATCAGACGGTAAGATAGATGGTATCTATCTATACATAGGCATCCTGTAGACAACGTCTCAGATGAAAGCCTAATTGTCAGTCATCCTGCAATATTCTACTTAGAACACATTCATACATAGACATCCTAATTTAGACAATGGTGATGCCTAAATGCATTACACAGTATTCTATAGGAGTTTCTGCTTAAGAGCTAACTATCACCAGCACTGACAAACATATGGGTATCATTGTGACACGATTAAAAGCACATCTTTTTTCATTATGCTACTTACCAACCAAACAATATTCTCTGCCTTTTACACAGTTATCTTTCTTTCAAGGAGCAACCTCTTAGCCTTGATAACCCAATGAGCAAGTAATGTAGTTACTCCTCATACAGGTATCTCAATTTTCAATTTATTCTTTCAATTAATCTAGATATAAGAACAAAGTTTATAAAATGTGAAAGCAAAGTTGTATTCATTAATAAATAATAATACCAAATAGAACAAGATATAATGCAAAATCAGATTGATAGAGTTTGGATATAGTCTTTAGAAAAAGCTTACGGAGAATGCCAAGGATTGGAAGTTGGCCTGGGGCGGCTTTTTATTTATCAATCAATGTAATTCATGACATGCTTTCGCAGATGTTCAGATGAAACAGTCACACGTACCTTGGTCTCCTTTTCTGACGTCACCTTCGCCCTCTCCTGTCCTTTTTGTTGCCACTGTTTTTTGGTCCCTTGGACAAGCCATGTTTATTTTAAAATTTCTGGGGCTGCAGGACATGTGATATTACACACATTTGATTGACTGACTGTCCGTATGATAGATGGCTTCACTCACAGTTTTTGATCTGTTTGTGTATCTCCGTTTTCCAAGCAATAAAATAATCAACAAAGTTTTTAATCTTTTTATGCCTCTCTGTTCCCCGAGTTTTAAAATAATCAATACGGCTTGAGGCAGCATCCTGGTCTTCTGTTTTGTTTACACAGATGTTTTAAACTAATTGATTACTGGTACAATTCAGGAAGTGGGAATGCTTTGATACTAGTTGCCCTGGTGTTAAGTTTATCTTGTTTATTGGAACTAAATATTTGTTTTCATTCAGATAGAGAAGATCAAAATTCGATGTTAGTTGCTGTTGTAAAATTAAATTCATCTTGTTTGAGCAAAATATAAGCATCTAAAATTGAAGATCTGCCACTCCAGGGCACTACACTACTTTTGTTCAAAGAATGTATGAAAAACAGTGAAAACAATGTTTCATATTTGTAATTAATTTACATCACTTTGCAGAGGTCTGTTTTCACTTTGACATTTAAGAGCTTTTTTTTCTGTTGATCAATGTCAAAAAGGCCAAATAAAATCCACTGTGATTTAAGGTTCCATAATAACAAAATGTAAAGACCCAAGGGGGTGAATACTTTTTTATAGGCACTGTTTTCCAACATTCACTTCTAAGTCTTATAATCATTTTGAAACAAATGATCTCCTTGGGGTTTCAGCAGCAGGGATAAAGCATTAGATCTTTAGAGACTAAACAGGGACAGATCCATAAGCAGACATGGATCTGTTATGTGGAGGACTGAAACACAGTAAACCAATTTGTTGTCAAACTTAATCTTAGTTTTCTATGATGCCTTTTGTAATAGAAATACCCAAGATCTTGCTTTCGTGGAGTATTTTAAGTTAAAAATTTCAACATGAGCCAATGCACACTACTATTTCTTATACTGGTTGACCAGTAAAAAATAATGATGATGAAAATACCCAAGTAATTCATCCGAAGCTAAATTAGAAAAAAAGCAAAAAGCACCCAAAAGAAATCCTAGTTAGAAAAAAATGGACAATACAAAGTTTAATTAAAAAAATTAACAATTTATAACATTCTGCTGGAATCTTGTCAGTAAAATTTATACATGCATAACGTGGTTTTGTGGATAGAAATATGAACACCAAAATAAATCATTATTAGAACATGCAGATTTCACACAGGGAGTTTATGTATTATGTCACATGTACACAATACAATGATGAACACACTGTCATGTCTCCGGCATACTGTGTACTGCTGTGTGAATCAATAAACTTATATATTTTCAAAACTGAATTTAAGCTAGTCTTCATTCCAAACCAACGCACAATGAAGCATTAAGCACAAATTAGAATCCAACCTTGAACCCTAGTTAACAGTCCAATGCTGAGCATATTACTCACATCAGGAAATTTTAGATCCACTAGTTTCCCTGCCTGTGGGAGGAAACTACTTGAGGAAAATCCATTTAACCATAGGAAAGGCATGTTACCTGTTCACAGAAATTGACAAGGCCAAGAATCAAATGCAAAGTATTAAGTTATGCGACAGCAGCATTTTTCACTGCTTACAGGATTTGTTGTACACAGTTGCCAGTGGTCAGGTCTACTGTTATATTGCCACATTGGTTTTAATATAATAATAATAATAATATTATTATTATTATTAAAGACTACATTGACAACAACTGCAAACTTCTTTAGCTAGCACTCCTAAAATATGATGGAGGCTTTATAAACATTAACCATATTTCACAATGTTTTTTAAAAATTTTAGGCAAACAATCAAAAAGAACTTAAGTTTAAATTCAATTTCAGTCAATGGGACTTTAAAATGTACTGTTTAACACCACATTCATAAACATTTTCTATTAGTCCAAAGTACTGCCTTTTAGTGAGATACATTTTTCTTCAGCCCACATGAAATTATGCAGCAATGGTAAATAATGTAAATATTTTTTATTAAAATTTTAATTGCAATTACAAAACTGCATGGTAACTTGAAATCCCTCTAACCATTTTCTGAACCCTTTTTCCAGTAAAGAGTTAAAGGAAGGCAAGGAATAGCCAGGCAACTCTCTACACAAGACACAACGCAAACCCTTAGAAATAAAGGCACTTCATTACAGAATAAAACCACACATTCATATTTAAATCATCCATTTGCACAACAACTGTCAATAAATTCAACTAAATCAACCAAAGAAATAATATTTACTAATCTTATTTTACTGATTTGTTAACATGTAGTGTGTATTATGGTGGTTAGGTTTAGGTGCAGGTCTAAAAGAAAACATTTGTTTTAAGCAAATGTGACTCATTATCAGTCATGCAATCATTATTTATTATATTGAGACTTTTACAATGACAATATCTAGAATGCAGCCTATTTTCTATAATCATGGAATCACACAAATGCAGTATTACTTATTAACCACTGGAAATTGCTGCATTGTTATAAAATGTGAAACTACCTATGCAAAATGTTCCATATATTTCATCTTTTTTAACAAATTCACTTTACCATGTAAAGGTCAACATTTTAAATATTTACAAAGCACATTTGAATGTAAATTGTGTAACTTTATAATAAATATAGTCATATAATTTACTTCCTTTAATGTCTGAAGGAGACTAAGTACTATATTACTTTTCATAGACTATATACTGTAAATATACTTGGGCTCATAAGTTTACATATCCTGGAAGAATTTGTAAGATGTGTACCATACTTTAAAGAAAACATGACTGATCAGACAAAGCACATTTCATTTACTTTTAATGGAATCCAAATTAAACTATAAGGCATCACAGAATAGCACAACCATTGAACAAAACATAGTAATATGGACTGCGGTGGGTTGGCACCCTGCCCAGGATTGGTTCCTGCCTTGTGCCCTGTGTTGGCTGGGATTGGCTCCAGCAGACCCCCGTGACCCTGTGTTCGGATTCAGCGGGTTTGAAAATGGATGGATGGATGGATAGTAATATGGAAAATAATGAGTTGGTCCCTGTTCAAAAGTTTGCATACCCTTAGTTCTTAATACTGTGTATTGCTCCCTTTAGCATCAATAATGGCATGCAGTCTTTTGTGATAGTTGTGGATAAGGCTCTTGAACCTCTCAGGTTTTAGAGCTGCCCATTCTTCTTGGAAAAAGGCCTCCAAGTCCCTTAAATTCTTGGGATGCCTTGCATGAACTGCATGCTTGAGATCTCCCCAAAGTGGCTCAATGATACTGAGGTCAGGAGACTGTGATGGCCACTCCAGCTCCTTCAGTTTTTCTGCTGTAGCCACTGAAGGGTCAACTTGGCCTTGAGTTTTGGATCATTGTCATGTTGCAAGATCCAAGTGTGTCCCATACGCTGCTTGTGGACTAAATGCAAGTTGTCCTCCAATATTTTCCAGTAAGATACTGCATTCATCTTTCCATCATTTTTTACCAAATTACCTGTGCTGTGTAGCTCACACACTCCCAGAACATCAGATATCCACCTCAATGCTTCATAGTAGGGATGGTGTACTTTTTGTCATGGTTGTGACTATAAATTTCAGTTTTGGTCTCATCACTCCAAAGGACTTTGTTCCAGAAGTTTTGAGGCTTCACTAGATGCTGTTTCGCATATTTTAAGTAGACCGTTACTTATTGTGCATCTTGAAACACCAATACCACTTGTATTTCAGCTCAACACAATTTGAAACTGTAGCTGTAACTCAGTTCAACACTAAACTTTGGATACGCTACGTCTATGACACATTCGTCACATTAATAAGCAGCCAACTGAATGAATTCCACAACAATATCAACTTGGTATTCCCTGCAATTCATTTCAGTATGGAAGGGTAAATTAATGGATGCATCATCTTCCTAGTCATCTCCATCGAAAAATGAAGCAATGCCACTTTGATTATGACTGTTTATTGCAAGTAATGTTATGTGTAAAAAATATTACACTTTTCTAGCAATCAACCATAATCACATAAATGGAGTTGTGTTAAGACATTTTTCAGAAGGATTAACACTCACTGTAATACAAAGAAAACAAAAAAGAATGAAAGATATTATCTGTTCACATCAAACGGCTACCCTAAGACATTTATCAAACAATGCCTAAATAGGAGAGGACCCAGACCTCAGCAAACAATTGACCCCAAACCTGATCTCCCATTCTATTTGACACAGCCTTCCTTATCACTGCAGTGTATCTGAAAGTACAGCATGCATCCTCTCCAGATCAGGCATTAACAGAGCACATAAACTAGCAAAACTCTGTGGACAGTCCTTTTTAATGCCAATAGCAAGAACTTTGCAGCAGAGACACAGAATGCAGTATACAGTATAGCATGTCCGGCTGTATACATGGGACAATCATCTAAAACATTCACAATACGAATACAAGACATTGAAATGCTGTCAGAAGGAGGGACCAATGGTCTCTGATATATACACTGTTACACAATCGCACTTAGGAGCAAGCCCAGAGGTGAACCATTTAATAACAGATGAAGGCTTGTTTGGTGGTATTGATGCCTCTCTCTCTAATTTTCCAGAACTAAAGATTAATAATCACTCACCTACAACAGTCCGTATTCCACAAAATGGCTTCCCATGCACTTCCTCATCTGCCACGTCACTTCTGGTCCTCCAATGATGACATCACTTCCGGCGTCCAAGGATGACGTCACGTCCGGTCCTCCATTGATGACATCACTTCCTGTATCATTCCAGCGGCCATTTTCTGTATAAAAGCATCCCTCATCCCTCTGTATTTTGTCGAATGTTTGGATTTATTTCACTTTTGACCAGACCAAATTGCACCAAAGCAATATACGGGGCCAATCCCCAAATCTTTGAAGTTGTCTTTGTGTTTGACTTATCACAACACATACAAATTCAATGGGATACACGTTTAACTGGAACACAGTGCAAGTGAGATTCAGGGCCAGAGAGCTGGCTGAATTGTGGCTATCAAACGAAAACATCATTAGCAGACACTTGGACATGAACCCAGCATATGCAGGCTTAATGGCTTAATATCCAAATAATAAAAAAAAAATTATGACCAACACCCTCTGAACCCCCCTTATTAATTTAACCCCCATTTACTATATATTGCCTTTGAATTACTTGAATTTCTATTACTGCAATTTCCTTATAAACTCAAATAATACTGAATAATGTTATACTGTTATTCACAGCCACTCTCAAAACTAACAATCTCTCACACAATCAAATGAGTACCACTATCTTTAAAAATGAAAATCTGCCAGCAGTAGCTGTATATTTGTTATCTGAAATCATAGAATGCATAGTAAGACTGTAGTGGCAATGTGGCAAAGGTGTAGAGATATTCCCCTGCTTGTACATTACTTACCAGTTTTGTCTTGATAAAGTGGGATCATTGTACTGTCAGGATTTGAGCTAACTGGATTGAGTATAAAATGCACATGATTTACAAAACAAACTGTATGCACTTTTATTTTATTTATAGAAATAAAACATTTTGCAATCCATTTGCATTCCCCAGAACGATTACCTCCTGAATAAGGAATAAGGCATCAGTGATAGTGGCCTAAGGAGGTTGGTTTTTAACCAGTATCTGTACAGACTGTTTTCCTATACAGTAATCCCTCCTCGATCGCAGGGGTTGCGTTCCAGAAACCCCCGCGATAGATGAAAATCCACGAAGTAGAAACCATATGTTTGTATGGTTATTTTTATATATTTTAAGCCCTTATAAACTCTCCCACACTGTTAACATTATTAGAGCCCTCTAGACATGAAATAACACCCATTAGTCAAAAGTTTAAACTGTGCTCCATGACAAGACAGAGATGACAGTTCTTTCTCACAATTAAAAGAATGCAAACATATCTTCCTCTTCAAAGAATGCGTGTCAGGAGCAGAGAATGTCAGAGAGAGAGAGAGAGAGCAAGAGAAAAGCAAACAATCAAAAAATCAATACGTGCTTTTGGGCTGCCGAAGCACCGCGATAAAGCCGCATTTTTTAGAGGAGCGTCCGTATCCTCTAGGCAAACAGCCTCTGTGCAAACAGCCACTCTGCTCACACCCCCTCCATCAGGCGCAGAGAATGTCAGAGAAAGTAAGAGAGACAGAGAAAAGCAAACAATCAAGCACCGCGCAGGAAGCATATCGTATATCATTAAGGAGTTTTATTTAATATGTAATACGTGCTCTCATTGGGTAGTTTATAAGCCATCCGCCAATAGCGTCTCTTGTATGAAATCAACTGGGCAAACAAACTGAGGAAGCATGTACCATAAATTGAAAGACCCATTGCCCGCAGAAATCCGCGGACCAGCGAAAAATCTGTGATATACATTTAGATATGCTTACATTTAAAATCCACGATGGAGTGAAGCCGCGAAAGTCGAAGCAAGATATAGCAAGGGATCACTGTACTTTGCTGTGAGTTGTACTTATTTTTGCTTAGTATATTTTAGTGCACCCTGTAATTATAAATAAATGCGAATATTAGGTCCATTCAAGTAAATAGTCTTACATGAAACAAATGACTTAAATTTGACCTTGAACCGTGAACTGTGAAGTAAAACAGAATTATGTTGGTAAAGGTTAATCCACGTGGTAAAACTTCCAGGACAGGGACACCACAAGGGTGGCACAAGGTAGGATGCAGAAGAGGGATTTCTTGTGTGATTTGGGGCTATACAAGAAATACCTTGTTGTTGTTGTTGTTGCTGATGTATTCTAATGAAAAACCCTCATTGTAAAAAAAAAGCTCACAGCAAAGAAAGAGTTACATGGCATAACAGTATGAGAATGCAGAGGCCCCTGTAACACATGGTGCCCTAAAAGTGCAATATGAAAGGGCACAAAAGAGGAGAGAATGGTAGCAAAGAAAGAAACCAACATTTTTCTGCAATCCTACAAAAAAAGTGGCCAAGAGAGTGATACCATGGAGTATAGGCAACAGACCTCAAGACCTCCTGGAAAACTGGTGGGAGGATGTAATCATTAGTTCAGAAAGCCAGAAACTGCACCTGACCCAAGTAGAGAGTTGATGGAAGTGAAGCTGTTAAGGAAAGTTCAAAACTGAATCATGTGTAATTGACATTGCAGTCAGGAGGAAAGATTGAGGAGAAAGCTGAATGGCAGTAGAAATAGTAGAAAAAGAAACAAAACTCATGAGAAAGCAAGAGAGAGAAACAGGCAAGAGGTGTGAGATGTAGTGCTATTTTAAGGAAAGCTCCATCCAAAAATGATATTTTTTTATATACAGTCCAAGGCAATTATTTCATGGTGTTTTTTTACTTTGGTTTCAATGTAATATTTTGTAAGAGTGAATGTTGTGAGAATGTTAAGAAGGTCTAGGCTATGTGAAAATAAACTAAATTAAATTTCATGGATGGTCTGAACATAGGTGGCCCCAGGTGATTCATTAATATTACACAAACACTTAAATACTGTGTTGCATTTAGACCGAAAATGTAACTGAACTTTTATACACAGTGATCATTTTTATTGATTTCTTCTAAACAGAAAAACATGATTCAGAAAGGAAAATTAAATACCAAACATCAGAATTTTACATTTTTTAAATAAGAAACTATATAAAGTACACATATAAAACCTAGATCTAATAAAAAGTAGACACTAAATGTCAGACTACATGTTTTAGTGTCATGTAGATCCTATCTAGTCAGTATCAAGAACGAGACAGGAACTAATTCTAGATAGTTCATCATGGGGAAGGCTCAAGACAGTTTACAGTCACCAGTTAAACTAGGATATACAGTGGATTAAGAAAATATTCAGATACATTAACTTTTTGCTACATTGCATCCTTGTGCTAAAATCATTTAAATGGATTTTTTCCACACTTCAAACAACATTGAATACCCCAGAATGACAAAGCAAAAACAAGATTTAAGACATTTTTACAAATGCATTGAAATGAAAACACAGAAATATTGCATTAACACAAATATTCAGAATCTTTGGTATGACACTTGAAATCTGGCTTAGGTGTATCCCATTCTATTGATCATTAAATTGTTTTGAAACTTTGTTTGGAGTCCATCTGTGGTCAGTTTAATCGATGGGTTTAATTAGAAAAAGCACATTCCCGTCAATATAAAGCCCTGCAGCTGACAATGTGTGTCAGAGTAAAAACTAAATCATGAGGTCAAAAGAATTGCCTGCAGAGCTGAGACAAGATTGTTTTGAGGCACAAGTCTGGAAAAGGCTACAAAAAATTCCTGCAGCATTGAAGGTTCCCAAGAGCACAGTTGTCTTCATAATTCTTGAATGGAATAAGTTTTGAATAACCAGAAATGTACCTAGAGTTAGCTACCCAGCCAAATGGAGTAATTAGACCAAGGGATAAAACAAGACCCTCCACCAGGGGTACCTGCAATAGAAATTTACTTCAAATTAAAACAAAAAATATATCACCAGTTCAGAAAGAAGCATGCAGTTTTAAATGCTGCTTATTGAACATTCACTCTCTTGTCAGTAAAGCTGTTTAGGTAAATGATATTATATTAAGTACAAAATCTGATCAGTGGTGTGAAAAACTATTTGCCCCCATCCTGATTTCTTATTCTTTTGCATGTTTGTCACACAAAATGTTTCTGATCATCAAACACATTTAACCATTAGTCAAATATAACACAAGTAAACACAAAATGCAGTTTTTTAATGACAGTTTTTATTATTTAGGGAGAAAAAAAATCCAAACCTACATGGCCCTGTGTGAAAAAATAATTGCCCCCTGAACCTAATAACTGGTTGGGCCACCCTTAGCAGCAATGACTGCAATCAAGCGTTTGCGATAACTTGCAATGAGTCTTTTACAGCGCTCTGGAGGAATTTTGGCCCACTCATCTTTGCAGAATTGTTGTAATTCAGCTTTATTTGAGGGTTTTCTAGCATGAACCGCCTTTTTAAGGTCATGCCATAGAATCTCAATTGGATTCAGGTCAGGACTTTGACTAGGCCACTCCAAAGTCTTCATTTTGTTTTTCTTCAGCCATTCAGAGGTGGATTTGCTGGTGTGTTTTGGGTCATTGTCCTGTTGCAGCACCCAAGATCGCTTCAGCTTGAGTTGACGAACAGATGGCCGGACATTCTCCTTCAGGATTTTTTGGTAGACAGTAGAATTCATGGTTCCATCTATCACAGCAAGCCTTCCAGGTCCTGAAGCAGCAAAACAACCCCAGACCATCACACTACCACCACCATATTTTACTGTTGGTATGATGTTCTTTTCTGAAATGCTGTGTTCCTTTTACGCCAGATGTAACGGGACATTTGCCTTCCAAAAGTTCAACTTTTGTCTCATCAGTCCACAAGGTATTTTCCCAAAAGTCTTGGCAATCATTGAGATGTGTCTTAGCAAAATTGAGACGAGCCCTAATGTTCTTTTTGTTTAACAGTGGTTTGCCACTTGGAAATCTGCCATGCAGGCAGTTTTTGCTCAGTCTCTTTCTTATGGTGGAGTCGTGAACACTGACCTTAATTGAGGCAAGTGAGGCCTGCAGTTCTTTAGACGTTGTCCTGGGGTCTTTGTGACCTCTCGGATGAGTCGCCTCTGCGCTCTTGGGGTAATTTTGGTCGGCCGCCACTCCTGGGAAGGTTCACCACTGTTCCATGTTTTGCCATTTGTGGATAATGGCTCTCACTGTGGTTTGCTGGAGTCCCAAAGCTTTAGAAATGGCTTTATAACCTTTACCAGACTGATAGATCTCAATTACTTCTGTTCTCACTTGTTCCTGAATTTCTTTGGATCTTGGCATGATGTCTAGCTTTTGAGGTGCTTTTGGTCTACTTCTCTGTGTCAGGCAGCTCCTATTTAAGTGACTTCTTGATTGAAACAGGTGTGGCAGTAATCAGGCCTGGGGGTGGCTACGGAAATTGAACTCAGGTGTGATACACCACAGTTAGGTTATTTTTTAACAAGGGGGCAATTACTTTTTCACACAGGGCCATGTAGGTTTGGATTTTTTCTCCCTAAATAATAAAAACCATCATTTAAAAACTGCATTTTGTGTTTACTTGTATTATATTTGACTAATGGTTAAATGTGTTTGATGATCAGAAACATTTTGTGTGACAAACATGCAAAAGAATAAGAAATCAGGAAGGGGGCAAATAGTTTTTCACACCACTGTATGTCTTCTCACTGAAACCTGGCTTAGTAAATGTGACACTGTTCCCCTAGCTCAGGCATCACCAGATGGATACTCGTTCCTTTATAAGTTTAGAGATTCTGGTTGAGGAGTAGGCCTTGGAATAATTAATTGTAACAAAATGCAAATCACGTCTAAAAGTTTATGCGACTTTACATCATTTGAAGCATTCATTTTAAATATTAAAACAGATTCCAACACAATTATAGTGCTAGTCTACAGACCACCAGGGCCATATTCATTGTTCATGACAGAATTTAGCAACCTTTTATCTGATTTGGCTTTAAACTATGATTGCGTACACATTGATGTGGAAACTGACACTTAGCAAATGTTTTACTTATTTTTTAAATTCAGTAGGATTTTGTCAGATTGTCAAAGGTCCAACTCATAATCATAACCACACATTAGATTTAATTATAACTTACAAAGTTGAAATTCAAAATTTAAATATTACTCCATTAAATTAAGTTATTTCCGATCACTACTTAATTACATTTGATTTAGTCCTGCTCTTGCCAATGCACTCACAGATTAAAACAAAGACAGTGCAACATCTAGATTGTAATTCTGCTTCAAAATTCATAGATACTTTGAGTAAGTCGAGTGTAATTGTGAAAAACCATTTAGATCAGTTAACATCAAATGTAAACATGGAAAACAATTTAGATCAGCTAACATTACATTATAATGTGACCTTAAGAGATGCTCTGGATGCAGTGGCTCCCCTTACAACAAAAGTGATCAAAGCACATAGAAACTCTCCCTGGTTTAATGAAACACTCTAACTCTTAAATTAGAGTGTCAAAAACAGATGGAAAGCAACAAAGCTACATGTCTTTTAAATTGCATGGACATGGAGTGTTAAAAAATATTAAAAAGCTCTCTTTAAAGCTCGTTCAGAACACTATTCTACAATAATAGATAGCAATAATAAAAATCCTTAGGTAGGCTTCTTCAATGAGAAAATTAAAAATATAAGATCCCAGATCTCAGCATCACAGTACAAACTGCATACTAGCTTACCAGAACCTGCCTCACATTGCATTCAGCACTTTAGTAATTTTAATCCTGTAACTGAGCAGGAAGTCTTAACTTTAATTTCTAAAATGTAATTATGTTGTTAGACTTAAGTGCAGCATTTAACACCATTGACCATTCTATTTTACTGCACAGGCTAGAAAATGATGTTGACCTTACAGGCACTGTGCTCGCTTCGTTTAGTTCTTATTTATCAAATTGATTCCAATATGTACAGAAATGTGCCGACAGCACTCCATCATTATACACAGAAGTGAGATATAGTGTCCCACAGGGCTCAGTACTGGGACCTTTACTGTTTACTTTACTGTTCCTACTGGGATCTCTCAGTAGGAAACATAAGGTTAATTTTCACTCATATGCAGATGACACCCAGTTATACCTGTCATTTAGATCAAATGAAGTTTCGCTGATGTTGTCTTTAATTGGTTGTGTTAGTGAATTAAAGGAGTGGATGGATGAGAACTACTTGTCTTTAAACACCGATAAAACAGAGATGTCAATTGTTGAAAGGAATGACGCTGATCACAACAATATTTTGTCATAATTTAACTCAGTTGGAATCACGATTAATTTTACTGAATGAGCCCACAATCTAGGAGTTATCTTTGACTCTAGCATTTCATTTAAAGCACCTATTACAAAGTTGTCCAAATCATGTTTCTTCCATCTTAAAAATGTTGGGAAATTAAGGTGCTTTCAAAATAAACAGGATTCTGAGAAATTAATTAATGCATTTATTTCTAGTAGGATTGACTACTGCAATGGGTGTTTACTGGATGTTCAAACTGTTCTTTATACAGCCTCCAGGTAATCCAAAATGTTGCTACAAGAATTATTACAAGAACAAGGAAATATGAACACGTAACTCCAGTTCTTAAATCCTTACACAGGCTTCTGGTTAAGTTTAGGACAGATTTCAAAATCTTCCTTTTAACATATAAAGCATTAAATGGCCAAGGTCTGGCTTACTTGTCTGAACTTATCATGACTTACAAACCAGAGCGCACATTAAGATCTCAAGATGCTTATGATTCCAAGGATTAATAAAATAACAGTGGGAGGTCGAGCTTTTAGTTACAGGGCCCCTAAACCCTGGAATGGTCTGCCTGCTACTATAAGAGATGACCCATCGGTCTCAGCTTTTAAATCCCGGCTGAAGATTCACTACTTCAGTTTAGCATATCCTGACTAGAGCTGCTGATTAACTGTACTACATACTGCATCTCTGTTGTCAGTCATTAGCACTAAAACATAAGTAACATGATAGTTATAATTTGTTACTAACCCTCACCTATTCTGTTTCTCTTCTCGGTACTCAAATGTGGAACTTGGTGCCACGGCCCACCTGCCAAGTTGTTTTGCCTGCCTAAGGTAAAGTCATCCCTGATGGAGGATCGCAGGAATTGTGGGGTAGAGGGGTCCTTTCATCAGATTGGCTGGCCCAGTGCTGTTTCAGCTGTGGAATGGCCAAATGGGGGAGGCAGCTTGATGGCTGAGGTCTCCAGGACTCTAAACAAATCCAAATCATATTATGTGATATCATCTACTGTTAAATTCTGCTCCATACTTGTAAAATTTGTATTTTTACACTGTATTGAGGATTTGTTCTGTTTGTGTATTTTATTGTGTTGACCCCCTTCTTTTTGACACCCACTGCATGCCAAACCTACCTTGAAAGGGGTCTCTTTTTGAACTGACTTTCCCAAGGTTTCTTCCATTTTTTACCTACAAGGGTTTTTTTTGGAGTTTTTCTTGTCTTCTTAGAAAGTCAAGACTGGGGGGTTGTCAAGAGGCAGGGCCTGTTAAAGCCCATTGCGGCACTTCTTGTGTGATTTTGGGCTATACAAAACATTGTATTGTATTGTATTGTATCATGGAAGAAGGGATATGGTAAGAGAGAACCAAAAACCTGAAGATCGCTCTGTCTGAGCTCCACAGAACCTGTGTCGAAATGGGAGAACCTTTTAGAAGGACAACTTTCACTGCAACACCCTACCAATCTGGAGTTTAAGACAAAGTGGCCAAACAGAAGACTCCTTCTGTAAAAGACACATAGACTTTAAGAAACAAATTCTCTGGTCTGATGAAACCAAGATTAGCTTCATATCTGGATAAAACCCGGCCCTGCTCATCACCTATGCGGTACAATCCCAATGGTAAAGCATTGTGGTGGAAGCATCATGCTGAGGGATTGTTTTTCAGTGGCAGAGACTGGCAGAATAGACAGGGTTGAGGAAAAGCTAAATGGAGAAAACTACAGAGATATTCTTAATGAAAACCTACTCCAGAGCGCTCTGGACCTCAGAATAGGCTGAAGCTGCATCCTCTAACAAGACAATGACCCTACATACATAGTAGCTTAGGAATAACTCTGAGAATGTTCTTTAGTTGCCTAACCAGAGTTAGATGTCAAGTCAAATGGTCACAGGAACAATATGCATGGAATGACATTGCCTAGGCTAGGATTCAAACCCGGTGTCCTTGAGCTTCAAGACAACAATGCGAAACACTGCACTATCTTCTCAGGAACAGAAAATATATTTTTTATTATATAAATTTGGATTTCATTTGTTTTAAGGTACTTTTTCAACTCTGTATCCTGTAATTGTAATTAGTTATCTAATGAATTTATATGAATAACTAATTATATGTAATAAAAAGGTCCAATATACATCAAATAATTACAGCATCTTTTCACTCTGGTTATGTTTCATTTTCTTTTGAGGCTTCTGTAATAATAAGCTTAATTATAAGATATTAAAAGAAAATTAGATTTGATCTCTGAGCCCATCTCTTGCATAACATGCATTACATACTGAATAGAAGACTGCAGTGTACAAAGATAAATTAATTGAAACATCATCATCCCGCTGTGTTTTGGTGCTTTAAAATTGTCTTTTTTTATCAACAGTTTTCTTATTAGGCAAAGAATATCACTGTAAATATTTCTTTTTCAAAGAATTTCTTGTTTCACAAATCAGGAAAGGCTAAAATAGCTAGAGAGGTAATTAGTGTTAGTTGATTTGTTTTGTGGCAAGATATCAAACCGGCAAAATGTCCCAAGGTTAAACATCTAGGGGCAAAATGTTGAATGGTAGATCTGACTAGGAAAACATGTCATGAGGCTAATTGCTCTGGATAAAATGTCTTGTTTCCCCCCCAACACGGTAGGGATCATATAATTTGACTTTAAAATATTTCAAATCAATACAAACAGCACATTGAGACTATTTTAATGTTTCTTTCAGGGGGTAAAGTGTGTGCGAGAAGGAAACATATCTCTCATGCCCTACAAAGATCGACTGAAAACATTAAAGTCACATCATACATTAATGTAAAGCATTACTGTTCTAAGTCACAGCAGCAGCTCTCACTAGGAGTAGCATTTGCTTGTTATGGCATATAGCTCTGTTAATGTTGTAAATTTATCTCCATACTAGGCACATAAGATGCATTATCTTCCATTAGACGTAGGTAAAGTCTCAACACTCACATAGATGCGGCAGGATATCTATTACATTTGAAAGTCATTCCAGTAATCTGTGTAATGCATTCCCTCTATTTTTTCACATAATGAATGACTAGCAGTGGCTGTCAAAAGCTCTTCAGTGCAATGGTCATTTAATATTTTGCCTTATTGTTAGACTTCTTTTATACTTTGTTCACATTTTATGGAGATACTAAGGAATATAATAAGAACTTTATAACACAGCACTTGTTGTTGGGAACATTGCAGTACAATCCATTTATTTACTTAAAATGTGTTCAGCTGAATCATTAATGCTCCATGTTTTAATAGAATTATAACTGAATTTGTGCTTGCCTCATTTTTTGGTTTTGTGACACTTTACTTACAATAATTTAAAATACAAAAGTAGAAACTTACAGTACATTAAACATTTGTCTGTCTTAATTGTGCAGCTTTTTTTATTTGTTCATTGAAGTATTCATTCTGTTTTACTCTGCGTTTGCCTTTATTGTGACTAAATCATTCTCATTTCTGGAATATCCCAAACTGCAGAATTATTAACCTTAATTTACCTTACATTTTGACATGCCTTTCATGATACTTTGATATCTGCTGCATCTAAAATTGACTTCACAAATATTAAATGCAGCATTCTTGTTTCTTTTTTATCTACAAAAGAAAAAAAAATTTTGAAATTACAATGGCCTGCGGTGGGCTGGCTTCCTGCCCTGGGTTTGTTTCCTGCCTTGTGCCCTGTGTTGGCTGGGATTGGGTCAAGCAGACCCCCGTGACCCTGTAGTTAGGATATAGCAGGTTAGATAATGGATGGATGGATGGAATTACAATGGCTGCCTGTTATCCTCAAGTAATGTAGATGGCACCACAATCACATACAATAAAGAATGTCTATCTAATATATGACTTATAGTATATCTTATATATGACAACTATTTCTACAATTTTTTTCTTGAGCATGTAAATTTGCAATAAACATATCATTTGTGGTATGCTCTGCTACCTGTTCATTCAGTCACTAAGGCACCAGAAAGTGCCACTTCTTTGAAAAGAATCCTGAAATGTTCCAGTTACAAAGAAGGCAGGCGCCTCTTCACCCAATGACTATAAACGTATGTCCTGCATCATGAAGACTTTAGAGAGGCTCGTCCTGGATCATATGAATCCTCTTGTGAAAGACCACTTCAATCTGTGGCAAAGACTGGAGTGGAAAGCACAATTATTTACCTGTTTCACAAGATGTATTTCCACCTGGACAAAGCTGGCATCACTGTGAGGATTATGTTTTTGTTTTATTTCTACAGTGCCTTCAATACCATCCAGCCATCCCTGAATGGGTAATTTCAAGGGTATGCAGATGAATGAGCCTGATATGGCCTGGATAATGGAGTATCAGTCCGTTAGACTGCAATTCGAGAGACTCAAGGATTGTGTCTTTAATATGGATGTGAGCAACAATGGAGCATGACAAGGAACATTCCTGTTCTTTTCTATTGAACCTATACACCTCAGACTGTAAATATATAAATATAAACTTTAAATATAAAACCAGGTCATGCCACTGGCAGAAATTCTCTGATGATACTGATTTGAAGGGTAGTTTTGTCAAGGCAAAGGAAACAGAATATAGGAATCAGGTGGAGAACAGAAAAACCATCAGCAAAACCAAGGAGCTGGTTATTGACAATTTGTGCACCAACATTGTCTAAATCTGGTCACTATCCAGGGAGTGTATGTGTCCACACCAGTAACACGCTGGACTGGTCTTGTAGCATAGAGGAAGTATATAAAAAAGGGCAAAACAGGAGCCTGCGCTCCTTTAATGTGGGTAGTAACTACTTTTACATTTTCAATAACTCTGATGGTCACTGTGATACTCTATACTGTGTTGTGCTAGGCTGGTAATAACATTTCAAGAGAGAACAACCAATTCTACAAGTCAATTAAAAAGGCAGGCTCAGCTATTGGACACACTCTCGACCAGCTGATGTATTAATGGAGTAGAGAATGAAGACAAAACAGAGCACCATTGTGAGCAATGCTGCCCATCCTATTTTTGACGGACTGTCATTAAGTAGTTTCAGCCAATGAATTATTCAGCAGACGTCAGTCAGTAAACACTACTGGGGCTCCTTCATACTAACAGCAATATTCCATTATCATGCATCACTGTGAATGTGACTGCTCTTTTTATCTTGAGCCAAGCGTCTTGCCTGGGGTCCACACCTTAGGCTTTAGGAGGAACTCTGGGACAATTGGGGGTTGCGACCAAGAGTCAGTGTGACAATAAGGGAAGTGGACACTGCAGGTACAGAAAGTAGAAAGGGGATTTTATTGCTAAAACATCAATGTTTAACAAACACAATATCAAAAATGAAAACATATACTTCAATAAATAACGATGAAAAAAAGATGTTCATTAAATTTAAAGTCCCTTTTAAAATGTTCATAGAAGTCAACCATTAAGTTTAAAGAAAGAACAAAAAAAACCCTATTTTACTGTCTCTCTCTCTCTCCTTCTATTAAAATAAATCAGAAGGAAAGCTAGCTTCAGCTGATACAACATGAATAATTGTTTCCCTGACTGTAAATCACTCATGAAATGAAATGAATGTACCTGACCTTCACTTAGGCTGAACTGAACTCCCCAAGCAGGTGAATAGACTGGGTTTTATCCCACGTCAGACTCTCCTAACCTGAGTCTAACATCCCCGTCTCTCTGGTCATGTGCCTAATCTAGATTTTATGTATGCGTGCCGCACCGCACACATGCACATGTACCCAACTCCCTGCAACATCTCAGAGGCCGGTGCCCTTCACATGCCTGTCACTGTCTCTAAATCCGACAGCTGCACCTGAACAGCTCCAGGGTGAAGAACAACTTGCAGCATACACACATTTCCACTCGCGGGCCCATCAAATGGAAACACGCACTATCCACTTCAAACCTGGGAACACACAGGTGTTCCACATGTGTACCTGGAGAACAAATTGATATGAAAACAAATACCTTTTCTCTTTATGAAAGCAATGGTGCCTGCAAGGAACTAAATAAAAATTGAGTAAAGTTATTTTAAAATGTTAGATAGTGAGGCATTCCTAACCTGCTCTCTCCCTAACTGCCAACCACCTGGACAGGATAAAAAAAGGCAGTGACTTTATTTTCTTTTCCCAATAAATAACGAACCTAGAACTGGTAAGGGTACAGCACTATATACCATCATGCCAACCATGCACTAATGTCCTTCATTTTCTTTAACCACTGCAGAGGATGATGGTTGTGATGGTCAAATTCTACAATAACTCATTCACCAGCAGGTAGTATCTTGAAGAATCTATTGCCCATTTTTTACTCAGACACTCTTTCTCCACCGTGGTGTATTTTGTCTCGAATTGGTATAATTTCCTATTCAAATATTCAAATCTCACCCTCTCCCTGTAAAACTTCCAAGCCTTCCCTTAATGCAGTGGTCTGCAAAATAAAAGATAAAAATAAAATCAGGAAACAATAAAAAGCTTTCATTACATAAAGACTGTGAATTCTTACAAGCAAGTTGTTTCTCTTCTGTCCCCTGCAGATTATTGGGAGCATTTTCTTTTAACATTTCTATGAGAGGTTCAGCTTTTTGTACAAAATTAGCTATAAATCACTGTACCACCTGACCAAACCAAGAAATGATTTCAGCTGCTTAGTTGATGAACAAGGACGGGCTTTAATGGCAACAATTTTTTGACTTGGGATGTGATGATTCTTCCTCCCATAGCATAACTCAGATAGTGCACCTCTCTTTGACCAAGTATTGTATATTCTTTTCTGGATTGACGACCAGCCCTACCAGTTTTACCCTTTTAAATATGTCATGTTGATGTAAATGATCAATCTGCTCCTTCCACAATCTTGCTTAAAATCACCATTTCATTATATAGGCTCCAGCATAAACCTCCACTACTTGCAATGAGTTGCTGAAAATTTGCAGCAGCACCATGTAGTCCAAATGGCATTAAAGTGAAATGGTGCAATCCACCTTATCCCTTAAATGCAGTGAGATTTTGATGCCTCAGAAAATGTAACTTGTCAATATCCTTTGCATGGAACCAACGCTGTCAAACATTTAGCATGTTCTAACTTCTCTATCAATTCATCTACCCTGGGCATTGGGTAAATACCAAAGGTAGATATTTCACTGAGATTTCATTTCTTTCAGAAGTTAATTCAAAGCCTAAATGATCATTTTTTTTGGGCCCAAAGCAATAGGACTGCACCATTCACTGGTTCAACAATGGCTATCTGCCTCAACTAATTATAAAAAGGCTTAATGGAGCCTATCTGGCACTGTGCAGCAATAATTCAAACAGGCACTTTAAATATTTCACATTCAATTAGTTTTGTCCTACCCTGTTTTGCTGCTTCAGACCTATTAACCATCAGTGACTCTGCTGTCAATTCTTTTTGCAACCAGTCATCAATTTCAGGCACGTCCACACCAAAAAGATTGGGAAGGGCATGTTCTCTAATACACCCATGGGCAAGGCATATCTAGTACCTCCTGTCTCCAAGCTAACACACACTAAGGGATATGTAATGTCATCTTGAACTCGAACTTGGGGTTTTAGTTTCTGTCAATTCTTAAAGTCTTAGGTGCTGTGTTTTGTTCTGCAGCGTCTTGGACATCATTAATTGCTGCCATTTTGAGTCACTGTCTTGAGGTCTACTTCTCCATGCATTACAGGGGCATGGCCTCAGAGGTCCTGACCTGTTTGTAGTTAACATGATGGGCTAAAACTATGGCTTGGGGTTTGTTTCCTTATCCAATCTGTGGATAGCAAAACATTATCAAAAAATCTTTTCCCTAAACATTTTTGTGTGTTTTGTTCGATTTTGACATGTTACTTGTTACTTGTTCTTTCGACCTCAGTTTTTGTCTTACATGGCTTCATTTTCTGTTAGTGTTTTCCTAGCTTGTCTCATTTTTGGTTTTCTATGTACATCTCTGCTCAAAAAGTTTACCTGTCAGTTCTCTGTCAGAGCATCAACTATGCTAATGCAAGCATAAATGTCTCAATTGAAAATGTTACAAACTTGACCAAGTGATTCTCTGACAAACTTGATTTGAAAAACATGTTATTACAAAATAACAATCAAGAATGTATGTAAATATTAAATATCTGTAATAAGCTTGGTATTCATCAATATATAACACCTATGCTGTTCGTCGTATGTCCAATGTACTTCACTTTACTCTGTAAAAATATTATTTTCCCAAGCTAGCTTTTAAGTCAGACTGCTTTATGTCTTTGACACAGAAGTTCTAAATTACTTAAGTGTCCTGGAGTCACTACATACACTGAAGTGTATGTCATGGAAAATGTCCTAATTTAGCACATTTGTTGCCCTTAAAATATTTAAAAATGCAATTTGGGGACTTATGCTAAGTGCCTAAACAAAAAACTGATACTTTTCTGATGCTAACAGTTTTATTGTGTTGATAGTTTTTAAGGTTTGCACCTGTACCTTCATAGTTTTTACACAGGTACTCTGTGTTATTCCAAGTTAGCTTTTATTTGAGTGTAACCATTAAGAAATACTGTAAGTATTTCTGCCTGGGTTAAACCATAAGAAAGCTTGTCACACAACTGTTCTACTATGACACCATCAGACTGGTAAGGTTCCACAAGTTCTCTCAAAACAACATTACAACATGTCAGTCTCCATATCTTGCTGTTTACTATTACTGGAGACAAAATAATATGGCACTACATTTAACAGCTGTTGAAAATGTCTCTTAACTTCTTGGCATTAACCCCAAGAATCTCTTGGGTTCAGAGTTTTACTTAAGTACAGTTAACCCTGAATGGCCCTCATGATTTAGTTGTTATAATCCAGGGATGAGTGTTAAGCCCAAACAGCACTTGGGACAGTATTCTTCTGCCATCTAGTGGATAAAATAACGTTATGCTGCAAAAAAATCATGAATATTTCTTGGTGTTTTGCTACTCTAAAGTAACTCATCAATATTCATGAGTAGGGCAGAGCCATCAACCAAAACACAATGGTGCGTAAATTAGAAACTGTAAATCCAGTTTTAGAATAAACTGAAACCAAACCATTAGTTGAATCAAATGATAATCAAAACGTGAATTGGTCATCAGATGTTGTCATGGATAATGAAACTGATGCACACGGCACTATACGACTCAACCGCCGTGATATGTCCAGTGAATTCAGTCATCTTAAGGTTCACCAATGTACAAGTAGGTGTGTGGTAAAAAGACAAAATGACTTCCATCAAATGGAAGGATAAGAAAGACATTAGCCCCAATACCAGTTCACAATGCAGCAATTGTCATTCATGCCAGGGGAAATATGGGCAGTTTCTCTTAAAATGAATTTATAATTTTAAATAAAATAGGGAATTTTTTTTCCCACTGTGGTAGGTGGGTTAGCATTCTTGCATTGCAGCAAGGTAAGACTGGTAATGTAGTATAAGTTAACATATTAGATGGTGATGGCCCATCAAGTGTTATTCTGAACCGTGCTGAAACAGGGTTATAGATTATTACAATTCCTTGAATATCTGATAAATAAGAAAAACATTTATTCCAACAATGTCTGCGAGTAGGAATTTCCCATAACATGTAAACCAGTAACCACAGCATTCACAATTGAAACCTTGAACCTGGGTCCATTTTTGATAACTTGGGTGTAAGTGTCATTTGTTAGTTAGTTAGCTTATGTTAAGTTGACGTAAGTATTTTCTTAGTTATGTTAACATGTTTGCCCTTATATTAGTGCATAGTCAATGGGAGGTTCTTTAATAAACCCTACAGGCTATACTGTAAATGGAATATTCTAATAATTTCTTGTCATTCTGACTATATAGCGGGTTGGATAATGGATGGAAGGATGGACTAGTTCAGTTCATGGTCTGCCTTGCAGTTGGTAAAGGCATGGACGGCAACCAGTTTCAAACCATTCTGAATGTATTGAATGTAATGAGCATACTGAATGTACTAATGTACTAAAATGAAGCCTATGTAAGTTTGACATAGAAAAGTAGCAACTTTTAAGTATAGAAAGTAACTGAAGGTTAACAGGAGAAATCTAAGATTGTAATGAAACAGAGAGGAAACATTTTTTCCTTTTTGCCTTTAATCCTAGCATATGTAATAACTTTTTTTCTGAATTTTTGTGATTTGTTTCTTTTTTAAAATGTCATTAAATCCTTTTAAAAAGGACTTTAATGGACTGAGAAATTTCTTTTTTATGAATTTGACTCATGCTGGTTCCTACCTTGAAAACAACTCCATACTGAGATAAAAAGTAACCGCGTCAGATCTTTTTGGGGGTGGGGGTGTTGTATCGTGATCGTGACTGCGAGAGTAAAAGTGAAAAAAAAAACTGTAATTTTTACAAGTACTATAAATTTACACCGGCGGTTACAGACACAAATCAAATGTATGTTTTTATTGTAAAATATTAACAAAAAGAGCAGCTCAGTACTCTAAATGCAAATTTGCCCAGGAGCCAGTTTCAAACTCATGACTTCCTGATTATAAGTCGGCAGAGCTAACCACAGTACCACAGAAGCTTTGTGAATGTGTTTATTTGATATTTGACCATCAGCCTTCACACATTATACAGTTCATGTCTACATTTTGTTATTTATTACTAAAACATTAAAACGTTTCTGTTTTAACGATGTGTTTACTGTAGGATTGCTGTAGACACAAAACACACATCAAATTATTTCCCCTTACAATTCTGTGTAGATCACTCTCAGATAATCAATCACTCAAGAGGCTCCCGGGATCCAACCAGTAGTGTGGAGTCGACTCACACCGTCACACCCTGAAAGTCTATTGTGGGGTGAACACATTCATTAGAGCCAATTTAGAATATTATTATTATTATTATTATTACAGTCCATGTAACCTATCTTTGGACAGTGAAAGAAAACCAGAGCAACCAGAGAAAATCCACATTGACATAAAAGAAACATGTAAACACGACACAGGGAGCACCTTTAACTTGAATCCTGGTCTCATTCTTGTGCGGTAGCTGCACTACCACTATACCACTCTTTTATGGAACGTTTATGCATTTAATGGGTATGCATCAGAAATGTAAAGTACCATTTTACAATTGATGGAATCACTTGATATTTAAATGAGGTGTCCATAAGATAATAAATGAAGGGAATTATATCTTAATGTATGTAGACAAGACAATACAGAATTGGAAATTAGTGAAATCTTGGTTATATTCACTCAATGACTACTTTATTAGGTACACTTGCTCATTAATTTAAATAAGTTATTCTTTCAGACATAGGGCCGCCAACTCTCTGTCTCTAAATATGAGGTAATTTAGGTCGGAAAATGAGGACTTTTGAGGAAGCCTTTCCCTATGATGGCCATAATCACAGTCACTGGTAAACTAATAACCCTTTAAATAGTTTGAATATGTCAAGCCTCTTAAATTAATAGACTTCATTTCTTCCGTTCTTATTTGGATAGCTTAACTGGAATAGCTTAACTGTCATGAACCTGTAAAAAATTATACACATGGTAAATTCATTTCTAGTAAAATAAAAATTCAATTTAGTTCATTTGCACTTATCTACATTCTTTTATATTGTTCCGCTGAAAATATTTTTCTCAGTAAATCTGGGTTCTTGGATAAACATAAAAAGAAATCTTTACATAGCAAGCTACTGAAATTGATTCTTGTGAGCATTAGCCCCTTAGTTGGAGCTGTTCTGCCCTTTCGAAAACAAAGATATCTGTGAACTTGCACTTTCTTTTTCAGCATATTGGGTATTCCTGAATTTATGTAAATGAAAATATTATGAAAATATGATTAAATTACTTGAAGAAGTGACTTATTACTTGATCAACTGATAACTAAAAAGATATTGCATTTATATGTCAGAATAAAGGTGTGATTTTAATTAACTGAAACTTTAATAGTTGACTCATTCATTTACAATTATAAATCCATTTTGGAACAACGGGTGGTAATAACAATATTTTCAAATTAAAATACGCACTTAAATACGACGAACTGTACCTGGATGTATGAAATTTCTTGTTTAGCCAAGCTGCTGAAAGAAGAATCGAAAATAAGATCTTGCATAGAAAACTTGAAATGTAATTTCGATTTTGAATAAATTAACTTAGTTACAGTGAATTAGGATTACAAATAATTAAGGAAAGGAACAACATTTATAATGAACTGTATACTCGCCAAGAATGTGACAGGTGTCTAGTCACACGTACAGGTAATCTAACCTAGACACCGTTAAATATTCAACTACGCTACCCAGTTTTATAAAGAGACTGGGAACTCCTGAAATTTACCAATAATAGCACACAGGTTTCTTTAAATTCTGCGGTGAGTAAACACACAATAAAAGACACAACAGTAATTTCAGGAAAAGCAACAGTAACTTCTATTATACTAGACAATAATAAAGTACATGAAAAAGATAAATGAACATAAACAAAATCTAACAATATCAAGAATTAATTTCCTTTTTTTAAAAAGGAAAACACACAGTCCACACTATAAAAGTCCATTAAAAACAGAATTGGAGAATATAACCTTTAGTGGTGCAGAGTCCAGTTTGCGCACTGTGTTACCCCAACACTTAATCGTTCAACTGTCCATGGATGCACTCTGTTCACCAGACACTCGTTTCACAACAGAAGTTTTGTCCAATTGTGGAATCCCTGTCAGCGTCTCTGCATCGTTCTTTTTCTTCACACTGGGCTTCTTGTGTTGCTGTGACCTAGGCACGCCTCACTTCTCGTCTGCTAGCTTTGCTCGGTCCTTTCATGCAGCTTCCCTCACTCGCTGGACCCACAACCATCTTCTGGTGGAGTTGTCTCTTCCTCCCTCGAAGTAAGTGTTGCCATCCTTGTGCCTCACGTCGTGCCAGCCAGGTACCCTCGTCTGCCTACGCACCCCTGTGCTCTGTCAGACTTGGCAGCGTTCTCAGTGGACCGTTTCTCTCTTTGCCTTCTCCTGGCCAGAGCTTAAATCTCCTTCAGTCCCTGCAATTATCAGTTCTGGACAATCAGATTATACAATGGCACATCTAAATTTCCTGGGTTTAACAAATAATGAAAACACAAGTTAACAAAATGTATTATTACCAACCATTAATGAGTACAGATCTGCTGTTTAGAAACCAATATTGTCAAACATGTTAATTGCCAAGTCAGGTAAATACAGACATCCTCCAAGAAAGGAGCAGTTCTGGTATCACAACTTTGTATTCTTTGTAATATCAACCAGCCAAAAACTTCAAAGTGGTGACTCTTTTGCAAGACAGTAAATACCGATATCCTGTAGACAGCCATCACAACAATCAGTTACAGGATAACCCAGGAAATTTGCCTTGGGTGCCTATTGCCTGTTTATCTGCTGGGCTTTAAATGTAATATTTGCATGTTTCTTTTCCTAAGAGAGAAATGGAATGACCCAGTGTCAATATCTGTGTTGTTTACTACCAGAATGGAAGTGAAGATTCTGGGAAAAAAGTGTGCACACTATTTTTGCAAATACTGATTGATGTACGGCTTTAAATTTTTACCAATGATAAGGATATGGAGATTTTTAAATTTTAGGAACCAAAATTCCAGACATTTTCAAAATTTTATATATTGGTGCCTTAAAAATGAGGACATGTCTGGGAAAATGAGGACAGTTGGCAGCCCTATTCGGACAGCAAGTCATGTGGCTAAAACTCAGTATTTTGTATAATGTATAGTATAGCAGGCAGACATGAAGTCAGTAGTTGGTTGTTATTTTACCAAGCATTAGATTGGGAAAGATACCCAGCTGAGATTTTCACACGCTACAGTCTCTAGAGTTTACAGAGAATGATACAATAAACATCCAGTGAGTGACATTTCTGGGGCCAAGAACATATTCATAATGAGAGAGATCATGGGAAAGTAGCCATACTTTTTCAAAGTCAAAAAACAGACATTTAAAACAGTGATGTACAGAAGGGTGTCTCTGAATGTACTTAAGTCCTAACACATATGAATACAAATTAAAAAGATGTTTTCATGTGATAAAAATCATTTCATTCTAGGAATTTTCAGATTTTAGTGAATTCTTTAGACATCTTATTGCTATTGATGTGATCCTCATGCAAAATAAATAACATCGGCATGTAACGAGGCAGGTTCTGCTTCACGCTCCCACTTCCCTTTTGGGAGCCCTTGAACCTGACACTTTCGGTAATGTAACCGGATGAGCTAGATAATGAAGACACCAACGAAGCAAGGGGAAAGGTGCAAAGTGCAGACATGCTTTTATTACAAAACAGACAAAAGCAAAAAGTGTTCAAAACAAGTGCAGTTCTCCAAATGTCATTAAATAAATGATCCATTAAAAACAGTGAAAATGTGGAGGTTAAAATCCAATAAATAAATCCATTAAAATGAGGTTAAAACAATGGCTGGAAGCAGTCTTTAAAAACAAAACCCGGTGCCTTCTTCAACTGGCAGTTCCCCTGCTTCTGCCTCTTCCACCTGGGCTATGCACCAGGGGAATCACCGTACCTGCAGCTGACTTTCTCCTACTTCTGGCCTGGAAGCCTTTTGGTCTCTAGTTCCGTAGAGCTCCACCAGACCGAGACTTGGAATTCCCAGCGACCAGTACATTCACACCGGTGCTTCCACCTCCAAGCCTCCAACTCCTGTGGCCTTACACGGCAATCTGTCTGTCCTCGGGTGCCAGCCAAACACCCTGCTGCCAGTCCTTCTAATGGCGAGCCTGCTCTTGCTCACTCACTCACACCCACACTGGCTCTCAGTTTCCAGTATCCCTTTCTTCCTCCTCTAACCTCCATTCTTTCTTTCGATCTATTTTTCCCCTCCATACTCAACACTTCTCCTATTTATAATGGGGATGTGACAGGTGTGGTGATTAGCAGCTCCCAGCATCAATTACGGATACAAACGATTTCTCATATGTGCACTTAAGTGAGGAGACGCCACACCACGTCGCGTCCGAGAACCGGTCCAGCCACACTACCATGCCCCCTCTATAAGCCGCAAGTACAGCGATTATTTATTTAAAAATTGGTCTTTTATTCTGAGCCGGGGATCCGCTGTACCATATTTTCACAAGAGTCATAATTATATTTGCCATTTGGATTATAGAATAAATGAAGACCATTTTATTATCATGTTCGAGGAAAGCACTGTAAGTTCCATGAAGAAATGTTGGGGTGCCCGACCTGGTCATCCCCGTTTAAGTCTATCAA
The DNA here is from genome assembly GCF_016835505.1 of Polypterus senegalus. Taxonomy (NCBI): domain Eukaryota; kingdom Metazoa; phylum Chordata; class Cladistia; order Polypteriformes; family Polypteridae; genus Polypterus; species Polypterus senegalus. Next base: position 41,585,798 of record NC_053159.1, read on the forward strand.
CAAAAAGTAATGAAAAAAGGGCCATTATGTGCACCAATGCAATTCAATAATCAAATAAGATAGTCATCAGGCTATCAGGCCAATTGTGTAGTTCTGGTCAGTGTGGAAGAAGCTCCATCCTGCAGTGCATTCTGTTTAAGACTGAACACCTTCCTCTGGCAGCTGTAGGCTTTATAGGTGGAGGATCTCTGAACTGTGTAGGGAACAAAATGGGAGAGGTTTAGCATGAGCACCCCCTTTCGACTCCTAGGGCTGATACTACCTATTTCAGATGATCCTGAAGAGTGATCCACAGTCATGTATGCATGACAGTATATATAAACATGCTGTATGTATAGATTGATTCCATAACAAAATAAACTGGCTAAATGCTGACTTATCTTGTAATGCACCAAAAAACATAAATGTCCTATAGTCATAAGAGGAAATCCCACTAATCCTAGTAATAATAAAAATAGCTGGACTTCTCAGTTTTTTGGATCTCAATAGTACTGTATCAGGAATACAGACAAAAGCCTTCCCCAATTTATAAGAAGACAAGGAACAATACTTTAGCTTAAACTTTAATATTGCAGCCTCCTATTGATGTAAAAATAAAGTTTTTAGGCTATCTAGGATATTTATTTGATCCCACAGAACAATTTGTACCACATATATTTTGATCTATGTTTGTGATTCAATTGTATCATCTATTCAGTATTAGTTATATTATTTTATTTGATCATCTGAAGAGATTTCAAAATTTAAGGTTGCATTCTTTTTTCAGTTCTCAGTATATATTTACAAGTGGATTGTACTTTGTACTTCACCAATTTGTAGCTTGCACACCAGATGTACTCAGGTATTTTGTCTTTTGTTAAAAGTGGAATAAACAGATATTTCAAATGAAATCATGTTTAGTATGTACAGGTTGTATTATTAAAGCATTACACCAAACTGTTGTTATACGTAAGCGCTCGCATTTTGAATTCCTATTTTACAACAGTATTTCTGACATGTGCCTGACAGACACCTTGCGTCCGTACATGTGACAAATTACATTACACCTGAAAGAGGGTTAATCAGAATGTGAGAACTCTAAAAACCATTTTGGTACTCAGGATTAATGGATAAAACATTTATTAGAACCAAGAAAAAATATTTGCCATATACAACTAAAAATATTATACAACTGGCCAGTTCCAGTAATAAGAGGAGTTTCTAATGCTGTTCTATTTTGAATATATTTAAATTTTTGAAATTCTTTCTCCTCTGTAAATGTAATGTCTGTAATTGTTAGATGTACAGTGTAAGTGACAATCCAGTCAAACTAGTAATTAAATATTAATTCATAAATCCTGAGTTTCTTGTCTGTAATGTTTTATATCCTCTACTTTTCTAACTGCAGAGAGGGATCTATACAAGGTATATTGTGTAAGATTTTTCATTTAAAAAAACACTTTTAGAGTATGCTGCCAAAATGAACAGGTTTGGCCTGTTACAGTCAGCAACTTAGAAAACACAAACCACTTATATGTTATCATGAGGCTTCCTTTTACATATAAAGATATTTTGGAAGAAGGAGCTTTTTGGATTCTGAGAGGCCTTACTTACTTCACTGCAGCTGCCAGCCTACTCATTTGACTAATTACCAACAACATCACACTTAGTCTTTAG